>NC_056731.1:1221085359-1221160359 GCF_019279795.1 Protopterus annectens | reverse complement strand
ATTCAAAATCTCGAACCGTCACAGTTGTCCAACCCCACCATGCGCTACATACTACCTACCCAAACAAAATAAACCATATACATACACTAACCAACACCCTACTTCTAACCGTACACTAAACCTTACATACATTACTGCCTATGCACTTACCTTAACCCACACCCTAACCTCAAGGTCCGTAACTATCGCACACTTGCCTTACAGAGCTATACTGCAGAAGGGCCAACCATGACGATTCGACATTTTGGATTTCGCACTTCAGGACGGTCGGTGTTTTCACGTTTCGACATATACGTGTCTATGTTTCTGTATTCCGGTAAGTGGACCTTCGCGATTTTAATAGGGAATCGTATATAACATATGTAAAGAAACATGAAAAATGCACCTACATACATATTTCACATATTTATATGAAACCTAGTTGCTATATATAAATATTTGCATATGAAGTAAGGTATAATACAGGTAGAGATGCCGAAGTACTGCCTGGACAGAATTTATCTTGGATTATGAGATATGCCCACCATTCTCTTTGTTGTACTGGAGTTGTGGCTGGAGTTTAAAGTAGCTGGAGATTTGTGAGGTTTGCAGTGAGAGACTGGTACAGTATGGGACAGAGGACAAAGAAGCAACAGTCAGAGATTTGGGGAATGTGGTAAATCAGACTTTCTCAGGATTCTAGAAAGATTCTGGCTTGACATGAGCATGCAGTAAAAGACAGTCATTGGAATGTACTAATTCTACTTTGCTTAAAGTACAATTTTCATACGTATGTAAATATTTTACTGAATAGAATGATAGTGTCATGCACCAAGTTAAGGGTAAGGCCTAATGACACAAAACTGCACAGGATCAGACACTCTGGCAAACAGAGAAATAAAAACACTGAGCTTTAACAATTAATCAATTCTTCACAGGTTCATAGGCAAGTACTAGGCTAGCTGTCTTTGCAGGCCTTTTTAAGCCTAGCCAATTTCTTTTTTTGTGCTTGAATTAACCCACCTCATTTGGTTAGAGATTAACCTTACCCACCCCATGGTCAATAACTGCATATTACCCCTAAGGTGATTAACTGGAATCATACCATAGATAATTTGAGGGAACCCATGCAAGGGATAAAGCATTTAGAAGCTGTTTCTGTCCATCTGTAGTACAGGGGACAGTCCTGGGGTAAATTTTCCGTTTCCCATCCATAGTTATTGTGGCAATTTTGTAATAATTCATCTAACACTTCTTCCTTACAGAGTATAATATATGCTAGCTTGGTATAGGATTAAAAACACATGATAAAAACATGCAGTTTTTCATTAACATGAACGTGGAGGCATTAGGAGAAATGAAGACCATACATTGCTACAGCTATTGATGAAATAACATTTTTATTAACATATCACTGGTAGAAAGCACCAAAGTACACATGAGGATGTGTGAAAAACATCAGCCAGAATGTGATTTTTGGCTACAAGCAGCAACAGTTACAAAATTTAGTACAGTCCAACACTTATGGGCATAAAGTACAGCTTTAGGAGCTTACAGTAATTTTACATGTTTTAGAGAGTGCTGTAGCACAGAAGGATAATGATCTGACTATGGCCCGGGAGACCTGGGTTTGATCAGTTTGGGCATACAAGGCATTGGCTTGGTTAGGGGAGAATGGACATGTCCATCCTCACAGGGAAGAAGACCACAGAGTGTTGCCAGAGGGGAGCAGTCAGGCAAACTTTTAGGGATTCTGTAGCCTCCTGTCAGAGCAGGGCCTGCGATATCCCTGATTCTGCAAACCTCCTCGAACTCTGGGCCTGAGTCCATTGAAGGGATCACACTTATAAATGCCTAGATTCGTGGAACCAGAGTGAACAAGGTTCTTTTTCATTCCTGTCATATAAACACTGTGGGGCCTCAAAGACAGTGTCTTACAGACCTGCTCACTCATCTGAATCTTCTCTTTCGTGGGTGGAAGAAACAAGACTGACCCAAAGGGAATGTGAGTGAAGGACTCTGAAGTCATCCATGAAATCAAACAGGTGCCACCAGACATGGCATCTCCATTGCTATGCAAGTTCCAACTGGGCTTGCCACTTGATCAGCTGCACTATACAGGAGGCACATGGATAGGTTAGTGATGGCAGATATGGTGGTAAGAGCTTTTTTCTAGCTTCTTAGATTGACATCAATAGGCTCTTCACAGGAGATATAGCCTGTTTAAGATTTATCTGACACCTATTCATGTGAGTGGCATAGTTATTGCATGCAGTGCAAAGATTCCCAAAGTATATGCCCACTTCTCTAGTCTATCGCCCTAGACTCCTTATTTGAGGAATGAATGGATACAAAGTCCTCAAAGTTCTCTTTTGGTAACTGCCAAGACAACAGTGTCACCAGGTGGTAATTTATCCCAAAAGGTCTCTCTTCTTCAGGTGGTACAGAATCTTATCTGGCTTGCTGGGATTGCCTCACAGATACTGTGCTCCTGCCATGATCAAGGATCTTGGTCAATATCAGTAACCACCCAAGACACACTGGGTCATTCTGTATGCCTAAAATAATAGCTCCAACATCTGGAAGGTCATACCTACCTCCAATGGATCTTGGCAGAATGCTCCTGCTGATGGATCCAATCCTCTCTTCTGAGGTAGAAGAGTTACCACTGATGGGAGCAGTCCTGAAGCCAAGTAAGTTGCTGGCCTTGATAAGGGAATCGGGCACAGAAGACTCAAAGGCAGAAGTCAGACACCAACAACAGTGCCGAAGGCAATGACCTGAATGATGAAACTGAAGGCATCAACCAGAGTCCTTGAGTCAGAAATTTAAACGGATTCATGGCAGCAGTCAAATGAATCACGGCAATAAATCTCAGAGTCAAAAGTAGTATGGAATGTCAGTCTGTGTTACTTCTGGAGCCTGTGACAAAGTTTTAGATGAAACTGCAGCAGTTTAACATATCACTAAGGCAACATTAATAGGGGAACTTGCATGGATTCAGCCACCTTCAGCACAGAAGGGAAGGGGATGGGATGACCCCCCCCCATGACCCCCCCCCAATCTCAATACAATTCTTTACAATTTCAGTATCAAACAGTACAAATCCACCCTGGATCTACTATAAGACCCACATGATTGCACTGACAACACAGGAAGTTCTTTGTAAGGGGCAGTCCAACTTGTCTTATGACTATTTTTTTTTTGTTTCGTTAAGAAGACTCACAGATTGTGATGGGATGCATGAGTTCTAGATCCAGAGGAGGGGTACAGGTTGGGGTTCTAGCCCTATGATCTTTGAATCCTGCAACCTTCAGAGTTGGAAGTGGAGTAGAGGTCTTACTCAGCCAGTTCTTAGTATCAGATTGTGCGTACTTGCCATGTCTGCTGGAAGACTTTTTGTTGTTTCTGAATCCATCAGGAGGAGGTCTTTGACAATTATCTTATTCCTCTTGTCCACCCATACCTCTCAACCTCTTAGCACAAAAAATCTGGACAAAGTCTCACAGAATGGGGGAACAAAGCCCACAAATAAGGAGAGCTTTAAATGTTGTCCTCATAACACTTAGAAAGTTGCTAGAACAACAGAATGTGTCTTAACATGAATTTTCTGAAGGATATGAAGTCTGGAACACAAATGTACATCATTTAGTGACTTCTTTCCTCAGATCATCCTAGGGATTTGTCAAAAAAATAACAATTTTAGGAGGAACAGACCAAAAATATGAGAATAAATCTGAACATTCTGCAAAAATCTGTATAGTTGAGAGGTATGTCTCTACCAAAGGCCTGGCATTCCTCCTGTCTACCAAAGCCCTAGCTACAAAACCACAAACCTCACACAGGTGAGGGACCACTAAACAAACAATTCTCAAGTCATGCAAATCTTTAGGTAAGATCTTATGACTACACACAGAACACTTCTAGACAAAACACCACTTCAGAACAGCAAGAAGCTGTGATAGTAGCCAGCTACTATGGCTTAGAAAGCCAACTGCAAAGGAACAGAATTTTGTCTGTGTTTACATATCTACATACATATATATATATATATATATATATATATATATATATATATATATATATATATATATATACAGATATGTATATATAAAAACATACATATATCTATATATACACACACAAATATACACACATACATACACACACACACATATATGTATATATATGTATGTATGTATGTATATATATATATATATATATATATATATAGTTTCATAGGTATATATATATATATATATATATATATATCTATATATATATATATATATATATATATATATATATATATATATATCTATATATATATATATATATATATATAGATCTGCCCTAGGGCATTTATAAGCCTAACCAGTGTGTGTTTGGCTTTCGCCACCCTTTTAGATTAGTTGACTGTGCCTCTGTATAGTAGGTCACAGAAGGTAGCCCTTTTAAGATTAGTTTACTGTACCTCTGTCAAGCAGGGACACAGAAGAGATCCCAGGGGTAAACTTACAATCTCCCATCCATTTGTCAAGATTTCTCTTGAAGAGGGTCAGTGAGGGGCTCTGCTTAACATGGATTGGGATTTTGTTCCAGAGTGAAGGGAGTCTCTGGGATATGAATCTGTCCCTCCAGCATGTCCTATTTATTTCTGTGCTGAGGTTCAAGTCCCTGGAGCGTGTAGCTCTAAGGGATTTGGATTTCCTGAGGTGAAGCATGTCCATTAATTCTGGGTTGGACATGGCCTTATACGTCAGACACAGATCACCTCTGAGTAGGCGGTACGCAACTGAGTAGAGCTGGAGTTTCTTTAGCCGAACTGCATAGGGCATCTGTTTGAGCCCCTTGATCCTCTTGGTGAGATACTTTTGGGGTCTTTCCAGTTGCTGCAGGTGTCGGGTAAGGTACATCCGGCATTGTATTCAATTATGGGCCTGATAAGTGATGAGTAGAGGGGCGCAATGACCCCTCGGATCTAGATGAGAACCCTTTCGTGATAAGGTGGGCTATACAGAAGGTCTTTCTAACCACTTTGGCAACGTGATTGTCAAAGGAGAGATTGCTATCTACTTGGGTCCCCAAGTCCCTAATTACTTCCTCCGTACTCAATGGATTACCACCCATGTGGTAATTTGTGGGCACTTTGTTTTTCCCAAAGAGGATGACTATGCACTTTTTGGCATTTAGTTTTAGGCCATGGCTCTGGCACCAGTTATCCGTCTCTGTGAGACCCTTTTGGAGGATGCTTGTGTCAGCCGGAGAGTCGATTACGGCACCCAGTTTGTAGTCATCTGCAAACTTGGTCAGCCATAGTCCACCCGTGTTAGCCTGTACCTCGGAGAAATATATACCGAACAAGAGAGTTCCCAGGACTGAGCCTTGTGGGACGCCACTTGTAACTGGTTTAGAGTCTGACATGGCACCTGCTATTCTGACCATGTGGGTTCTATCCCTGAGCCAGTTTACAACCCATCTTGTGACATAGGGGTTGATATTTAAGCTGGTGAGCTCATTTATGCTGCCCGAGTGGGGTATTGTATCGAAGGCTTTTGCGAGGTCCAGGTAGGCTGTGTGGACTAACTTCCCTTCATCTATGGCTTTGGTAACTGTTTCAAAGAAGTCGACCATGTTCAACAGGCAAGATCTGCCCTTAACAAAGCCGAATTGGGTAGGATCCAGTGTCTGGAGGTTCCCAATGTCTTTGTTTATGATTTCCATGAAGATACACTCCATAGCTTTGCAGACCAGGCTAGTCAGGCTTATAGAGCGATAGTTTCCGGGGTCTGTTGTGGCACCACCTTTGTGGAGTGGGACCACTGTTGCTGTACACCATTCCTTGGGTACATATCCTGTAGTAAGGCTGAGATTGAACAGTGACTTTATATGAGGGTTTAGTTCTTCTTGGAGGTCGTGTAAGACGCAGCCCGGGACACCGTCTGGGTCCCATTGATGCTGTGTTTTTTGCTTTGGAGAGGGCAGCTCTCACCTGTGCATCTGTGATCTCAGGAAGGCTACACTCTATTGGGATAGACATTTACTCTTTTGGGGGGGGGGGAGTTTGCACTGAACCTTTCTGCCAGGGTGTTGGCAATGTCTGTGGGTTCAGTGTATTTTTTGTCTTTTTGCACTAACTCAGAGCATATCTGGGAGTTGCCTCCCAGGATTCTGACATAACTAAAGAAGGCCTTGTGATCATCTTTAGTGTCTTGTGCAATTTTTCTTTCGAAGCTGGCCTTAAATGATTTTATGAGGGATTGTAGTTTCTTGCTAGTACTGATCAGAGACGCCTTCTCTTTTTTGGATTTTGCTCTATCATGTAGTAGCTTTCTCCTTCTGTTGTATAGCTTATTTATGGCCGGGGTCCACCAGACAGGTCTCCTGCCTTTGGAGGAGAGTCTTGGTTTGATTTGGGATAGCATGCTCCATGCATTCCTGTAAGTGTACATAGAATGCTTTTGTAAAGGATTCTGCATTTTGGGCCATATTTTCCACTGGCCCGGGGGCTTTGAAGGATTCCACCTCGGTTTTGAGAAGTGAGAAGTTTGCATTTGAGAAGATTTTCACCGTGGTTTCCTTGGCTAGGGGTGGGGACGGAATATGGATGTCCATTGAGATTTGTTTATGGTCTGATGTTACCAATGAGGCGTATACCTCTGGTGTGGAACAGAGACCCCATGTTGGTGATGACCAGATCCAATATGTTTTCCCCTCTTGTGGGAGTGGTGACCAGTTGTTCCATAGCATTTGAGTTTATAAATTCTAGGAACCGTTGGGCGAGGGTGTTTGGGCTTGTAGTTTTCCCAATCAATGTTTGGGTAGTTGAAGTCCCCTAATATAATGGTGTTTGGAGAGACCTTCATATTCTCCAGTGTTCTCAGGAAAGCCGAGTGAGGTTCCTGTGTTTGGGAGGGTGGTCTGTAGCAGGCTACAAATTGAAAGGCAGTTTTGCCCACTGCCCACATGGATGGTCTCTGATGCTTCGTGCAGTGCCACTAACCTGGAGGTGTGGGTATCTTTGATAAATATGGATACTCCCCCTCCTTTTGTGGTTCGGTCCGAGTTTTGATGCCGGAACGCATGGTATGAAGTATAACCCGTTAGTGCTGGGGTGCTCTCGGAAGCCTTGACCCAGGTTTCTGTTACTGCACATATATCGATATTCTCCATACTGAGGAGAGTCTCGAGTGCGTGCATCTTGAGGTTTAGACTTCTGGCGTTGAGCAGCATTACCCTTAGTTTTTTTTTTTTTGCGTGGTCTATGGAGGTGGGTTTGTCTTTTGAGCCTTGCCAAAAAAAGGCACTATGGGGGAGGCAAGAGCCTTTGCCAGTATTCGAAAACCCAGGGGTGATGGGTGCAAGCCGTCCCTAACAAAGCAACGTGGCTTGTCGAGCATGTCATCCCAGGCTGACAGACACTGGATCCCCTTTGAATGACACCAATACTTTAGCCAATTGTTAAAATTGATAATTTTGTCTTTATACTGTGGCATCATTCTTGGTGAGGGTAGATGCTACTCAAGGTGGGGTCATACCGGCCTGGGCTACATGATCAAAGAGCTCCTCGTCTTTTTCATGTAGTCCAGGGAGGTACATCTCAGGTCATTCACACCAGCATGGACAATGACGGAGTCATATTTGTACTTGTTATCCCAGGCTGACAGACACTGGATTCCCTTTGAATGACACCAATACTTTAGCCAATTGTTAAAATTGATAATTTTATCTTTATACTGTGGCATCATTCTTGGTGAGGGCAAGATGCTACTCAAGGTCAGGGTCATACCGGCCTGGGCTACATGATCAAAGAGCTCCTCTGCGTCTTTTTTCATGCAGTCCAGGGAGGTACATCTCAGGTCATTCACACCAGCATGGACAATGACGGAGTCATATTTGTACTTGCTTTGGAGTGACCTGAGTGCTTGTTTTATGTGGCGGATCCTGGCACCCGACAGGCAGCTTACAGTGACCTTCTCTTTATTCAGCCTGGTGAGTGGGACGTCAGTGTGTCTGACAATAGAGTCTCCTATTACAAGTGTATTAGGTGTGTTTAGCCTTAAGGGCTGTGACTGTGTGGCAAACTGACTTTGTGAGCTATGTGGTTATTGTTTCGTGGTAGGGGTTGCTTGGATGTCCGCTTTGGAGGTCTCTGCTGCTTAGGTAGATTTTTATTTAGAGCCTCTGAGTATGTTTTTGTGTGTTTGTGTTTGGTTTGCTGATCTATGTGAGACTGGATTTGTGGTGTGTGCGGTTACCTTCTCCTCCTGACAGGCTGTGCCAGTACTGGGTTGAGAGAGCTTGGCCTCTAGTTTGGCTATATAGTTGCATCTCTCACATATATTTGAGCTTGTTGGGTGGAGGAGAGGGTGGTCTGTATACACAAGGCAATTGTAACATTGCCTCAAGATTCCCAGATTCACCAGCTGGACTGGAGAGTAAACCAGGAACTGACCTTTGGACATCCCTGAATAATATAGGGAACTACTTATTGACTGATCAGAAAGAACCAATACGGAGCAAGTGCTTAAAAGGAGTATAAGAAGATGTAGTGCTTAAGTTTATTTGTGTTTACCTATGAGATTACTTATAAGAGCAAGTGCAGGGCTTTAGAATGAAATTCGAGTGCTTATTTTGAGATTTAGAGCAGTTCTAAGGGAAAAAGTGAAGAGCAGACTTTGTGGAGCCGGGAATACTTTAAACCTGTTTAAGCGACGCTGCTCTGTGCGCAAGACCGCACAAAGTTGCAGGGTTTTAACAGAGACAGATCAAGGAGTTTGGAATTGACCCAAAATGGGCAATAAAACTACGGCTTCTAGGCAGTAACCACTCCTACAGGGACAGGCAGGCTGCTCAGTGTTAACCACTTCCACTGGTGAACACAGAGACTTCCCTTTAGCCCAAGCAAGCACTGGCCTCCAAGAAACTTACAAACAGTTCAGAACAGCAAATCTGTAACGGAACTTTCTTAAATTTCAGAAAGTGAGGAAAAAAGCAAAATTTTTTTTTCTTTCTTGTTTTAGTTTAAAGTTAGCAGAGATACACAAGTAGCAAAATAGAACAGTGCAATAAATGACCCCACACTTGAGTGCTAGGCCAGAGTCAGGTAAAATGCAATTTAAAAAAAAAAAAAACGATTTTAAATTAAGTGCAACACAGGAAATGCAGTAAACCGGCTCTAGATGTGTTCTAAATACTGTTTCTAATACAGATATCAACTTTAGCAAGCCGGAAAATGCCGAAAAGTAGGCGGCAAAGCAGTAATTTTAAACAAAAAATCGGTAGAAAATACTTAAAATCTCAAAAGTGGCTCCTTTCTTCTCAGCATTTTCTCCCCTTTGTAGGTGCTTCAGCAACAACTATTAAGCCTGGAAAGACGCCAAAACCACGAGGCAGCAGGGTTTTGAGAGAGAGAGAGAGAGAGAGAGAGAGCGATCAAGGAGTTTAGAATTGACCCAAAATGGCCAATAAAACTACAGCTTCTAGGCAGTAACCACTCCTACAGGGACAGGCAGGCTGCTCAGTGTTAACCACTGCCACTGGTGAACACAGAGACTTCCCTTTAGCACAAGCAAGCACTGGCATCCAAGAAACTTACAAACAGTTCAGAACAGCAAATCTAATGGAACTTTCTTAAAATTCAGAAAGTGGGAAAAAAGCACGATTTTTTTTTCTTTTAGTTTAAAGGTAGCAGAGATACACAAGAAGCAAAATAGTCAGAACAGTGCAATAAATGACCCCACACTTGAGTGCTAAGCCAGAGTCAGGTAAAATGCAATTTTAAGAAAAAAACGATTTTAAATTAAGTGCAACACAGGAAATGCAGTAATTTTATACATACATACACATATATATATATACATATATATATATCTATATATATATATATATATATATATATATATATATATATAGATATATATAGATATATATATATATATGTGTTGTGTCTTCCGGCTTTTCCCGGTTAGGGGTCGCCACAGCGGAACTCCTGTCCGCTAATGATGGTCAGTACATTTTTACGTGCCGAGTTGCCAGCCCTGACACACAACCTTCAATGAAGGTACGCCCATTCACGAATGTCTCCACACAGAAGACGCTCTGAGAATTGAACAGGGCATAATGTGAGGCGATAACGCTACCGCAACACCACCACCACAGGTAAAAAAATATATATATATATATATATATATATATATAAATATATCACACACACACAAACATACACACACACATACCTGATTTCTTATTTTTTTGCATGTTTGTCGCACTTAAATGTTTCAGAACAAATTTAAAATATTAGACAAATATTAAACAAAGATAACCCAAGTAAACACAAAATACACTTTTAAGTGATGATTTTATTTAAGAAAAACTATTCAAACCTACATGGCCCTATGTGAAAAAGTAATTGCCCCCCCCCCCCCTTGTTAAATCATGAAGTTGTTGTTGTGTCTTTCGGCTTTTCCCAGTTAGGGGTCGCCACAGAGGAACTGCTAATGATTGGCAGTAGATTTTTACGTGCCGAGTTGCCGGCCCTGACGCACAACCTTCAACGAAGGTACGCCCATTCACGCATGTCTCCACACAGAAGACACTCTAGCTGAGAATCGAACAGGACAAAGTCTTACTGTGAGGCGACAACGCTACCGCAGCACCACCACTGCAGCATGAAATAACTGTGATTAATCACATTTTTGGGTTCAATTTCACTAGCCACACCCAGGCCTGATTACTGCCAAACTTGTTGAACCAAGAGATCACTTAAATAGAACCTGTCAGACAAAGTGAAGTAGGCCAAAAAATCCCAAAAAGGAAGACATCATGCTGCGATTTGATTAGAGAAAAAGTAATTGACATCTTATCAGTTTGGAAAAGTTTACAAAGCCATTTCTAAAACTTTGGGACTCCAGCGAACCACTGAGAAAGCCATTATCCACAAATGGAGAAAACCTGGAACCGTGGTGGACCTCCCCAGGAGTGGTCAGCCTACAAAAATTACCCAAGAGTGCAGCGACGGCACATCCAAGTGGTCACAAAAGAACCCAGAACATCTAAAGAACTGCAGGCCTCAATTGCCTCAGTTAAGGTCAGTGTCACATTTTTTTATTTATTTATTTTACCTTTGTTTACCGGGATAGTCCAACTGGATTGGGTCCATTTGCAGCGGAGGCCCGGGGAGAAAAGCTCCACATATATTAACAGAAATACTAGAATTTAATACATGTAGTAAAAACCGATAGCACACTAACAGTAAAAATCCAGCTAATAAGACAGAAATGTAAAACAGACAGGATACAACTCAGCAGTTAAACAGACAAAAAACATTTTAGCATTGAGGGTCATTGCATACATCATGTTAGAATGAAGTAGCTATATTAAAGAGATAAAAATTATTGGATGTAAAAAAAAAAACTGTAGCCTTCACAGTAGGCAAGTAATAAGCCCTTCCAACTTTCCACAGAGCTAAAGCAGTGATTTTAGGTTATGCACGGGCATAGCCAGGTGCTTATGAGATGTGATTTTAAAGAGTTTTTGAAGTGTGAGATGGTGGGGATGGAGGTCAGTGAAGGGGTGTGGGTGTTCCAGTTTCTATCAATGGTGTGGGATAAAAGTGCTTTGCCAGCAGTGTTCTTAGCCCTAGAGATACATAGAAGTGATTTGTCACTAGAGTGGAGTGTGCGATTTGTTGCATAGTAGGTAAGTAGTTGACTTAGTGATGGGGTTTTGTCAGTACACTTCAGAATGCTATAGGCAATGACCAGTTGGTGGTAATTTAGTAGTTGAGGAAATTATAGCAATTTTAGTTCTCTTAGAGCAATGATGGGATCTGAAGGTGGCACTGTTAGCAAATTTGGCAATACTGTTATAGCATGACTCAAGTTTGTCAAGGTCAAATTTTCTAATAAGAGTAAGAATTGGCGCTGTATATATTAGCGTGGACAATAGGTGAGTTTGGGCTAGGGTGATCCGTGCTTGATCAGAGAGGAAATTTGTGTGCGTGTACAGTGAACCCATTTTTTTGTGAACCTTTTTGATGGTATGAGAGAGATGGACATCAAAGAGAAGGTTTTTGTCAATCTCAACACCGAGGAGTTTGGTATGGTTAGGAGGAGAAATGATAGTACCATTTTGGAAAGAGGAGTAGAGTTTGATTTGTTGGGGGTAAATACAAGCAATTTAGTTTTATTAGGGTAAAGGGTGAGTTGGATATTTGTGATCCAACTTTCCAAAGAGCTAAAGGATTCCTGGGTCTGTTGTTGAAGAGTGGAAAGAGATGGGGCTGAGCAGATTAAAGTCGAATTATCTGCATACTGTAAGAGTGGCATGGTGGGTGGATGTATGTAGATTGTTAGTGTACACAGAAAAGAGAAATGGGCCTAGTACTGTGCCTTGTGTTACACCTATGAAAGTTGGAAGTAGAGGAGACAGGCAACAATCTGTCCAATGGGAAGGAGCATCATCAGCTAGATAGTTCTTGAACCAGGCAACAGTAGAAGGGGCAAAGTATAAGAACGTTAGTGAATCTAATAGCAGGGAGTGTGAGACCATATCAAATGATTTGGATAGGTCAAAAAATATAGCAGATGTATTGTTATAGTCGTTTCTGTATTGGTTTACTAGATTGGTAAATGAGAGAAGAGCGGTAGTTGTACTGTGGTGTGGCCGGAACCTGTGTTGTGTGGTGGAGATGAGCAAGACTTGAGAGTGAATACATTTCTCTAGCAGCTTAGAGAGGGGAGATAGAATAGCTATAGAACGGTATAGGATGGTAATTAGAGACGTCACAGGAATTACCTCCTTTATGAAGAGGAATTATGTAAGACACTTTCCACAGTTGAGGGATGTATGGTTCTTTTGAGTGGTTTATGAGGATGGAAACAGGGCAAGATAAGGATTCTGCAGCTAGTTTTAGGAAGTTGTCAGGTAGACTATCAGCTGCAAGGGTGGTAGGTTTTAATTTCAGAAGTAGTTTTTTAATTTTGGAGGTGGGAACAGGTGAAAGAATAAGGGAGGCAATGTTATATAGACACTTGGCTGGGATACATGGAGGATTGTTTCTGGACAATTGGCTGGATAGTGCCATTATGGATTCTGCAAAGTGGTGGTTAAATTGAGAGGATATGTCCATAATGTTACTGGTGTAGTTGGGAGCTGGTGTAGTTTTGCCTGGTTCAAGTAGGAAGTTAATAGCTTGCCAAACCTTTTGAGGATTTTTTGAGTGTTTTATTTGGACAGTAAGAAAGTAGTTCTGTTTATCAAGTTTAGTTTGTATTTTGGCCTGATTCCTAAGCAGCTGGATGTTTTGTTTGGCTTGGATGGTGGATCTCTTCCAGATTTTCCAAACCTTATCTCTGGACTTTAGCAGAGCTCGTGTCCCTACTTAGCCATGGTGCATAGCTAGTCTTAACTCTAATTTTCCTGATGGAGCAACTCTGTTAAGGACATCAGTGAAGGTACTATTAAAGTAGTCAACTGCCTGGTCTAAACCAAGGGAAAGTAGTGGCTCCCAGTTGCATTGTTTTAGAATAGCGTTTAGATCCTGGGGGTTTAGGCTGCGGTCATTTCAGATTGGTTTATAAGTTATGGGCTTAGGTATATTTGTACGGTTACGTACTAGGAATGTAGGGATGTGATCACTAAGACTATCTGATAAACAGCCTGTCTGGTAGTTTTGCTTAGGGCCACTGACCAGTGTCCAATCAAGGATGGATTCTTTTGGGGATTTTTTGTCTACTCCAGTGGATTCTTGAATAAGTTGAGAGAGCCCATAGAGATTTTTGTGATTAGTGGGGCTGTTGGAATTGCAGGCGAACTAGGCAGTATTCAGGTCAACTAGTAGGATTGCTTCATGCGGGAGATTATCTAGTCCATTGTAGAATTTCCTCAGGTTATAGGAGAGTTATTTCCTGGAGGGATACAACAGCAGAGAATGTTATTTTTGTTTTGTTTATATACAGGACAGACGCAAGAGTTTTGGTATTATTAAATTAGGGTAGAGGGGTTTGAAGAGGTTTAAGGTTTAGCGTGTTTTTACAGAGAATTGCAACTCCACCTCCTTTTCTACCCACTCTATCCAGTCTGAAGAAATTATAACCTGGAGGGAGGATCTCTTCATTTTGGGTACTGGGTTTAGCCATGTTTCTATTATTGTCAGTATGTCAGGAGTGTAGTGGGTTATAAATGCATGCAGGTCAGGTAGTTTGTTAGATATATTCCTTGTGTTGATATTAAGAATTAAAATGAACAAGTAATCTCCGTGGTATCCCCAAAGTCTCAAAACAACCCACTAAACAAGTATAGTGGGTCCAGAAACAAAACAGTGCAAGAAACTTCTCTGTGTGGAAGATTTTCAGTCCATATATCTCTAGTTCATCACTGTACATTAATCAGATCAGACAATAGTAGTAAAAGTAGCAAACTTTCTCGTCTTAAGCCAAAATAAAAATTAAAAATATATAATTGTACAGAATTACTAAGTATTTGAAAGTAATCCAAGCAAGGCAGGCAGTCTGTTTCCAGTCGAAAATCTTTATCAAGCATACAGACAAGCGATCCAAGTAAAACAAAAATAGAGCAACAGCTTCCTCACAAGCTTTCTAAATATATATATATATATATATATATACATATACTTTTTATCAGGCAAGGGAGTGGTTTATTGTGCTGTAAAACGAAGTGTTATTGGTACACATGTTAAATTCATATCCCTTCCCCCATCAGTGTGACATTTGAGCTGGTCCTGCATAATATAACCTTTATGTACTTTAAATACAATTTATAATGATGTGGTACCTCTTATTTAACCAGATTATTAAGTAGATTATCAAGTCTGTGTTTTTTTTCCAAAACAATATACTACATGGATGGAAATATATCAACCGTAGTCCATTTGGCAATCAAAAAATATAAATATATACATATACACTTTGCATGTACAAAATCAATTGTAAAAATAATATTCTATTTTCATAACCTATTGTTAAAGATCGCTTTAGTCCTTCTGGAATTCTTCAGGTCTGTGTACAAAAACCCTAAAAACTATCTACAAAAATATTATTGCATAATTAGTTAGTATTGTTATTACATCATTTTGAATAAAGTGGAAAAAGAGAACCAGAAAAAAAAATTTAAAAAAAATGTATGAGGATGTAAACAAAATATACACTTAAATTACAACGGATTTAAATGGTATTTAAAACCAACTGATAGAATAAAATTAGTCATGTAAACAATGTGGCAATTCTCATTATCAAAGTATCAAAAATGTTATTGAAGAAAAATGGGACACTGTCACAGGGAACCCTTTTCTAACATCTTAGGTGAAGCCCCATCCTTTGTTTATAGGAAAGCCAGGAACATTAGCAGTTTTGCTGAATTTAAACCTAGACCATACGAGAGAAACACTAAAATATATGAACTAAATTGTACATTTTGTATATTTATACAGCAAGGTGATAGTTTTTATTGCCCTTATTTAAAGAAAATCATTAAGACCAGTGCAGGGGGTGAGTGTAACACTACAAAAGTAATTTACAGGGCACAGTGCAATGAATGTGATGCATTCTACGTGGGCAAGACTGTAAATAAAGCATAGGATTTCATGTCATCTGTCAGAAATCCGCTCTGGATGTAAAAATAATGCACGAGCCAAACACCCTTCTCTTCATAAAAGACACACAGGTGTTAAGTTCCAGATCCTGGATCGCATAGACATGGGTGATCTTGAAGGAGACATCCCGAATATTTTGCAGAAAGATGAACTCATGTGGCAATTAAAGCTGAACTCTTTTAGGATGCCTGGACTAACCTACTGTTCAATTAAAAGTATAATGGAACTTAGAAAATCGCCACACTGCTTACATGACTAATTTTATTTTATTTTATTCTACCAATTGGTTTTAAATACCATTTTAAAATCAGTTGCAATTAAGTGCATCATACATTTTTCTTATTTTTTTCTTTTTCTGGTTCTCTTTTTTTTTCACTTTATTCAAAATAATGTGCAATAACAATAGTAACTAATTATACAATAATATTTTTATAGATATTTATTAGGGTTCTTGTATACAGACCTGAAGAAGTCTAGAAGGATGAAAGCGATCTTAGTTAACTTTTAGTTATGTACTTACCATAACTTCGGATGTATGGGATCCATCTCGCCTACATTCATAACTGATGGGTTCGGAAACAATCCATCGGCTCCGACTCGGCCACTATATAGTAGAACGAAGTCTCTAATTGGCTGGGCTACCCCTTATCCCAGAATGCACCACGCCTGCTTCCCCAGATCTTGTTTGTTCGCTTTCATACCTGCATCCAGACACAGAGGCATACCAGCAACTGTAACAAACTAAAGTCCTTCAAGAGAAAAACTAAGTAAGAAGCAGCATTCCCTCTAAATCCAATGGGAAGGGGAAGGAGGAGGCGGTGCAGTATGAATGTAGGCGAGATGGATCCCATACATCCGAAGTTATGGTAAGTACATAACTAAAAGATGCAATGGGATCCTATCTCGCCTACATTCATAACTGATGGGACAGCGTCCCTAGCACCTAAATCCCGGGTGGCTCATTGGAAAACACTCCTGAGAACTGTGGAACCAAAGGAAGCTCTGCCCCGAGAAGCCACATCTATCTTGTAATGAGAAATGAAGGTGTGTGGAGAAGTCCAGGTAAGCTGCCGCACAGATATCATCTATCGATAATTTGGAGTGGAATGCTACAGAAGTAGCCATTGCCCTGGTAGAATGAGCCCTGACTGGGAAGGTAGCTCTTTGCCAGACCCGTGAATAAATGAAGGAGATGCAATCTTTAATCCATTTGGCTGTGGTGGTTTTAGTACGGTTGACGAACCTATTTTCCGCAAAGGACACAAACAGCTGATCTGACTTTCGTGTCTGATTGGTCCTACTTAAATAAATGCAGTTGTCTGTGAACATCCAACTGATGGAAGATATATTCTGCGCTATTGGAGAATTTGGGAAAAACACAGGGAGCTCAAGGATTGTTGAATGCATAAGGGGATGATGCTACCTTGGGCAAGAAAGAGGATTTAACTTGAGGGACATTCTGTCTTTGTGAAAGGTCAAATAAGGAGGATTAGAACAGAGCCTGAAGCTCTGAGACCGCTTGGCAGAGGTTATTGCCACCAAAAAGGCGGTTTTCCAAGATAGAAATTTTATATCACAAGTAGCTGCTGGTTCAAAGGGGGGGGCAGTTAAAGAAGCTAGAAGCATATTCAGGTCCCAAGGGGCACAGGATGAGCTATTAGGGGCGAAGGAGCCACGCTCCTTTAAGGAAAGATTTGCAAAGCCTGTTTGCCATTAAGGAAGGCTCAAAGGAGACATGAAAATTAGAGATAGCCGCCAGTTGGACTTTAATTGTGGAAACTGAAGAGCCCAAATAAAACAAAGAAGCCAGGAATTCTAAAACCTGAGGTACTGGGGGTAAGGATCTATACCTCGTTGCTGGGCCCAAAGAGCAAACCTCTTCCACTTGCTGGAATACAGTTTAATAGTGGAAGGTTTGTGAGAAGAGGACAAAATGTGGATGACTTCTGGAGAAAAAGAGATGCCCTTCAAGAATGCAACTGCAGTCCTGACATATGGTTTGCCCTGCCTCAGGGCAGCCCTTCGGTCGGCCGGATTCCAAAGTCCGGGTCCGGCCGGGCCGTTATCTACTCCCGCCAGAGCGGATGGGGTATAAAGGCATCCGCCCGACGCCATCTTCTTCAGTCTTTCTTGCAGCGCGGTGCGAAGCAGAAACAGTTACAAAGTGCCGGTCGGTCAGCTCCTGTGTTTTCAGTTACCGAAGTCATCAAAAAGCTAAGTACCCCGTTGGGGAACATTTTTCTTGCCTCAGCCGATGTCCGAAAAAATTGAAAAGGTTAACAATTGTTTGTCTTGTGGTAAACAAATACCTCATAAGGACTTCCACTCTTACTGCCTTCCCTGCCTGGGCCCAGACCACGACGTCTCGGCCTGTGCTGCCTGTGCTTGCTTTAATAAGCGCACACTCAGGCGCCGGGCAGAATTTGCCGAAGACTTTTTTGGTGAAAATTACGCTTATATCATGCCGTCGGAACAACCAACAGCACATATTTCCAAAAAGCGTAAGGACCGGGACTGACATCCTCGGCCCGCGTCGTCCACCGATACCACGCCTAAGCCTACCGCGAGTGCATCGGCCTCTTCGGAGGCGGTAATTCAACTGTTTCAGGCCGACGACATTGCTTTACCGCGTACTTCGGTCCCGGAGGTTTTCCCGGTGCCGGTTGTTGATTTTCCTCCCGAAACCGAAGCTCTAGAATTACCTGACACCATACCAGTGGATAAAGTTACTCCTGCACGTGGGGCAGCTAGGCCTCCGGTCTCCATGTCCATCAAGGCCTACACACGTGCTAAGGCTGCCAGCCAGGCTAAGGCCCATCCTCCTAAAACTATTTCCCAGAGCCTTTCTTCTGATAAACAGATCATGACCTTAGCTGCAGATCTAATCTCTCTAATCAGAGGTTCTCAGTCGCACCCGGACAGAGGTTCTCAGCCTCCTGCAGATAAAAGGCCTAGGGCAGAACAGCCAGATACCCTCTCCTCAGATGAAGCCTCTAGGGATTCAGAGCACTCAGATACCCAGGAAGAATCCTTCCAGGCCTACGAGGACTCTTGATGCTGAGGAATCAATTCCTTCTTCCTCTCTTCCAGAGGATATTTCTTTCGGAGAAGTTCTCCACTCCATGAGAGAACATTTTCAGTGGCAGGGCCAGGAATTTTCTGACTCCAGGAAAAGGCTACGTACCTTCCTCAAGTTACCCCAGCACAGACCATTAGCTATTCTTCCAGTGTTGGATGTCTTGGATGATGTATACTCAGACTCCAGTGCTTCCCCTGATTCTCTCCCTCCTGCTCCTGTCAAGCAGGACAGATATTACAGGGTTCCTGAAACTCACAAGCATCTCTTTAAGGCCCACTCTGTGGATCTAGAAACTATTTCTCAGGGGCCCAAAGGAGTGGCTACTTCCTCGGCCAAAAACCCTTTGCCCGCAGACAGGGAATCAAGGTCCCTGGAGAAATGGGGCAAAAAAGTTTATACCTCTTCCACCCTTGCCATGAGGTCACACTGTCTTTTTCATATGTTTCAGTACCAGGATTATTTAATGGACGATTTGCAGAAAAAGCTAGCCTCTCCTGAGCTTACAGATAGAAAGGCATTGCAGGATTTGGTTCATAACACTCAGCAGGTTAGCAATCATTTTCTTCAGTGTGGTTATGATGCATTGGAAGCTTCATGTAGGTCAGCTATGACAGGGGCCGTTATACGTAGACATGCTTGGCTGAAAGAACAGCCACTGCCAGACCATGTTAAAGTAAAGCTCCTAGAGGCACCTCTGGAAAAACAGAAGCTTTTTGGTGCTAATGCACAGGATGTGTTGAAGTCTATTGAGGAAAATGCTAAATCAGTACAGACAGTCAAGGATTTCCTCCAGGTTCAGCCACCTAGATTCAGCAGGAATTGGCCTTCAAAGAATTGGTCCTTTCCAGACACTGACAAGTTTCAAAGGGGAAAAACAGGCGTGCTTTCGAGGTAGAGGGCAATACCGACGCTCTTACAGGGGCCGCCAATGGCAACCTCCAAATCAGAGAAGTGGTGCAGGGAGTTCAGCTGCACCACAGGGATAATCACAATGACTTGACTTTCACTCTGCCGACCAAGGCTCAAAGAGAAGCACCTCTAGGTGGAAAATTATCCTTATTCTCAAAGAACTGGCACATTTTAACCAAGGACAAATGGATTCTGGACATAGTAGACCAAGGTTACAGGTTCCACTTCCATACCTTACCAACGAGACAAGGCATGCCAAACCTGCCACAAAATCAAAGGGCAGAGGCACTCATACAAGTTTCAAAGCTGTTACAAATAAAAGCAATAGAAAAGGTTCCTCCTCAGGAACAAGGCCAGGGATTCTATTCAAGACTGTTCCTTGTTCCAAGAAAAGAAAGCAATGGAGACCTATTCTGGATTTGTCCGCTCTAAACACTTTTCTCATTGTGCCAAAATTCAAAACGCTGACTTTACAGCAACTCCTTCCCATGCTGGGCAAGGGGTCTTGGCTGGTTACTCTGCACCTCAAGGAGGCATACCTGCATGTCCCAATCAGACACAGTTGCAGGAGATCCCTCAGATTTCTTGCAGGATCAGAGCATTAGCCTCATGGAGATTGACTGAAGATAGTATGTCTCAGGTTAAACAGTTTGGGCTACGCCTCAGGAAGATTGCCCATAAGGGATTCAAATAACTCTTAGGAGGTCCCTTTGGACCTTGTAAAAGAACAGGTAATTCAGCTTGATAAGGGTAATGTCAGCTGAAGAAGTACAGGCTTGGGCTACCATGACTGGAATCCTTATTGGGAGGGTGAATAGACATTGAAGCCTCTGCCACGCTGCTGAGTGGCAGATGCCACAAATGGCTTCTACGCAACTCCTTTAGTCAGAAATTCCTTTGAGGAGGGGCTGAGAGGAACTTATTAGGCCTGGCGGGCACGGTTCCACAGAATCAGGGTGTTCCACACCTTGAAACTAAATCTAGTAATTCATTGAAGTAGACACCCAGGAGGCGGAGGGCTGGGCCCCAAAAGCTTGAGGAAGACTGAATCCTCCAGCGGAAGGTTTGACTTCCTGCCTCCTTCTCAGGATCTCAAGGATATCTGAGAATGAGACTTCACCGAGGATGATTTTGGGACCCCTCCATCATCGAGGTCAGTATCTGAGTGAACTCATCCTGGGAGTCAATGTGCTTCCTCTTGCACAATTTTTTCTTGGAGGTTCATCCAAACTGATTCAGAAGGACCTGAAGAAGAGGAACCCCAAGGGCATCCTCAGGCCCTGGGGCCCCACTGCTGGGAATGAAGCAAACAGAATTTTGTTCCCAAGTCTAGGGACGGTTTAGAAACTTGCTGAGCCGGCATGGACATGGCCAGGCAACCTCATGGCCTCAAAGCAGGACCTCCAGATCTGGAGGACACCGGCTGAGAGCATCAAGGGCAACGGAATCCCTGACGACGCGAGGGGAGACTAGGCACTGCTACCAGTTCCAAAGTGTTCCCTCGAACCCAAGAAGGTCCTGCAAACCCTGAGCCGAGGACAGGGTAGGAATGATGGTCGACAAGAGGAGGAGTCTCGGTTCCGACTGGACAGCTCTTGGAAAGTCCCGACTCCAACGACTCCAAGGAGGTTGGAGGAGGAATCAGGCAAGGGGACGGTTCGGCGTGGCTGGAGCAGAGACCATTTTGCAAAACTGGGGACTGGAAAAGCCTCTGGATAACTCTGTCCAAATGAGTCTGAAACCTGGAGGATTTAGAGGAAATAGATGGGGGCCGAGGTTCTTCAGAACAACAGGGCGGCCTCAAACGGCTCCAACACACGTCACGGATCCGAACCGTATTAATAACTCGGCGCAATAGACCTAGCCGAGAAGATCTGAGCTGCACACCTCCAACGGTCGAGACCAATGGAGCCAAAGCAGGCGATTCACTTCTCGATTCCAACCTGCGCTCCGACACCAATGGAGCCGAGGAAAGGCGACTCCTTCCACCGAGGCTCAAGCCCTTGGAGCCGAGGAAAATGGTGACCTATGCTTCTTGGAAGTCGGTTCCGGACTGGTCGACCAGACCTTTTCTTAGAAGCTGGAGAGGAAGGAGAAGCCAAAGCTTCCTCAAAAGAGGGCTTAATAAGGCCATAAGGATCAATTTATTTTCATTTTTGAAGGACCCTAAGAAGCATGACAAACACTACATGTTTCCTGCAAATGTTTGGTCCTAAACAATACCCAAACAGCATGGCTATCAGTAATAGACATTTTGTAGTTGCACTTGTGTTTTAAAACCAGACTTCTGCTCTTTAGACATCCTGTAACACAACTATTTTACCCAATAACCTCAGTAGCTGAGCCTCACTGCTCTTGAAAAAATTAACTCTTCCTCCTTTTGAACCAGCAGCATCTTCAGAAATGCAATTTCTCTCCTGGAAAATGGTTTTCCTGTTGGCAGTTACCTAAGCAAGAAGAGTCTAGGAGATGCAGGCCCTCATAGGAGAAAAGCTGCTGCACACTTTGGTCATACACAGACAATTATGCTACTACTTGGACAGAACAAAGGCCAACAGAAAGTCTGACCAACTATTTGTAGCTTACGCTGCTGGAGTGCAAGGAAAGGCAATTTCCAAGCAAACAATTTCAAAATGGATTGGACATTGCATCAGATTCTGTTAGTCTTTCCATGGAAAAGGTGTGCCAGCCAATTTCAGGCCACACTCCACCAGAGCTATAGCCACCTCCACAGCCTTTCTAAGAGAGGTGGCTACAAAGGACATTCTAGAAGCTGCTACATGGAGCTCCGTGCATACATTTTCCAAACACTGCAACCTGCCTTTATACCTCAGCAAGAAGAGTCTCGGAGATACAGGCCCTGATAGCAGTACCTCCCTTTCTCATTTTTCATCAGGATAGAGTTTCTCTAAGAACCAATCCTTCATTCATGACAAAAGTGATATCCAGGGTGTCTCTAATCAAGCAATTCACCTGCCTACCGTCTTTCCCAATCCTCAAAATAAGGGGGAAAAGCTGCTGCACACTTTGGACATACACAGACAATTACGCTACTACTTGGACAGAACAAAGACCACCAGAAAGTCTGACCAACTATTTGTAGCTTATGCTGCTGGAGTGCAAGGAAAGGCAATCTCCAAACAAACAATTTCAAAATGGATTGGACACTGCATCAGATTCTGTTACTCTTTCCATGGAAAAGGTGTGCCAGCCAATATTAGGCCACACTCCACCAGAGCTATAGCCACATCCACAGCCTTTCTAAGAGGAGTGGCTACAAAGGACATTCTAGAGGCTGCTACATGGAGCTCCGTGCATACATTTACCAAACACTACAACCTGCCTTTATACTCCAGATCACGAGCAGGCTTTGCTTCGGCAGTCCTGCAGGGCATTTTAGCTACACCATCCCTTTCTTAGATCCTACCACCCCTAGCTTGGCTATGGTATTCAACCCATATGTCAGGACTGCAGTTGCATTCTTGAAGGACATAGTACAGTTTTGTACCTACCGTAAATGTAGATGTCCGATAGATATGCAACTGCAGTCAGGTTTTCCTCCCTACCCCTGCAATTTTCCTTTTGGGTCCATTCCCCCTTTCCTCTATTAGCTGGGGATATCTGTTATGGTGCATCTGTTTATTACTGTTGTGCATGTCTGGAATTTTTTATCCATTCACCAAATTTAGCCTTCTTTGGAGGGCACCTGGGGCAAGAAACACTGAAGAAGATGGCGTCGGCGGATGCCTTTATACCCCAGCCGCTCTGACGTCGGGGAGTAGGAGACAACGGCCGACGCCGGACCCGGACTTTGGAATCCGGCCGACCGAAGGGCTGCCTGAGGCAGGACAACCCATATGTCAGGACTGCAGTTGCATATCTATCGGACATCTACATTTATGGTAGGTACAAAACTGTACTTTATCTCTAAGGTTGGAAGTGGAGTAACCAAGCGGCCAACGTCAAGGACCTGAAGGATGGGTGAGACTGTCCCAACTGATGAGTCAAGAGGTCGGGCACCAGGTCCAGAAACCATGGGCCCTCCACCGCATACCTCAGAAGGAAGGGGAACCAAACCTGACGAGGCCAGTGTGGAGCGATCAAAATCATGTTGCTCCCAAGATAAATCGCCTTCTGTATCACCTTCGGGAGAAGGGAGGGAAGGCGTAAAGTAGACTGGGGGGCCAACTGTGAGCTAGAGCGTCCCTGGGAATCTGCCCCTGAGAGGGAGTCAGAGTGAAGAAGTCCCTGCATTTCGCATTGTGAGGACTGGCGAACAAGTCGCAACAAGGGAGGCCCCACTTGGCGAAGATGTTTGCAGCCACCCTGTCGTTGAGGGACCACTAGTGGGGTAACAGGAGAGTTCTGCTCAGCCTGTCTGCAATCACATTGGATTTCCCCGGAATGTGCGTTGCCACTAGGAAACGCTGGGTCGAAATCGCCCAATGCCACACTCTCATGGCCTCTCGGCAAAGAGGGTAGGACCTGGTTCCGCCTTGCTTGTTTATGTACTATACTACCGACATGTTGTCGGATAGGATCGCAATAGTACCCCGTGGAAGAGCATGATGAAGTGCTTGCAACACCAGTAGCACCGCTCTCATTTCCAGGATATTGATATGTAAGTGCGTTTCGTGAGCCTGCCACGTGCCTTGGACAGACTTGTCCAGATAATGACCCCCCCCCCCACACCCTGTCGCCCCTGGTCCAGGTTGGACCGAAGCAGCCACCAACGTAGGTCCTGACGGCAAATTTTGGTAATCTGGACCAAATGGTTCAGGGAAAGTTCCTGAAAGGACCATTGAACCGACAGTAGCCATTGCAGCACCCGCATGTGCAGCCTGGCTAAGGGGACTAGTAGAATAGTTGAGGCCATCGTGCCCAATAACTGCAGAATCAGTCTGGCCTGAACTCGTGATCTGGGTAACAAGGTTTGAACCTGAGACTGCAGGACCTGAATCCTTTCTACCGGCAAGAATGCCCGCATTCTTCTTGTGTCTAACTCTGCGCCTATAAATGTAATACGCTGAGACGGCTGCAGCACAGATTTCCCCAACTGAACGAGATTCCTAGTGAATGACCCAAACTGACTGCGGTCATAAGCGCCCAAACTAATAGATGCTTGGAGGTGGCAGTAAGGAGCCAGTTGTCTAGATAGGGAAACACTTGGAATCCTAGACTTCTCAAGTGAGCTGTCATTACTGCCAGACACTTGGTGAACACCCTGGGGGCTGTGGTGAGACCAAAGGTCAGTGCTCGGAACTGGAAATGAATGGTTCCCAGGCGGAAGCGTAAATGACTCCTGGACTCTTGACTTATCAGAATGTGACAGTAAGCGTCCTTGAGATCTATGGAGCACATCCAGACATCCTTCTCCAATAATGGGAGAATGGACTGAAGGGTGACAATTCGGAATTTGGATCTTTTTACAAAGCGATTCAATGATCTGAGGTCCAAAATGGGCCTCAAGTCCCCTGTCTTTTTTGGCACCAAAAATAGTCTTGAGTAAGTTCCTGATCCGATCTGGTCGGCGGGGACAGGCTGGATGACTCCTTTTCTTAGCAGCTTTGAAACCTCGAGAGCTGCTTGATCCCGCTGACTGGGTGGCACGTCCGGGATTTTCCTGATAGGAAGAGGGGGGATCTTGATGAAAGGGATGAGATAGCCTCCAGTTATGGTTCGGAGCACCCACTGATCCTTGGTGATAGATTCCCAAGCCTGTGGGTGTTCCGCAAAACGACCCCCGACTGGCTCCGGAGATGCGCAGTTGGGCCACGTCTCAGGGACGGGGAGCGTAGGATGGACCACGAAAGGAATCGCAGTCTCCAGAGTTACGGGGGCCTCTGCCACCTCTGGGGCAGCGTCTTCCTGAATCCCCCCCCCTGCCTCTAGAGGGGGGATCACTCGGTGGAGTAGGGAAAGGCCTTTGAGATTTCCTGAACCACATTTTCCCTCCTCTCTGGGCCTTGGGATAAGGTCTAGAGGGAGCGGAAAAACGGGCCCCCACGGCAGTCAAGGTCTCGCCCTCCTGCTCGCACCGAGTCAGTGTATCCTTCACCTTGGGTCCAAACAGGGAGGACCCATCAAAGGGGGCGTCGGTGAAGGAAGACTTAAAAGCCTCCGCAAAGTGACACAAGCATAACCAGGCGTGTATTCTAAGAGCCACGCCTGTTCCCGCTGCTCTACTCGCCCCCCTCGGCTGCATATGAGATGAGCCTCATGGACGAGTTGACTATCGAAGATAGGGTAGTCATCTGGGCACCAACAGTTTGGGCTAACGCCTCAGGAAGATTACCCATAAGAGACTCACCTAACTCTTTGAGGAGGTCCCTTTGGAGCCTTGTAAAATGACAAAGGTAATTCAGCGACCGTAGGGTAAAGGCCGCTGAAGAAAGGGTACGCTTCCCGTACCTATCCATGCTCCTGGAATCCTTATTAGGAGGGTGAATAGACATTGAAGCCTCTGCCACGTCTTGCTGAGTGGCAGATGCCACCACCATCGCATCTACTGCAACTCCTTTAGTCAGAAATTCCTTTTGAGGAGGGGCTGAGAGGAACTTATTAGGCCTGGCGGGCACCGGTTCCACAGAATCAGGGTGTTCCCACACCCTTCGAGAAACTAAATCTAGTAATTCATTGAAGTGTGGAGACACCCAGGAGGCGGAGGGCTGGGCCCCAAAAGCTTTGAGGAAGACTGAATCCTCCGCGGAGGGGGTTTTGGACTGCCAATCGCCTCTCTGTCTCAGGATCTCAAGGATATCTGAGAATGAGACTTCAACCGAGGATGATTTTGGGGACCCCTCCGCATCATCGAGGTCAGTATCTGATGTGATAGACTCATCCTGGGAGTCAATGTGCTTCCTCTTGCACAATTTATTTCTTGGAGGTTCATCCGAAACTGATTCAGAAGGACCTCCCGGGAGAAGGGAACCCCCCAAGGGGGTATCCTCAGGCCCTGGGGCCCCACTGTCGTGGGAATGAAGCAAACCAGAAGCACCAGTTCCCAAGTCTAGGGACGGTGAGTAGAAACTTGCTGAGCCGGCATGGACATGGCCAGCGCACTCCTCATGGCCTCAAAAGCAGGACCTCCAGACTCTACGGAGGACACCGGCTGAGAGACCACGACGGCACCGGGAATCCCTGCGGCCGACGCTCCGAGGGGGAGACTAGGCACCGGCTACCAGTTCCAAAGTGTTCCCTCGGCCCCGACCAAGGAAGTCCGCACGAACCCTGACGCCGAGGACAGGGTAGGAATGATGGTCGGAGCAGAGAAGCTCAGAGGGAGTCTCGGTTCCGACTGGACAGCTCTGCAACGCTCAACCGTAACCGACTCCAACGGCTCCGAGGAGGTTGGAGGAGGAATCAGATGCGAAGTGGGGACTGGCTCCGGAGCAGAGTGGGCTGGAGCAGAGACCATTTTTGCAAAAACCGGGGACTGGAAAAGCCTCTGGATAACTCTGTCCAAATCTGAGTCTGAAAACCTGGAGGATTTAGAGGAAATAGATGGGGGCCGAGACGGCTTCTCTCTCGGCTCCGATAGAACAGGGGACCGGCTCCGAAACGGCTCCAACACCATCGGCACCGGATCCAGAACCGTATGAATAAGCATCGGCGCCGAAGGAGACTTCGGAGCCGAGGGGGGAGAGTCTGAGCTGCACACCTCCAACGGCTCCGAGACCAATGGAGCCAAAGCAGGCGATTCACCTCTCGATCCCCCAACCTGCGGCTCCGACACCAATGGAGCCGAGGAAAGAGGTATCGAGGCAGACTCTTCCACCCGAGGCTCCAAAGCCCTTGGAGCCGAGGAAGAAGAGGTCGACCTATGCTTCTTGGAAGTCGGTTCCGATGGACTGGTCGGAGCAGACGACCTTTTCTTTTCAGAAGCTGGAGAGGAAGGAGAAGCCAAAGCTTCCTCAAAAGAGGGCTTAATAAGGCCCTTAAGGATCAATTTATTTTTACATTCTTGAAGGATCCTAGAGGAAAAAGCACGACAAACACTACATGTTTCCTGCAAATGTTTCGGTCCTAAACAACACACGCAAACAGCATGGCTATCAGTAATATACATTTTGTAGTTGCACTTGGTGCACTTTTTAAAACCAGACTTCTGCTCTTTAGACATCCTGTAACACAACTATTTTTACCACGAAGTAACCTAAAAGTAGGGCACGAGCTCTTGACTCAACGGGACTGGCCCGCGATACACAACACAAAACGGGCAGAAGCCCTCTAACTAGAAACGGGCTTAGCCCGATAAAGTAGAACGTACAATAGGGTGAAAAACCTAAAAGTAGACAGTTTTAACACATTGACTCTTAAGGGCAAAAACGGGCCTTACCCGGTAAGTAGAAAAAAACACCAATCACACTGAAAAAGTTCACACACACACGTAAAGCTGTTAAAACAGCTGTTTGTTCAATTAGTGAAGAAACCCCTAGGTCAAAAGACCAAAAAAAGTAATAATAAACCACTTAGCTCCAGCCAAGTCGAGACCACGTCTAGCTTGAAAAGCGGCAAAAGAGATCTGGGGAAGCAGGCATGGTGCATTCTGGGATAAGGGGTAGCCCAGCCAATTAGGTACTTCGTTCTACTATATAGTGGCCGAGTGGCTCCGAACCCATCAGTTATGAATGTAGGTGAGATAGGATTCCATTACATCAATAGGTTATGAAAATAGAATATGATTTTTACAATTGATTTTTTACATGCAAAGTGTATATGTATATATTTATATACATATTTTTTGACTGCCAAATGGACTAAAGGTTGCTATATTTCCAGCCATGTAGTATATTGTCTTGGATAAAATCACAGACTTAATAATCTACTTAATAATCTGGTTAAATAAGATGTACCACATCATTATAAATTTTATTTAAAGTACATAAAGGTTATATTATTATGACAGCTACTAAATAGGGCAGGACCACCTTGAATATCACACTGATGGGGGAAGGGATGTGAATTTAACATGTGTACCAATAACACTGTTTTACAGCACAATAAACCACTCCCTTGCCTGATAAAAAGTGTATATATATATATATATATATATATATATATATATATTTAAAAAGCTTGGGAGGAAACTATTACTCCATTTTTGTTTTACTTGGATCACTTGTCAGATTTTCAACTGGAAACAGACTGCCTGCCTTGCTTGGATTACTTTTAAATACTTTGAATTCTGAGCAATTATATATTTTCTATTATTTTTTTTGATTTGAGACAAGTTTAAGTTCGCTACTGCGACAACTATTGTCTTATCTGATTAACATACAGTGATTAAGATATATGGACTGAAAATATTCCACACAGAGATATTAAGAATTAAAAGATCAGATATCTGTTTAGATTTGAGTATAGCTTTGAGCGGACCTAGGTTTGGGTATATATCGCCTGAGAGAAGTCTTTGTGTGATAGATAGAATGTGCTTGATTATGTGAGTTAGTTCTATGCTGGATTTAGGTGTTGTTTTTCTAGTATTGCATCTTGGTAAGTAGGCCATATAGGTTCATAGGTTCATACTAGGCTATCTGCCCTAGGGCATTTATAAGCCTAGCCAGAATGTGTTTGCCTTTCGCCACCCATTTTAAATTTATTTTGCTATGCCCTTTTTCGAGGTTAGTATACTGTGCCTCTGTCTAACAGTGACACAGAAGTGATACCCGGGGTAAACCTACGATCTCCCATCCACTCATCAAGATTCCTCTTGAAGAGAGTCAATGAGGGACTCTGCCTAACCTGGACTGGGATTTTATTCCAGAGTGAAGGGAGCCTCTGGGTTATGAATCTGTCCCTCCAGCATGACCTATTTATTTCAGTGCTGAGGTTCATGTCTCTCGAACGCGTAGCTCGATGGTATTTGGATTTTCTGAGGTGCAGCATGTCCATTAATTCCGGGTTGGACATGGCTTTATACGTCAGGCACAGATCGCCTCTGAGCAGGCGGTATGCCACTGAATAGAGCTGGAGTTTCTTTAACCGGGCAGCATATGGCATCTGTTTGAGCCCTTTGATCCTATTGGTGAGGTACTTTTGGGGTCTTTCCAGTTGCTGCAGGTGTCTGGTAAGGTACACCCAAAAGGGGCATTGTACTCAATTATGGGCCTGATGAGGGATGAGTAAAGAGGCACGATGACCTCCCTGATCTAGATGTGAATCCCTTCATGATTAGGTGGGCTATATAAAATGTTTTTCTAACCACTTTGGCCATGTGGTTGTCAAATGAGAGATTGCTATCAACTTGGGTCCCCAGGTCCCTAATTACTTCTTCTGTACTTAATGGATTACCACCTATGTGGTAATTTGTGGGCACTTTGTTTTGCCAAAGGGATGACTATACACTTTTGGCATTTAGCTTGAGGCCATGGCTCTGGCACCAGTTGTCTGTTTCTATGAGGCCCTTTTGGAGGATGCTTGTGTCGGCTGGAGAGTCAATTATGGCGTCCAGTTTGCAGTCATCTGTGAACTTGGTCAGCCACAGTCCTTCCGTGTTGGCCTGTACCTCCGAGAAATATATACCGAACAAGAAAGGTCCCAGGACTGAGCCTTGTGGGACACCACTTGTAACTGGTTTGGAGTCTGACATGGCGCCAGCAATTCTAACCATGTGTGTACTGTCCTTGAGCCAGTTTGCAATCCATCTAGTGACATAGGGGTTTATATTTAAGCTGGTGAGCTTATCTATAATGTCCGAGTGGGGAATTGTATCGAAGGCTTTTGCGAAGTCCAGGTAGGCTGTGTGGACCACCTTCCCCTCGCCAATGGCCTTGGTGACTGTTTCAAAGAAATCAACCAGGTTTAACAGGCAGGATCTGCCCTTAAAGCCGAACTGGGTAGGATCCAGTGTCTGTAGGTCCCCAATATCTATTTATGAGATCCATCATGATCCTTTCCATAGCTTTGCAGACCAAGCTAGTCAGGCTTATGGGGCGATAGTTTCCAGGATCCAGTGAGGCACCACCTTTATGGAGAGGGACCACTGTTGCTGTACGCCACTCTTTGGGCACATATCCTGTAGTAAGGCTGAGATTGAACAGTAGTTTTATGTTTGGGTTTAGCTCTTCTTGGAGTTCATGTAGGACGCAGCCCGGGACACCATCTGGTCCCATTGATGCTGTGCTTTTGCTTTGGAGAGGGCGGCTCTTACCTGAGCATCTGAGATGTCAGGGGGGCAGCACTCTGCTGGGATAGATATTTGCCCTTTTGGTGGGGAGAGTTTGCGCTGAACCTGTCAGCTAGGATGTTGGCAATGTCTGTGGGTTCAGTGTATTTTTTGTCATTTTGGACTAATTCTGAGCATATCTGGGAATTACCACCCAGGTTCCTAACATAACTAAAGAAAGCCTTGTGATTATCCTTAGTGTCCTGTGCATTGTTTCTCTCGAAGCTGGCCTTAGACAATTTTATGAGTGCCCGTAGTTTTTTGCTAATACTGATCAGTGATGCCTTCCCTTTTTTTATACATATTGTATATAAAAGTATTGTGATATCATTAAATATTGTAGAGATGTAAACGTTTGTGCGTGTTTTAGTAGATATTTATTGTGTGGAATGCAGTACTGTCTAGTGATATATTAGTATGTATGGATGTGATGTAGGCTAGTTTTGTGAGGAATAGTGAGAGATGTTAGTGTGATATGCATGCTGTCTGCGATTTATATTTGGGTACTAGGCTATGTGATGATAGAGATGTAGTGGTGGTAAAAAGTGTAATTAGTAGCTACAGTGTGATTAGAAGTAATATGTATTTTTACCAATTAAAAGCAATTAGCTAATATCCTTTACTATAATACTGTCTTTACCAGTTACCCTTTGCCTTAGCTGCATTAAATATAGTTGGTCACTGGTCAAAAAAAGTCTTCCATAAACCAAAAAGGAAACCAGCCCAATGTTACCTTACGACCTATATATACATCAACACAAATAAACATACATGGATGTATAAATGACTCAACCATAAGAAAGAGACTGGGCAAAAATGGCATGCATGGCAGAGTTCCAAGGTGAAAACCTTGCTGTAGCATAGACTAGATCCAGGCCTGCTGAATTTAGCTTTGTTTGTATGCTTGTTGTTTGTTTGCTTGTTATTTCCCTGAAATGCTAATTCCACCTAAAACGCGGCTTTTCAGCGCTTATGTGGATCCCTAGCGATATCTGCATTGCTTACTGTACTTATTTCCTTGTTTCACTTGAAAGTTACTGTTTGTCGTTTTTGCATTTAAGTTACCTGGCACTTGCTCACTAAAGCAATTATACAAGTCAGCACTAAAAAATTAAAAGCACTACACCCTCACAAACTCCCCCTTGAGTACCTTGTTCCCCATTGGCCCTTTTTTCAATTATAAAGGAATTCCCAATACTATTCTAGCATGTCCAAAGGTCAGTTGTCAATCTCCTCTCCGGTCCAGCTGGTGAATCTGGGAATCTTGAGGCAATGTTACAACTGCCTCATGTACACAGACAACCCTCTCCTCCTCCCAACAAATTCCAACACATGTCAGAGATGCAACCATATAGCCAAACTGGAGGCTAAGCTCTCTCCACTCAGTATTGGTGCAACCAGTCAGGAGGAGAAGGAAACCACACTCACTACAATTCCTGTTTCACATAGACCTACCACGACAGCAAACCAAACACAAACACAAAAACATACTCGGAGGCTCTAAATAAAAATCTGCCTAAGCAGCAGAGACCTCCAAAGCAGATACCCAAGCAACCGCTACCCCAAAACAAAACACATGCAACATACAGCTCACAAAGCCAGTGTTCCGAACAGCCACAGCCCTTAAGGCTAAACAACACACCTGATACACTTGTAATAGGTGACTATCGTCAGGCACACTGATGTCCCGCTCATCAGGCTGAACAAGGAGAAGGTCACGGTGAGCTGCCTGTCGGGCGCTAGGATCCACCACATAACACAAGCACTCAGGTCACTCCAAGGCAAGTACAAATATGATTCAGTCATTGTCCATGCTGGTGTGAATGACCTGAGACGTACCTCCCTGGACTACATGAAGAGAGACCTAGAGGAGCTCTCTGAGCATGTAGCCCAGGCCGGTATGACCCTGACCTTGAGTAGCATCTTACCCTCACCAAAAATGATCCCACAATATGAAGACAAGATGATCAATTTCAACAATTGGCTTAAGTATTGGTGTCATTCAAAGGGGATCCAATGCCTGTCAGCCTGGGATGACATGCTCGACAAGCCACGATGCTTCGCTAGGGACGGCTTGCACCTGTCACTCCTGGGCTTTCGGATATTGGCAAAGGCTCTTGCTACCCCCATAGTGCCTTTTTTAGGCAAGGCTCAAAAGACAAACCCACCTCCATAGGTATCACAAGGGATAAGAAACTAAGAGTAATGCTACTCAACGCCAAAAGTCTAAACCTCAAGATGCATGCACTCGAAACTCTCCTTAGCATGGAGAGCATCGATATCTGTGCAGTAACAGAAACCTGGTTCAAGGCTCCCGAGAGCACCCCAGCACTACCACATTATACCTCATATCATGCTTTTCGGCCCCAAAACTTGGACCGAACCACAAAAGGAGGGGGGAGTATCAATATTCGTCAAAGATACCCACACCTCCAGGTTGGTGGCACAGCACGAAGCATCAGAGACTATCCATGTGCAACTAACAGTGGGTAAAACTGCCTTCCAGTTTATAGCCTGCTACAGACCACCCTCCCAAACCCAGGAACCCCATTCGGCCTTCCTGAAAAAACTGGAAAATATGAAGGTCTCTCCAAACACCATTATATTGGGCGACGTCAACTATCCAAACATAGACTGGAAGCATTACTCTAGCTCCAACACCCTAGCCCAAAGGTTCCTAGAATTTATAAACTCAAATGCTATGAGCAACTTGTTACCACTCCCACAAGAGGGAAAAACATACTAGACTTGATCATCACCAACATGCGGACTCTATGCAGCAGACCAGAAGTGTATCCCTCACTGGTAAGATCAGACCATAAACTAATCTCACTGGATATTCACATCCCGACCCCACCCCCTGCCCAGAAAACCACAGTGAAAAACTTCTCTAAAGCAAATTTCACACTCCTCAAAACCGAGGTGGAATCCTTCAAACCCCCAGGCCTGTGGAAAATACGGCCCAGACCGCAGAATCCTTTATAAACGCATTATATGAACACCTTCAGGAATGCATGGATCATGCAATCCCAAATAAAACCAAGACCCAATCCTCCAAAGGCAGACGTCCTGTCTGGTGGACGCCAGCCATAAACAAACTATACAACAGAAGGAGGAAGCTACTACATGATAGAGCAAAATCCCAAAAAGGGAAGGCATCTCTAATCAGTATTAGCAAAAAACTACGGGCACTCATAAAATTGTCTAAGCCCAGCTTCGAGAGAAAAATTGCACAGGACACTGAGGATAATCACAAGGCTTTCTTCAGTTATGTTAGGAACCTGGGTGGGAATTCCCATATATGCACAGAATTAGTCTAAATTGACAAAAAATACACCGAACCCACAGACACTGCCAACATCCTAGCTGACAGGTTCAGCACAAACTCTCCCCCCCCCCACCAAAATGGCAAATATCTATCCCAGTAGAGTGCTGCCCCCCGACATCTCAGATGTTCAGGTAAGGGCCGCCCTCTCCAAAGCAAAAAACACAGCATCAATGGGACCAGACGGTGTCCCGGGCTGCGTCCTACATGAACTCCAAGAAGAGCTAAACCCAAACATAAAACTACTGCTCAATCTCAGCCTTACTACAAGATATGTACCCAAAGAGTGGCGTACAGCAACAGTGGTCCCTCTCCACAAAGGTGGTGCCTCAACGGATCCCGACGCCCTATAAGCCTGACTAGCTTGGTCTGCAAAGCTATGGAAAGGATCATCATGGAACTCATAAATAAAGATATTGGGGACCTACAGACACTGGATCCTACCCAGTTCGGCTTTGTTAAGGGCAGATCCTGCCTCTTAAACCTGGTTGATTTCTTTGAAACGGTCACTAAGACCATTGACTAGGGGAAGGTTGTCCACACAGCCTACCTGGACCTCGCAAAAGCCTTCGATACAATACCTCACTCGGGCAATATAGATAAGCTCACCAGCTTAAATATAAACCCCTATGTCACTAGATGGGTTGCAAACTGGCTCAAGGACAGAACCCACATGGTTAGAATTGCTGGAGCCATGTCAGACTCCAAACCAGTTACAAGTGGCGTCCCACAAGGCTCAGTCCTGGGACCTCTCTTGTTCGGTATATATTTCTCGGAGGTACAGGCCAACACGGAAGGACTGTGATTGACCAAGTTCGCAGATGACTGCAAACTGGGCGCCATAATCGACTCTCCAGCCGACACAAGCATCCTCCAAAAGGGCCTCATAGAAACAGACAACTGGTGCCAGAGTCATGGCCTCAAGCTAAACGCCATAAAGTGTATAGTCATCCCCTTTGGCAAAAACAAAGTGCCCACAAATTATCACATAGATGGTAATCCATTAAGTACAGAAGAAGTAATTAGGGACCTGGGGACCCAAGTTGATAGCAATCTCTCATTTGACAACCACGTGGCCAAAGTGGTTAGAAAAACATTTTATATAGCCCACTTAATCATGAAGGGATTCACATCTAGATCAGGGGAGGTCATCGTGCCTCTTTACTCATCCCTCATCAGGCCCATAATTGAGTACAATGCCCCTTTTGGGATGTACCTTTACAGACACCTGCAGCAACTGGAAAGACCCCAAAAGTACCTCACCAATAGGATCAAAGGGCTCAAACAGATGCCATATGCTGCCCGGTTAAAGAAACTCCAGCTCTACTCAGTGGCATACCGCCTGCTCAGAGGCGATCTGTGCCTGACGTATAATGCCATGTCCAACCCAGAATTAATGGACATGCTGCACCTCAGAAAATCCAAATCCCATCGAGCTACGCACTCGAGAGATTTCAACTTCAGCACTGAAATAAATAGGACATGCTGGAGGGACAGATTCATAACCCAGCAGCTCCCTTCACTCTGGAATAAAATCCCAGTCCAGGTTAGGCAGAGTCCCTCATTGACTCTCTTCAAGTGGAATCTTGATGAGTGGATGGCAGATCATAAGTTTACCCCGGGTATCACTTCTGTGTCACTGTTAGACAGAGGCACAGTATACTAACCTCGAAAAAAGGGCATAGCAAAATTAATTTAAAATGGGTGGCAAAGCCAAAGACACTCTGACTAGGCTTATAAATGCCCTAGGACAGATAGCCTAGTATGAACCTATGAACCTATAAAACCACTGCTGACCAAAAAGATCGTAAAGACTAGTCGCACTTTTGCCACAATACATCTTGATGATCCCCAAGACTTTTGGGAAAATATTCTGTGGACTGACTAAACAAAAGTTGAACTTTTGGGGAGGTGTGCGTTGCGTTACATCTGGCTTACAAGTAACACAGCATTGCAGAAAAAGAACATCATGCCAACAATCAAACATGGTGGTTGTAGTGTGATTGTCTGGGGCTGCTTTGCTGCTTCCGGACCTGGAGGACTTGCTGTGATTGATGGAACCATGAATTCTGCTCTCAAGAAAAAAATCCTGAAGGAGAATGTCCGGCCATCAGTTCGTGACCTCAAGCTGAAGCGCACTTGAGTTCTGCAGCAGGACAATAATCCAAAACACACCAGCAAGTCCACCTCTGAATGGCTTAAAAAAACAAAATTAAGGTTTTGGAGTGGCCTAGTCAAAGTCCGGACTTGAATCCAATTGAGATGCTGTGGCAAGACGATAAAAAGGCGGTTCATGCGTGGAAACCCTCCAATATGGCTGAATTAAAACAATGCTGCAAAGAAGAATGGGCCAAAATTCCACAACAGCGATGTGAAGGACTCATTGCCAGTTAATCACAAATGCTTGACTGCAGTTGTTGCTGCTAAACGTGACACGTCCAGTAATTAGGTTTAGGGAGCAATTACTTTTTCACATAGGGCCATGTGGGTTTGGATATATATTTTTTTCCTTAATAAAATCACTTGCAAACTGCATTTTCTGTTTACTTGGGTTATCTTTGTCTAATATTTACATTTGTTTGATAATCTGAAACATTTAAGTGTGGCAAACATGAAAAAAAATAAGAAATCAGGAAGGGGGCAAATAAAAATTGTACTGTGTATACATATATTATATACACATGTGTATATATACATATGTGTGTGTGTATATATATATATATATATATATATATATATATATATATATATATATATATATATATATACATACATATACACACACACATATATATATCATATACACATATATGTGTGTGTGTGTGTATCAAATCAACACTGTGCATGCCAGCTATTTTAAAAAATACTGAAAACAGTAAAAACAAAGTTAAAACTACCTAGAATCACTAATCACACACCACCACTAGTCCCAATAACCACTACCATGTTCTAATATATCCTTACACTATTTTAAAGTATAAAAATGATTCAATGAAGAAAATGACAAAGCCCAAAGACAGTGACTAGAGGAGAAGATGATAAATTCTTTTCAAATTGGCAGAAAATGGAGTACAATTCAAAAACTACACCAAATATGATGGGACATTTATATGGCAAAAATAATACTGTTAGCCTTAAAGGTGCCAAAAACAAAATCAGAGGTAAATGGGGGGCAGGTGTATTGGGGGGCAGGTGCATTATGGAAAAGGTTTTCTTAAAAGGGCTTGAAGCTGGAGCACCAATTCTCTTGGGGTGGACCTGAAAAGTGGCTCTAGGACTGATTCAGTCTGTCCAATCTGACAGACAACATTCTCAATTTTCTATGGACATTCAAAGAATGCAAGGTTCTATCACCTTTCTTCTGAAAAGAAGTCATGGAGATGAATGGTCCTATTCAAAAATAATTATCAACCAACCTCTGAAGAATGACCATAACGTTTTTGTGCTCATTGAGGCTTGCAACTCTGAGACCAAACTAGCAGATGATACAGTCTGTAAAAACACAGTCTTCAGAAAAATATGGTTGAAGTGTGTGAAGCCAGACGAACTTTAGAGAGAGAGAGGGTGACAAAGTAAAAGAAAGAAAGACAGGGGAAGGTGAGAGGTCACCACAACTTTGCTAGGGATGACTTTTCCTTGTGTTTGGTTTTCTAGCTTCCCCTCCTAATATTCAGCATACTTTCTGAAAACAAGTAACAAACTGATGTATACTAGATCATCCAGGATGTCAGTTTTAGAATGCAGACCATGAGATGATGCAAGGACCCTTTCCTCAGAGTTAACAGGTCCACTTGCTGAAGCAACAGAACTAGTTATGACTTTGCCAGACTCAGTGGAAGGGATGAATATACTGTTGACTGGGCCTACGAGAAGCCAACAATAGTATTTTAGTATTTTTGGATCTCTGCCTCAATCTTCTGAGGATCCGGAAGTGAGAGAGTGAGACAGAGAGAAAGAAAGCAAAAGAGCAAGAAAGAGAGAGCAAGAGAGAAAGAAACAGTGAGAACGAGCGAGAGAGCGAGAAAGCGCGAGAGAGCAAGAAAGAGAGCGAGACAGAGAGTAAGATAGCGAGAGACAGTGTGAGCATGAGAGCGCAAGTGCGAGCAAGAGTGAGAGAAAGAGTGAGAGAGCGAGAACGAGAGAGAGAGCAAGAGTGAGAGAAAGAGAGAAAGAGAGAAAAAAGAGAGAGAAAAAAGACAGAGTGAAAGAGCAAGTGCGAGAAAAAAGAAAGCGAAAGAGAGAAAGAGAAAGAGAGAAAGAAAGAGAAAGAAGAAGAGAGAAAAAAGGAAAAAAGAAAGAAAGAAGATAGAGAGAAGAAAACAGAAAAAGAAAGAAAAAAGAAAAAAAAAGATAAAAAGAAAAAAGAAAGAAAAACGAAAGAAACAGGTTTACCACAGGAATGGAGAAGACGCTTATTTTCCAGGATCGTGGACCTGCTGCCCTGAAAAAAAAAAACCCTTCCCAAGTTGCCCTTTTTCTGGGTAGGTAAAAGGTTCAACGACTTCTGGCACACCCAGCCTGTGGGATACACCTCCTACCCAACATCCATTCGTGACAAAATAATTGACCACGGTCTAGCCCGATTTCTGGACCACTCCTCCAAACCTGCATTGAAAGTCTGGATATTATGTGAGCATGGTTCCATTTTGATTGTTAATACCAAATTGCTATGACTTTTCCCATTAAAAGATGTGCAGTGCCCCCCCAAATCCTGCCAATTTTGGCCTCTTTTCCACCTCCAAAGATATTGTTGACAGCCTTCTCTGCATCATCTTCCTCTGACTGCCATACCAGCCAAGGAGTTTCTTCGGGTCCTGGGATTCATGGCCTTTTCTATTCCAATGCTTTCTCTTGTCAGACTGCATAACGTAGAGACTGCCCTTGGTATGGAATAGACTTCCCATACATGTCAAGCAGAGCACCTCGCTGACCCTCTTCAAGAGAAATCTTGATGAGTGGATAGAAAATTCACCCCGGGGATACCTCCAGTGGCTCTACGCCACAGAGGCACTGGGAACTAAGGTCAGGTGGCATGATGTCAGGGTAATCCTATGGCTAAGCTTGTAAAGGCCCCAGGGCCATTAGCCTAGTACACACCTATGAACCTATATGCAGAAGCTTCAAAGGTATCCCAAGTCAGTTTGGCTACATAATCGTCACCCTCTGAATATCACTGTACCTCCCTTCCCTGTCTCAAGAAGGAATTAGAGTGGTGAATTCTCAAAAGCTGTTTGCAGAGGCCTCAGACATGGGGTGGGGGGCTTCTCAGTCATTTGAAAGTTCAGGGTCTTTGGCCTCCCCAGCAGAAGTCATACCATATCAACATCAAAGAGGGAAAGCTTGGATCCTGGCCTTTCAGGCTTTTCTTTCCATATTCTCTCCAGGCCCCTCTCTGAAGGTGTACACAGACAACACTACAGTGATATGGTATGTCAACAAGCAGTGGGGCACAAAATCTTACCTCCTCTGAAGGATGGTACTTCAGGCTTGGGAAGTGGCTCTCAGTTACTAGTCCATTCCTTCAGAGCACAATCTAGTGGCAGACTCTCTGAGCAGGTTCAAAAGACAAGCTTCGCAAATGGATGCTTCAATTTCCAGAAACAAATCCCTGTGTTAACTGGTGGGGTAGTCCTCAGGTATATCTTTCTGCCTCACCTCTGAACAGGCAGCTTCCTCTCTTCTGTTTCAGAGTGCCATGCCACCTGGCATGGAAGACCGACACCCTTTACTTTCCTTGAAGGGAAGGTTTCTTTACTCCTTCCCTCTACTTCCAGGAATCCTGCAGAATTCCTGGATGGGGGAGTGGTGCAGCGGTTGTGTTGCTGCCTCACAGCAAGAGGTTCTCTGGTTCGATTCTCGGCTGGGGTACCTTCTGTGTGGCGTCTGCATGTCCTCCCTGCATTTGTGTGGCTTTCCTCCAGGTGCTCTGGTTTCTTCCCACATTATAAATGCATGTGTCTGCAGCGTTTCTCCCTGGGCCTCCGCTGAAAACTGGCTTTGTTCCAACTCAGAATTTCCCAGTAAACAATGGTTAAATAAATTTTTTACAGAGTCAGCTGGACTCCCTAATAATTTTGCTAGTGACCCCCTTTTGGCCGAGACCGCACTGGCTCCCTTTCTTAATGCAACTGGCCAGGGGCAATCACCACAGTTACCTCACTGGTTAGATCTCCTCACACAGGACAAGGGGTCCCTCTCATCCAGCCCCACTTGTCCACTCTGCAACTGACAATGTGGGTGAAACAGTTTTGATCCCTTTCAGGCACATCTTTTCTGAGGTTGTGCTCAGGTTTTGCAAGAGGCAAGGAAGCCCTCAACCAGAAAATTCTGTATGCTCAAATGGAAAAGGTTTTAGGTCTGGTGCCATGCTTGTAACCAGGACCCTTTGTCAGTGGGGGTCCCTCTGGTCCTATTTGAGTTGCTCCAGTCTGACTTGGCCTATTCTTCTGAGGAGGCCCATTTGTCAGCCATTTCTGCTTGTTTGACCCCGAATCCTCCTCTGCCTTCTCATTTTGAGGTTAAACAATTTTTAAAGGCGCCCTGCATATTAGGCCTCCAAGAAAAAATATTCCTCCATGGGATCTTAAGTTTGTTTTGAAAATTTGAATTGGGCTCCTTTTGAGCCTGCAGATTCTGCTTCTTTGCAACACTACACCTGGAAGACAGTTTTTGTGGCTGGCTCTTACTTCTGCTCGAAGGGTCTGAGCTCAAGGCCTTTATGGTCATTCCTCCTTTTTTGGGGGGGTTTTCACAGGGACAGGTTGTGCCTTCGTACTAATACTTTTATGCACAAGGTAGTAAATGAGTTGTCCTTGAATCAGTTGGTACAACTCATTTTCCTTTTCTCTTCTCCTCAGTCTGCTAGTGAGGGGGTCCTGCATACCATGGATTTGCACAGACAGCTCAGGTACCATTTGCATAAAACTAGAACTATTCACAAGTCTGATCAGCTTTTTGTTTCCTTTCATCCCAAATCCTTGGATTTGGCTCTTTTTAAGCAAACCATCTCCTCCAGGACATCCAAGGCCATTTCCTTTTGTTATTCTTTTCATGGTGAATATCTGTCTACATCTGTTAAAGCTCAATGCACTAGGGCTGCTGCCTTTTCTGGTGCTTTCAAGGGGTTGGACACCAATTCCATTTTTGAAGCTGCTACTTGGTGTTCAGTGCATACCTTTATTAAGCATAAGTTGGTTATGTTTTCTAAGGCCAGAACAGGTTTTGCTAAAATTACTTTATGTGGGTTTGCTGAGGGCTCTTCTCACCCTCCCACCTCCCATTCTGTTTATTGAGCTTTTTTACTCTCCTTTCTATGAAGAATTCTGTAACAGTGATACAGAAGAACATAGTACAGCTGTTTAAAATCTTACCATACCAGTACATGTTGTTCTCTTCATTGCTGCAGTATTCGCTCCCTCCCTCCAACCACCTAATGTAGTATTCTCTCCCTCCCTCCAACCACCTGTTTGTTCTGCATTTTTTCCATCTGGATGTGCATAGACTCCTTTGTCCTATGGCGACTGTTCTCTTCTAGTTCAATTCAGTTCTAGGCAGTTGTGTCCTTATGCCCCTTTTATTCCCTACGTTCTGTATAGGAAACAAATGGGACATACGTTGCTTACAAGATCTTTTTAGGCTTTTTCATATGAGTTGAGTGTTGGGCTGCCCTAGGCACGATATCCCTTCTGTGAAGAATACTGCAACGGGGAGAGAACATCTGCTTTTATGTCAAGATTTTACACAACTGTACTTTCTTGAGGTACCTTTAGCTTTTGCACATGCAATCTTACAACATGATGCCATATACCCCAAAATTTTGAGGAATTTTCTTGCTTGGACCATGTCCTTTAGTAAGACCATCTCTAGTAAAGGGGGCGTGGAGACTTTCTGCAGTTGTGTTCAAAAACGCTCCCCCCCCCAGAACAATACTTTCTCACTAACCTAGGGATCAGATGTGAAAGAGTAGTCAGTTTCTAGAACCATGTCAGTGTAAAACGCAAGGCTTTCCTAATTTTTAAAGACCATCTCTTTACAAAGTCAGGGGCAGAATGGAGGCAGTTCTGAAATTAGCAACTAATGAAGATGAAAGCATCATAACTCTTAACTAAGCCTAGTATGTACACCCCTCAAGGAAAGAAAGGAGAGAAGGGGGGTCACACACTCAAGTACCTTGGTGACACAGACTGAAAAGGCAGCACCTTTCAAAAAACAAGCCATGGAAGAAATAAAACACACAGCAAACTTATAAGATGGAGGAAAAGGCTGAATTATGCGACAGGCCCAATTTAAGTACTGCAAAAGATGAACTTAAGATCACTTGGAACAGGTTTCACTTACCAGTCAAACATCCAGAAAAGTAGAATGCTGACTCTATAGGCAGCAATCAATGAGATGTGCAGATGCTTTATTTATTTTTAGTTAAAAAGCAAGGGATTTCCCGCAAGCTTATGGAATACTGTGCAGACCTAAGTCATCATGCTGGCAAACAAATGATATGAAGATGGGGTTTCAGGCATTCTCTACCCATCCAGTCTCAAGGGAAATAAAACAAAATCCATAAAGTCAGATAACAGCCGCTCAAATACGTAGTTTGATGTGAAAAGGGGGCAGCAAAGTAAACGTAATAATTTAATTCATGTTCCGATGGGCAGAAGCTTTCCTGCCTTGGATTATGTCCTGATTAACAAATCATGCACTATCTCCCAATCCTCTATAACTGGATTATCTGCTTGACTCCATCAATTCTATAATCATTATTCTCCCAACCTAAGTGTCACCCATGAAAAAGCACCTTCTATAGCTTATTTATCTTCACCTGGCATGAGAATAATTGAAAAACTAAGTGCATAGTTTGTATGTCATCTGCTCAATTTTTTTTTTAATTTGTACTGTTTACTGTGCCATGAGTCAAAAAAAAATACATCATAACTTTTAGCCACATATATTTGTGCAATGTTTCAAGGGTGTTTTATGTTTTTACCCTTTGCAATTCTTGATAAACTTAACAACTATTACCTTGTACTTTGTGAAGCTTTTCTCCCCAGGCCTCCACTGAAAATGGGCTCATTTCAGCCCAGTGGACTGGTCAACAAAAGCAAATAAAAAATAAATATTTGCCCATAACAGATGTGCATGTTCAAAACATGGCAGCATCTGCTATGACCATGTTTTTCAGCAAGTCATATTTTCACACAGCATTAGAAGACCTACAAACTTCTCAAAAATGATGAAAGCAGATACTGCCTTCCGTTTTATCAATATGCATATGGTCTTCAAGAGAGAAGCTATTTTCTTTCATCTAGAGCTTGCAGAATTTTTTTTTCTACTGTTAAAAAAATTCCTCAGCAAGTGGCAATCTTGGTAAGAAGGCAAGTAATTTGGGCATGGTATCTCCAATAAAATATGTTATGGTAGGACATATTCTACTCACCATGTACACAGGCGGACTCAGGGTGAATGTAAAGTATCCCCTCATACACTCCAATTACAGAGAACAGTCACACAAAAGAAAGCATGTTTCAGAACAATTAGAGGATTCAAGAAACGACAAGATAAACAAGGCAATTACAGTGTTGCTGTTAGTGAAAGGAGGAGCATAGCAGCACATAATTAACATGTCAACATACACGATGAACAAGAGTATAAAATAAGTTTCTATTCCTATGCAAACCTTCTCTGACTTGATGAAATCACTTCTTCCAAACCACTGCAGATCTGTCTTTCACTTCTCTAACAGACTTATGATTGCAGGTTTGCATATTGTGTGTGCAATGCAACAGGTCACTTCAAAGAATTGTGAATTTTCATGTTATAAGTGATGAACTTTTTCCAAGTGTGAAAATTCATGTCAAAGCACTGGGAAACCTCCTCTATGTCACTAGCCAGTTGTCAATGCTCAAAATGTCACAATGGAAAAGCAAGTAGGACAGTACTGCATTTTTATCACTTCCTCCCTCTTTTCCAAGTATGTGCAGTTTCAGAATTTTACCATAAATGTTGGGATGAGGGGGGCATGTCCTTGCTCCTAAAAAGCATTTATGTTGCTACCCTGGCAGTGCCGCTGTTTTTGAATAGCAGCCTTCTAATATTTTACAGGCTTTCATATTTAAACTAACAAGACATGTTTACAAGTGTTAAGTTATCTTCCCATAACAGTACATGTTCAAATATATCACTGCTGCATTAAAGTAAGCTGTATAGGGATAAATCCTGCCAAGACCAGAACAGATTGCCAACTTTCAAAGCTTAGGGTACATGCCATACACCCTAGCCACTGTACAGCTAAAGAAGAGCAGTGTACAATCTGTGGCTAAGGTGACAAAATTCTTCTCAGGAAAGAGGCTAGAGTCCTGCCAGATATGAACAAAACAGCAAAAAAAAAAATAAGGTGGGGTGGTAGAGAGAGAGAGTGAGTTTGTGTCTGCTAAAACAGTGATCTATTCAAGCATCTGCAGGTATGGCGCTTCACTTACACAACTGTATGATATTCATCATTACATCACTGTTGTAGTAGCCCAAGTTATATGGCACAAATACCAGCGCTTAGAAATAAAGGGAGTAGAGGTCAAAGGCCAGGTCCTAACAAAGCTTACTCTGGACTGAAAGAAGGACTTTAATTTGCAATGGTTGAGAAGTGTATGCAGAGAAGACCACTTTGCTACCTCTAGAATATTTACAGAGTCCACCTCTTCCCAAAAAAGAACAGAAATACTCAAGAGCCCTGGAAGAATGGCCTCTGACTTTTGACTAAAGTGTCTTGTTATGGTGAAAATAAAACAAAAACAATAGCATGAGACACCTATTTATGAATGCAAGAAAAAGGGTTATACAGTTGTTTGGAAGTACTACAAGTTTTTGCTCCATCAATGCAATATTAAGATTGCTTGTGGACATGAACTGCTTGTAAATTTCCCTCTTTTTCATTTAAAAGTTCTGGAAAAACAACACGGAGATGAACTGCCTGCCTTAATGTAACCTGTGAAATAACCTTAGGCATAAAGGAAGGCTTTGGTCTCCATGTTAAACAAGGATGACTCACCATTAGAACTTGAAACTCTGATACTTATTAATGTGACTTCTGCTAGAAGAGTAACACTGTTTTCCAAGTTAAAAACTTGGAATCGGCTCCATGAGCAGGTTCAAAAGGAATTTTTTTTTCAAATATCAAATTAAGATCCCAAGAAGGAATGTAGATGTTCGAGTGTATTCACTGTTGCAGTCATCACATTTGGGTTATCTGCTTGCAGTAGCCCTCAGTCGGCCTGATTAACAAAGTCTTGGGTCCTGCGTCAGTTGCTGTCTCTTCTTCCGTGATGTCAGGTAGTCAGGGGTATAAAACATGCAGCCGATGCCATTACATCAGTTTTTCTTGCCCCAGATGTCAGGTGTCCCCTTAATAGAAAGCAATAAAATAAATATTATACATATATATCTCACACACACACACACACACACACACACACACACACACACACACACACACACACACACACACACACACACACACACACACACAACACATACATATATACAAGAATATACCTCCAAAAAAAGCAAATTCACCAAAAAAGCTTTTAAAGCATAGTAAAGGAGAGTAGCGGTACAGCCAAAAAAAGGTCAGGGGCTGGAGGGAGGGTAACCAGGACTGCAACAGTGAATACACTCGAACATCTACATTTATGGTAAGTGTACACAACTGTACTATGTTCTTCGTGCTTCACAGTTGCAGTCATCACATTTGGGTAGATTCCCAAAGCTAAGGATGGAAGGAGGAATTTAGATAGCATTAGGACCAGCTATAAGGCCCTGCAATACTGCAGTGGCAAAACCAGCTCTGGATTTAGAGAAAATTGTCAAATGGTAATGCTTGGTGAAAGTATGTACAGAACTCCAGGTAGCAGCTTCTAGGATGTCCCTGGTAGGGACACCTCTGAGAAAGGCTGTAGAGGTAGATGCAGCACTGGTTGAATGGGGTCTGATCCCCTGTAGGACAGGTTTTCCATGGTGCTTATAGCAGAAATGAATGCAATGGCCTATCCATTTAGAAATGGTTTGCTTTGAAACAGCCTTCCCCTCTGCCCCTGCAGCAAATGCCACCAGCAGTTCTTCAGATTTCCTTTGAGGTTTAGTCCTGTCCAAGTAAAATCCAAGTTGTCTGTGCACATCTAAGGAGTGCAGTATCCATTCCCCTTTGTTCTGTGGATTAGGAAAGAAGGTTGGAAAATTAACAGACTGATTAAGAGCCACACTGGATCCCACCTTGGGCATGAAAGAGGGACTGGTTCTGAGGGACACCCTGTCCGCATCAAAGATGATGAAAGGGGCTCCACTGCCATAAGGGCCTGTAATTCAGATACCCTTCTTGCTGAAGTGATTGCTAAAAGGAAGGCTGTTTTCCAAGAAAGGAATGTTAAATCTGCACTAGCAGCTGGCTCGAAAGGAGGAAAAGTGAGCCTCTCCAATACAAAGTTAAAGTCCCAGGTAGGAGTTGGGGCTCTCCTGGGTGGTCTTAAATTTTTTGGCCCCTCTGAGGAACTGCTTGAGCAGCGGATGAGAGAAGAGGGGAGGTTCTGTGTTATAATGAGCTGAAATGGCGGAGGCGTGAATTTTGATGGAGGAAAAAGAAAGGCCCTTGTGAAGCATCTCAGTTAAGTACTGCAGAAGCTGAAGTAAGTTGGGTGCTGCTGTGCTCATCCCTTGAGACTGGTTCCACGCACAGAATATTTTCCATTTTTCAGCATAAGACTTTCTAGTACTAGGTCTCCTTGCCTCTAAAATGATATCCATCACTGGTTTACTGAGGGATGGTAAAGGAGAGATTAGGTAATTAGCCAGCCTGCTAGGTTCAGGGTTTGAAGCGGAGGGTGCAGAATCTGGTTCTACTGCTGAGACAACAGGGTAGGGGTCTGAGGCAGGTGTCATGGGGCCAACAGTGACACACTGTGCAAGAGTGGGGTTACCAGTGTTGGCGTGGCCAGTCTGGTGCAATCAATATCGTCCTTGGTTTGTCCTATTTGATCTTTAGTAGCACTTTGGAGAGGAGAGGCAGAGGAGGAAATGCATAAACTGATAGGTTTTTCCAGCTGAAGGACAGACCATCCACTTACTGAAGGACAGAGCACCCACTTTCCAAACTTGTTTGTGGGGAGTCCTTGTGCAAAATTTGTCTAATTGGTAGTTCTGGGGGAGGCAAACAGATCTATATCTGGGCTCCCCCATTTGTTTGTCAACATGTTGAAATTCTTTGGTTCCAGTTCCACTCGTATGGGTCCATGAGGTTTCTGCTTTTTCCATCTGCCAGTGTACTTAGTTTTCCTGGCAGGTATCGAGCTTGTAAGATGCACTTGGTAGCTCAAGGCATTGTTCCACAGTGCCATGGCTAGTCTGCAGAGGGGGTAAGAATGGGTACCCCCCCTGCTTGTTTATGTACCACATAACAGTGTTGTCCGTCTTTACCATTAGTTGTCCTGGAAGAATGTGGTCCTTGAAGGCTGTCGGAGCATTCTGTACAGCTAACATTTCTTCTTGACTGATAAGCAGGTGCATTTGTCTTGGGTTCCATTTGCCCTGAATGCACTTCCCTGCCAGGTGAGCCCCCCCATGCATAGTCTGATGCGTCTGTTGTTAGGGTTTGGGCGGCAGGGAGTAGAGTGAATGGCAGTCCCTTGTTTTGGTGGCAGGACCCTGCCCACCAAAGGAACTCTAACCGTAGGCATGGTATGATAGGAATCATTGCTTCTAGATCCTAAGAATGTTGACACCATAGGCTTTTCAGATACCATTGTGGTCTCCTCATATGCAGTCTTGCACATGGAATTAGAAGAATGCAGGAGGCCATGAACCCCAAGGCTTGCAGTATTTGACTTGCAGATAGCAGGGTTTTTGTGGCCACTAGTTTGAAGTAGGTTGTCAAATGAACTTGTTTCTCTGGCGTGAGGAAAGCCATCTGGGAAGTTGTATTCAAGCTTGCTCCCAGGAATATAATTTGTTGACAGAGTACCAGGTGTGATTTCTTTTCGTTTATGGTGTACCCCAGGCAAGTTAGCACCCTTTGTACAAAAGCCAGACGACTCAAAAGTATGTCCTGGCTTTCTGCCTAAATTAGACAATTGTCCAGGTATGAGTATATTTAGGTTCATAGGTTGGTACTGGGCTATCTGCCCGAAGGCATATATTAGCCCAGCCACGTTGTGCGGTATTCACCGCCCCTTTAGTAGTTCCCCAGACCCTTGTACTAGTAGCTAGTACCCTTGGCCCCTATCTAGTAGTGCTGTTGGTGTGATCCCCGGTGTGAACTTTCTGTTACCCATCCACTCATCAAGGTTCCTCTTGAAGAGTGATAGTGAGGAGCTCTGTCTTGCGTAGATCGGGACCCTGTTTCATAGTAAGGGAAGTCTCTGCGAAGGGAATCTATCCCTCCAGCATGTTCTATTCATTGTTGTGTTGAGGTTTATATCCCTAGAGCGTGTAGCTAAAGTAGATTTGGTTTTGCTAAGATGCAGCATGTTCAACAATTCTGGGTTGGACATGGCTCTGTACGTTAGAGATCGCCTCTGAGAAAGCGGTATGCAACAGAGAAAAGACTTAGCTTTTTCAATCGTGCTGCATAGGGCAACTGTTTGAGGCCAGTAATCCTACTGGTTAGGTACCTCTGTGGTCTCTCCAGCTGCTGGAGATGTCTAGCCAGGTACATTCCAATTGGTGCATTGTACTCAATAATGAACATTTCTTTTGAATATTTCTTTGCCCGCAAAATGCAATGACTGGAGCTAGGCACTTTGTGAATACCCTGGGTGCAGTAGATAAGCCAAAGAGCAATACAGAGAACTGATAGTGCATGTGCTTTGAAGCATAGGTATCTTTTGCAAGATTCCCTAATTGGGATGTGCAGGTATGCTTCCTTTAAATCGAGTGCTGCCAACCAGGCATCTTTGCCTAGCATAGGAAGCAACTGGTGAAGAGTTAGCATCTTGAATTTTGGAATCATCAAAAAGGTGTTTAACGTAGACAGGTCCAGGATAGTACGCCATGAATTCTCTTTTCTGGGTACCAGGAAAAGTCTTGAGTAGAAACTTTGTCCCTTTTCCTCTTCTGGTACAGTTTGAATAGCCTTTATACTTAAGAAAGAGAGTACTTGCTTTTGAGCCTCTGCCCACTGATTTGGAGGTAGATCTGGCCAACCGCTTGGGGCTGGTAACGTATGGAAGTGAAATCTGTATCCTTGGGAAACTAGATTTAAAACCCATTTGTCCTGGGTAACGAGTTCCCAGTTTTTGCATGTAGAGCAATCTTTCTCCCCAAAGGGGCAGTCAGTTGAGAAGTGCTTGGAAGTTTTAAAGTTAAGTCATCGAGACAGTTTACCATAGGGGGGAGTTTTACTACTCTCAGATTTGAAGTGGGCCCCCCCCCCAACTGCTTAGTCCAGTGCGTTCCCTGGGACTGAAGCCTGGGTGTTCTGCTGGATCTGGGTTTGGACTGAGAAGGCCTGGAAGAGGCAGGAAAGGACCAGTTCTTAGAGGGCCAATGCCTACTAAATCTTGGAGGTTGTACTTGTAAGAAATCTTTAACAGTTTGCATAGATTTAGCTTTTTCCTCCATCTTTTTAAGAACTTCTTCTGCCTTGTTGCCAAACAGGCGGTCCTGATTTAAGGGAGAATCCAATAATTTAGCTTTAAGATGATCTGGCAAGGATTGCTCCTTAAGCCAAGCATGCCTTCTAAGTACAGGCCCAGTGACAGCAGTCCTGCAAGATGCCTCTAGTGAATCAAAACCACACTGCAAAGTATGTTTTCTAACCTGTTCTGCAGAATGCATTAAATCCTGTAGATCCTTATTTTCAGCACAATCAGGAATCAACGTCATTTTCTGTTTAAGCAATCCAATAATATGTTGCTGATACTTTAACATATGAAACTGGCAGTTTAAGGCCCTAATGGCCAAGGCTGCAGAAGTGTATACCTTCTTACCCCATCTATCCAGCACCCTGGAGTCTCTTATCAGAAGGGGTAGGATTTTTGGCACTAGTAGCTTTAATGCCCTTGGGTCCCTGTGAAATGGTCTCAGGATCCGCAGTAGGATATTTAAAAAGGAACTTGTGAGAGTCACCCTATAATATCTATCAGGTTTTCTAGGAGTAGGAGGTAAAGAGTCAGGGGCTAAGCTGGATTCCGAAAAAGGCATCAACAATGTCTAGTACAGGAGGGATAGCTAAAGGCCTGTGTTGGGGCAGGAGTAAGAAATCCCTAAGCCTATTTTTAGAATCAGAGAAATCCTGACTTTCCCAACAAAAATGCTCCTTAAGAGTATGCAGGGTTTCACCAAAAGAGAAATCCTCTGGGGGGAGGGGGAGAGAGGGAATAGAGTCCTCAGCATCAGAATCCTCATAGGTAGATCAGGGTAAATCCTGGTCATCAGAGGAAACAAATTTCATAATCCTTGTCAGAAGAATCGTAAGCAAACTCAGTCCTAGGTCTCTTAGAGGGGGAAGGTTGGCTTCCCCTAATTAAAATAATAAGGTCTTCAGCCATTCTTATTTGTTTTTTAAGCACAGAGGCCTGACCATGCAGTCTGGGCATCGGTTTTCTAGGCATGGTTCGAGTTTTAGGCCTTGAAGAGAAGATGGTGTCTGTTTAATATGCAAGTCAGTAGGTCTGAAAACACCCTCAGAAGCCAGTGCCTGCAAAGCGGCTCTGAACCCATCCAAGATAGAGACGTCCGCAGGTTCCACAGTTGAAGCCTCTCGCAGCATACCGGACTCCGAATGGGTCTCAGTAGAGGCCTGTGAATCTGAAGTTGTGGGTATCAGGGGCTGTGAAAGCACCTCACTGAGTACCGGTGAACTGGCAACTGGCTTAGGAGAAACGTCATCGATAGCTTTGGTCCTAGGCTGCTTGTCTCTGTCTTTATCTTTGCAGTTTTTCGGAATGTTGGTAGTCGGATGGCTTACCAAAGACATATCTGGACAATTGAACCACGCACCAAAATATTTAGAAGCGAAAATATACAGACGACGGATAGTTCGTTGTTTAAATAAGGCACAAAACAGACAGCGAGGTACGCCGTGGTCAGGGCCTAGGCAAGGAATACAGTAGAAATAAAAATTTTTATGAGGTATTTGCTTTCCACAAGAAATGCAATTATTTACTTTTACTGACATCGGTTTAGAGCAAGAAAAAGTTTCCCCAACAGGGTACTTGGCTTTTAGTTGAAGACTTCGGTTCTGAAACTCGAAAATGAAAATTTCAGGAGTCGGCCGACCGGCACTTGCGAACTGCTTCTGCTTCGGGCACCGTATGGCAAGAAAGACTAATGTAATGGCGTCGGCTGTATGTTTTATACCCCTGAATACCTGACGTCACAGAAGAAGAGACAGCAACCAACGCAGGACCCAAGACAGGCCGACTGAGGGCTACTGCAAGTAGATAACCCAAATGTGATGACTGCAACAGTGAAACACGAAGAACATCCAATTTCAAAAACTGTTTTACTTGAAGGAAAGTACAAAAGGGTGGGGGTTCAAAGAGCAGGTAAGCAGAGATGTCCAAGATATGAATCTTGACAGAATAAGAAAGATCATAGGATAACACACAAACACTGCAGGACCAAAAGGAGTCTCTGCCAAGAAAAGGTCTTGGTTCTTGTTTTGAAACAAACTAGGAAATCTTTTCCACTTACCCATATACGATTTTCGAGCAGCAGGCTTCTTTTGCATAACTTACCTGCTGCATGTCATCAGGAAAAAGGTGCGTAAAAGATATTAAAATTCTATCATCTGGCCAGTCAACTGATGAAGTACCAAATAGCCCTGCCCTGTGACAGTCCACTCTATGAAGAAGCTTGTGGCAACTGACCTTTGCCATTTTCAAAAGGAAGAACCATTGCTGCCTCTATCACCGCAGGCCAAAAGGGAGTCACCACATTAACCTTTGAGAAGCCCTCCTGTATCTTCAGAAGAACTCTAGTTTTCTGAGGAAAATGGTTAAAAATCACATAGGAGCATTCCAGTTATTAAGAATGAAAAGGCATCCGTCTTCCAGGCCAGGCCTGTGTGCAAGGAGTTATGCAGCAGAATTTCCTAAACTGTTGGCTGTAGCTGGAGAAAACAGATCTACTGGAGTAGTTCCCCAACAGATGGTGCTTTCTTTGACTACTAGCAGAGGGTGCAGAGTCCAAAGATGATCCAGAGATTTGACAGCATTTATTAGAGACACCAGATCTTTGACATTAATGCGCTTTAAATTAGTCTTGTTTGTTAAACAGACCATGGACATACCCTTAGACACAGCTTTCCATGCAAAGTATGATGTATCTGTGGTACAGAATGAGTAGGGTCTGGAAAGACAAAAAAAAAAGAAAAGAAAAAGATAGCGACCACTTTGGTGAGCAAACTGGTCAATTCCTTTTTCACAAACCACAGCACTGAAATGAAAGGTGTACTAGTGTTTGGTTCATGAAATCATTTTGAACCTTTGCACCTTTGAATTTTCCTCATACGAGGTCTGGCCAAAGGAACAAGAGTAGTAGAGGCCACACAATTAGATCTTCCTAGCAGACGCCAAAGTACGGTTAGAAAATTTCAGAAACTGCTCCTTAAACATTCCACTTATTGTCCTGAACAAGAAAGGCCATCATGAGGGATGTTTCCAGTAGACATCACAGACACACTATACTGTGTGAGAGAGAATGACAAAAATTCTCTGTTCACCTGAAAACCCAGGCTGAGAAAGGTTTACTACCAAAGCCAGAGATTACTCAACTAGTGAAAATCTACCAAAATAAGACTATTCTAAATGGGGGAAAATGTGAATGCCTGGCAGCCTGCAATTACCTACTATAAGAGCCAGGGACTTGAAACAAGTCTTGGAGCTGTTGAGAAAGTACAGTTGTGTACACTTACCATAAATGTAGATGTTAAGAGTGTATTCACTGTTGCAGACATCACATTTGTGTTATCTGCCTGCAGGTAGCCCTCAGCCGGCCTGAATACCAGAGTCGTGGATTCCTGTGTCTGATGCGGTCTCTTCTTCCATGACGTCAGGGGTATAAAACATGCAGCCAACGCTATTACATCAGTTTTTCTTGCCCCAGATGTCAGTTGCCCCCACAATGGCAAGCAATTATATGTTATGGTACACCTCCATCAAAAAGCAAATACACCAGAAAATTTAAATACACCAAACAAGAACGAAAGGTAGCGCCAAGAGAAATTAGGGGGCTGGAGGGAGGGTAACCAGGAGTGCAACAGTGAATACACTCGAACATCTACATTTACGGTAATTGTACACAACTGTACTATGTTCTTTGTGTTTCACTGTTGCAGTCATCACATTTGGGTTGATTCTTAAAGCTAAGGAAGGGAGGAGGAAGTTAGAGAGCATTAGGGCCAGTTATTAAGCCCTGCAAGACTGCAGTGGCAAAACCAGCTCTGGATTTAGAAAAAAATAGGCATGTGGTAATGCTTGGTGAAGGTATGTGCAGAGCTCCGGGTAGCAGCTTCTAGGATGTCCCTGGTAGAGACAACTCTGAGAAAGGCTGTAGAGGTAGATGCAGCCCTTGTGGAATGTGATCTTATCCCCTGTGGGGTAGGTTTTCCATGGTGATTGTAGCAGAAATTAATGCAATGGGCTATCCATTTAGAAATGGTTTGCTTTGAAATGGCCTTCCCCTCTGCCCTGCAGCAAAGTCAACTATCAGCTGTTCAGATTTTCTGAGACTCTTAGTCCTGTCCAAATAAAATCCAAGTTGATGGTGCACGTCCAGAGAGTGCAGTATTTGTTCTCCTTTGTTTTGAGGATTAGGGAAAAAAGTACGCAAATGAATGGACTGATTTAGTGCCACACTAGACACCACCTTGGGCATAAAGGAAGGATTGGTCTCGAGGGAAACCCTGTCTGCATGGAAGATGATGAAGGGCTCCACTGCCATGATGGCCTGCAATTCAGACATTCTTCTTGCTGAAGTGATTGCTAGAAGGAAGGCTGTTTTCCAAGAAAGAAATTTCAACTCTGCAGTTGCAGCTGGCTCAAAGGGAGGTAAGAGTGAGCTTTTCCAATACAAACTTAAGGTCCCAGGCTGGAGTAGGGACTCTCCTGTGGGGTCTTTTTGGCCCCTCTAAGGAACTGCTTTAGCAGGGGGTGAGAGAAGAGAGGTGGGCTCAGTATTATAATGTGCTGAAATGGCAGAAGCATGAATTTTAATTGACGAGAAGGATAGGCCCTTGCAGAGCATTTCTGTTAAGTACTGAAGAATATGAGGTAAGCTGGGTACTGCTGTGCTCATCCTGAGTCTAGCTCCAAGAACAGTATCTTTTCCACTTTTCTGCATAGGATTTTCTAGTACTAGGCCTCCTTGCCTCGAGAATGACATCTAGCACCTGCTTACTGAGGGATGCTATTGGACAGCTCAAGGAATTAGCCAGGCTGCAAGGTTCAGGGTTTGAAGCTGAGGGTGCAGAATCTGGCTAGCCTGCTGGGACAGCAGGGAAGAGGTCTGAGGCAGGTGCCATGGTTCCAGCAGTGTCATACTGCACAAGAGGGGGTACTGGTGCTGGCGTGGCAGGTCTGGTGCAATCAGTATTGTCCTTGACTTGTCCTGCTTGATCTTTTGCAGAACCTTTGAGAGGAGAGGCAAAGGGGGAAAGGCATAAACCGAGAGGCTTTCTCAGGTAAAAGATAGGGCATCCACTTCCCAAGCTTGACTGTGAGAAGTCCTTGTGCAGAATTTGTCCAATTGGTAGTTCTGAGGGGAGGCAAACAGGTCTACCTCTGGGGTCTCCCATTTGTTCCTCAAGAGGTTGAATATTTTTGGTTCCAGTTTCCATTCGTGTGGGTCCATGGGATTTCTGCTTAGGTCGTCTGCCAGTAAATTTAGCTTGCCTGGTAGGATTTGAGCTTGTAGGTGCACTTGGTAGCTCAAGGCTGTGTTCCACAGAGCCATGGCTAGTCTGCAGACAGGGTACGACTGGGTTTCCCCCTGCTTGTTTATGTACCACATAACTGTGGTGGGGTCCGTCTTTACCAATAGTTGTCTTGGAAGAATGCGGTCTTTGAAGGCTGTCAGGGAATTCTGTGCAGCTAACATTTCTTTCTGGATGACATGCTGGTGCATCTGTCTCGGGTTCCATTTGCCCTGAATGCAATGCCGTGCTAAGTGAGCCCCCCCATGCATAGTCTGATGCATCTGTTAAGGTTTGGGTGGCAGGGGGTAGAGTGAAAGGGAGCCCCTTGTTGTGGTAGCAGGCCTCTGCCCACTAAAGGAACTCTTGTCTTTATACAAGGAATAATAGGAATCATTGATTCCAGGTCCTGAGAATGTTGACACCATAGGCTTTTTAGATACCATTGTAGTTTCCTCATATGCAGTCTTGCATATGAAATTAGTAGAATGCAAGAGGCCATGAACCTCCAGGGCTTGCAGAATTTTCCTTGCAGATAGCTGGGTCTTTGTGGCCAATAGTTTGAAGTAGTTTGTCAAATAAACTTTGTTTTTCTGGAGTGAGGAAAGCCATCTGGGAAGTTGTGTTCAAGCTTGCTCCCAGGAATATAATCTGTTGGCAGGGTACTGGGTGAGATTTCTTTTCATTTATGGTGTACCCCAGTGAGGTTAGAAGTTTTAATAGCAAGTCCTGGCTTTCTGCCTGAATCAGACAATCATTCAAGTATGGGTATATTTGAATATTTCTCTGCCTGCAAAATGCAATGGCTGGAGTCAGACACTTTGTGAATACCCTGGGTGCAGAAGATAAGCCAAAGGGAAGTGCAGAGAACTGATAGTGCATGGAGCCTGCCCTGAAGTGTAGATATTTCCTGCAAGATTCCCTTATTGGGATGTGAAGGTAAGCTTCCTTCAAGTCTAAGTTTGCCAACCAGGCATCATTGCCTAGCATAGGAAGCAGCTGTTGAAGGTTAGCATTTTGAATTTTGGGATTACCCGAAAGGTGTTTAGAATAGAAATAGTCAGGAGCTGTCTTTTCTGTGTACCAGGAAAAGTCTGGAATAAAAACCTTGTCCTCTTTGTTCTGCTGGGACAGGTTGAATAGCCCTGATACTTAGAAGAGAGAGAACCTGCTGTTGGGCCTCCGCCCACTGATTTGGGGGTAGGTCTGGCCAACCGTTTGGGGTTGGGTAGGGTGTGGAAGTGGAATCTGTATCCTTGGGGAAACTATATTCAAAACCCATTTGTCCTGGGTAATAAGTTCCCAGTGTTTTGCATGCAGGGCAAGCTTTCCTCCTAAGGGAGCAGGCAGTTGAGCAGGGCTTGGAAGGGTTAAGGTTAAGTCATTGTGCCATTTTTCCGTAGGGGGGGTGGCTTACTACTCCCTGCTTTGGAAGTGGAAGCCCCCCCCACTGCTTAGGCCTGTGCGTAGCCTGAGACTGTAACCTAGGTGGTCTGCTGTTCCTGGGTTTGGACTGAGAAGGCCAGGAAGAGACTGGAAAGGACCAATTCTTTGAAAGCCAATGCCTACTAAATGTGGGAGGCTCTACTTGTAGGAAATCTTTAACAGTTTGCAGAGATTTGGCTTTTTCCTCCATTCTTTTGAGGACGACTTCTGCTTTGTTGCCAAACAGGCGGTCTTGGTTTAAGGGAGAATCCAGTAATTTAGCTTTAACATGATCTGGTAAGTTTTCCTCCTTAAGCCAAGCATGCCTTCTAAGTACAGACCCAGTGACAGCAGCCCTGCAAGATGCTTCTAAAGAGTCAAAACCACATTGCAAAGTATGTTTACCAACTTGTTCTACAAAGTGCATTAAATCCTGTAATTCTTTGTGCTCAGCACAGTCAGGAATCAACATCACTTTTTGTTTAAGCAGTCCTGTAATATGCTGCTGGTACTTTAACATATGAAACTGACAATTTAAAACCCTATTGGCCAAAGTAGCAGAAGTGTATACCTTCTTACCCCGTCTAAAGCTCTGGAATTTCTATCAGAAGGGGTAGAATTTTTGGCAGCAGTAGTCTTAATGCCTTTTGGTCCTTGGGAAATGGTCTCTGGATCTGCAGTAGGATTCTTGAAGAGGAAGTTGTGAGAATCAGGTACTCTAATACTGGTCACGTTTTCTGGGAGCTGGAGGTAAGGTATCTAGGGAAAGGCTAGATTCGAACAAAGCATAATCTACAATGTCCAGAACAGGAGGGATAGCTAAAAGCCTGTGTTGAGGAAGGAGTAAGAATTCCCTAAGCCTCTTTCTGGAGTCAGAGTAATCCTGGCTTTCCCAGCGGAAACGCTCCCTAAGAGTGTGCAAGGTTTCACCAAAAGAAAAATCTTCTGGAGGGGAAGCAGAGGGAATGAAATCCTCTGCATCAGAATCCTCATAGGTAGATAAGGGCAAATCCTGGTAATCAAAAAGAACAGAAATATCAGATTCTTGATCAAAAGAATCAGTTTTTTTAGAGGGGGAAGGCTGGCTTCCCCTAATTAAGGTAATAAGGTCTTCAGTCATTCTAAGCATTTGTGTTTTAGGCATATAGGCTTGAGCATGTGGTTTGGACATCAGTTTTCTAGGCGTGGTGTGAGTTTTAGGCCTGGATGAAGAAGATGGCATTGGTTTAAAATGCAAGTCTGTAGGCCTGAATACACCCTCAGAAGCCAGTGCCTGCACAGGGGCTCCGGACCTATCCAAGGTAGAGTCATCTGCAGGTTCCATAGTCGAAGAAGCATCTCAACGGCATACCGGACTCTAAATCTGAAGTAGCGGGTATCAGGGGCTGCGAAAGCACCTGAGTACTGGCGGACTGGCGACTAGCTTAACAGAAGCGTCATCGGCAGTTTTGGACCTATGCAGTCTGTCTTTATCCTTATGTTTTTTTCGGAAGATCGGTAGTCGGATGGCTTAACGAAGCCATTTCGGAGTATGGATACAGAGTACCAAAATAATTTGCTGCAAAGATAGCCCGATGAGGAATAGTTCAGGGGTTGAACAAGGCACAAAACCAGCAGCGAGGGACGTCATGGTCAAGGCCTAAGCAAGTAATGCAGTAGGAATGGAAATCTTTATGGATAAGACAATTGTTAACTTTTAATGACATTGGTTGGAGCAAGCAAAAAGATCCCCAACAGGGTACTTATCTTTTTGAAGACTTTGGTTCTGAAACTTGAAAATGAAAATTTCAGGAGTCAGCCGACCGGCACTTGCGAACTGCTTCTGTTTCGGGCACCACACAGCAAGTAAGACTGATGTAATAGCATTGGCTGCATGTTTTATACCCCTGACGACCTGACATCATGGAAGAAGAGACCGGATCCGATGCAGGAATACAAGACTCTGGTATTCAGGCTGACTGAGGGCTACCTGCAGGCAGATAACCCAAATGTGATGACTGCAACAGTGAAACACGAAGAACAACCCAAAGAGCAAGACAGAAAACTGAAAATGTAGACAACTGTAACAGGATAAGCATCATTTAAATCCAGAGATACTACAAAACTTTCAGATGGCATGAGAAGTAACAGACTATAGAGAAAGCATTTTAATGTGAAGGCTTATAAAAGAAAAAACTAAAAGGCAGGCTTCCAGGTTGCCTCTCTCTTTACCACCCGAAAGATTCTTGAATAAAAGTCAACCCCCACTTCATCTGGAGAACAAATTCTATAACCCCCTGAGACAGCATATGGTCTAAGACAGCAGGGAATACAAGGTTTGACTGGATTGATGCAGAGGTACCCCGTGAAAGGGAATCCCAATGCCAGATGCAGCCTTTCAGAATGATTCTTCATTAATATTATAAAGTATATGAAGTTATCTTGTACAACACAACAAAGTGAATACCTAGAGTATGGAGTAGCTTTATAAGACTGCCAGAATAGGAAGTGGAAAACTCCTGAGGGGGCATATAGCCAGTCTAACTGCTTACATCATCCTTGGTTTGGGAGGCCTCTCCTTTCTTTGAATTTCTTTGCTATTGCTTTTTGAAAATGTCTATGCCCTTCTGACAACTCGTATTCAGTTTCCAAAAAGAGGAACTTCAACTGGAACAGAAGTTTACATTATATTTTAGAAAGGATAGTTAAAATCTGGACAAACCCTTGAATTAAACTTTCCCTTAAAAATTGCTGTACAGGAAGGACCAAATAACACTTTACCCTGGGGAGCATTCAGGATCTCTGCTTTGATATCCTTTGGTACAAATTCCGAAAACGTAGCAGACAAATCTCACTAACACTGCATCAGCTGAATTAGAAACAGCAGCAGTGTCAAACACATTTTACAGAGACTCAGAATACATACAGGAATTCAGAGATACCTTAGCCTGTGAAGGAATGTCAGCAATTAATTTCTTCATATTTTCAAAAGTCATATGTCTTACCGATTACTATTCTGAAGACAAGGTGGAGAAAGTATAAACTTTTCTTCCCAAACCAATCAAAAGCTTTTTCGACTTGTCAGATGGAATAAGGTTAGCTACCATAAGGAGTTTGGCAGAAACTGGTTCTGACAGACATTACTGCAGGAACTGACCTAAGGTTAGAAGAAAAAGAAAAAGAAGAAAAAAAAAGGAATCCGTGGGACTAGGATAGTATATATAATTTATCAGACTTTCTTAAGCATACTCCAAGGCTGGCAACACAGGAGGAACAGCTAGAGGATGAGGAAAATCCACCCATAAAATTAGAAGTTATGTACTCACCATAACGTTCCATCTGAGTAGGTGTATTCATTTGTCTGCAACCTGTGGGTTATGGATCCGATATCGGATCCGAACCGGCATGGTTTTCCAGCTATGGATCCAAGCTCTCAGCTCCTCCCCTCACCCATAATGCCCTGCTCTACCCTCATGACCTCAGATCGAGTTTGCCAAAGCAACAATACCCTAAAAAGGGTAACAAAGAATATGCAGGAAACTGAAAGGCCAGGGGGATAGGAGGACGGGATGGTTGCAGACAAATGAATACACCTACTCAGATGGAACGTTATGGTGAGTACATAACTTCTAAATCTGAAGTAGGATATTCATTTGTCTGCAACCTGTGGGACAGAGTCCCCAGCTACCTGAATCTTGGGCGGCCATCATGGAAGGATATTCCGGAGCACCATGAGCCAAAGGATGCTCTACCCCTAGATGCAAGATCCAACTTATAGTGGGAAATAAACGTATGAGATGAAGCCCATGTGGCTGCTGCACAAATATCATCTAGAGGAATCCTAGCCTTGAAGGCTGCCGAGGTAGATACTGACCGGGTTGAATGGGCATGAACACCCTCGGTGCGGGCCTTCCTGAAGCTTGATAAGCCAATAAAATGCACTGTGAAATCCAGCGGGACAGAGAAACTTTAGAGATTGGCTTGCCCAAATTGAATTTTGCAAAGGAAATAAACAGCTGGTCGGATTGCCTATGACCAGCTGTCCTGTTCAGATAAAATCTAAGTTGCCTGTGAACATCAAGTGAATGTAGCTTATATTCACCTTTGTTTTCATATTTAGGGAAGAAAACAGGGAGGTTAATGGATTGATTGATGTTTGCTCCAGAAGCGATTTTAGGAAGAAAGGACGGGTTGGTCCTGAGGGAGACACGGTCCGGATGAAACACCAAGTAAGGAGGTTTAGCTGATAAAGCTTGCAGTTCAGAAACTCTCTTGGCTGATGTAATGGCTACCAAAAAGGCTGTCTTGTAGGACAAGAATTTGAGATCCACCGTAGCCGCTGGCTCGAAAGGAGGAGCGGTCAAGGCCTGTAGGACTAAAGAAAGGTCCCAAGGAGGAACTGCTTGTTTTATAGGGGGCCTGAGAAGAAAAGTACCTTTAAGAAATATCTTACACAATTTGGCTGACATAAGAGGATTAGAGTCATGGCCAATGTGATAATGAGAAATTGCCGCCAGTTGAACTTTGACTGTGGAACTGCTGGCACCATCGTTAAAGAGAGTGGTTAGAAAGTCAAGCACTAAAGGGAGAGGAACCGTGAAGGATTCAGGCCTTGCCGCTCCGCCCACACCGAGAAACGTTTCCATTTGCTTCGGTAAACCTTTCTAGTGGATGGTTTATGAGCCGCCACCAAAATAGCCTTTACAGGTGAAGAAATACCGGGAGTCCTGATCAAGAGTGGAACTGGAGCAGCCAAGCGGACAGCTTCAGGTTGTCCAGGTTCGGAGGAGGAATGCAGGATGGATGGGAAATCAGATCCGGGACGGGATCTAGAATCCAAGGAGGATTCACCGAGTGAGACCTTAGGAAGGGGAACCAGATCTGTCGAGGCCAGAATGGAGCAATGAGAATCATTCTGCAACCCACCCGAGAGGCTTTCTGAAGAACTTGCAGCATCAGAGGCAAGGGTGGATAGGCATACAGAAGACCGGGTGGCCAAGCATGCACCAGGCGTCTCTTGGAGTACCTCCGGGAGGGGGTATTAGTGCGAAAGAACTGTCGCACTTGGTGTTTGAGGGAGAAGCAAAAGATCGCATGAAGGGGTTCCCCACCGTGCGAATATGCGTTCGCTACTTGACAATTGAGAGACCACTCGTAAGGGGTCAGAATGGTGCGACTGAGCTTGTCCGCTAGGATGTTGGACCGACCCGGAATGTGCGTTGCTATTAGAAAGCGATTGGTGGAGATTGCCCATTCCCAAACTCTCATGGCCTCTCGACAAAGAGGGTAAGACCTTGTTCCCCCTTGCTTGTTGATGTACCAGACAACAGACATGTTGTCCGATTGAATCATAATGGTTCCCAAGGGAAGAAAGTCCTGAAGTTCTAGCAACGCTAAGAGCACTGCTCTCATCTCTAGAACATTGATATGCAGTAAGGTCTCTGAATCGTTCCACGTGCCTTGGACTGTCCGGCCCGCAAAGTGCCCCCCCCACCCGAGGCGGGAGGCGTCCGTGGTCACCGTGGCGAGAGGGGGAGAAGCACAAAATGGGCGGCCTTTGTGGAGATCCGGGGAGTGGAGCCACCACAAGAGGGACCGCTTGCAAGCCTTGCTGATCGCTATGGGATGATGCATGGGGAGAGCAAGGTACGACCACTGTACTAAGAGCGTCCACTGTAGAATGCGCATATTGAGCCTGGCAAGAGGAAGAAGTGCTATAGCCGAAGCCATGGACCCTAGAGCCCTCAGGACCAACTCCGCTGGAACAGAACTTGAATGGAGAATGGCCCGCACCTGGAGCTGCAGATTTAGAACTCTGTCCGCAGTGAGGAAGGCTCGTAAACTCCTTGTGTCTAGCCTGGCTCCTATAAAATCTAAGAGCTGTGTGGGCCAGGTTGGACTTTTGTATTTATTGTGATGCCCAGAAAGGAGCAAGATGGAGAAAGGAGTCTCGCCAAGAGAAGTAGATGCCTTGTTGGGGCGGTGAAGCCAGTCGTCCAGGTAGGGAAAGACCTGCACCCCTGAAGCCTCAGGTGGGCCGCTACCACTGCTAGTACTTTGGTGAACACCCTGGGGCTGTGGTGAGACCAAAGGGAAGGAACGGAACTGGTAGTGACTGGCTCCCAGCCGGCGGAGAAACCTCCTGAGCGCCTGTCCATCAGGATGTGGTAGTCGCGTCCTTGAGATCTATCGAGCACATCCAGTGATTTTCTCCCAGAAGGGGAGAATAGATTGCAGAGTGACCATTGAATTTTTCTTTGGGGACTGCCAGATTCAGGAGAGAGAGGTCTAGGATTGGTCTTAGTTCCCCGTCTTTTGGCACTAAAAAGAATCTGGAGTAGAACCCTGATCCGATCTGGTCTGGAGGAACGGGCTGGATGGCTCTTTTCTTTAGCAGATGGCCAATTTCTGCCAAAGCGGCCTCCCGTTGACCGGGTGGGACGTCTGGGAGGGACCTTAAGTTTGGAAGGTGAAGGAAAGGAATGCGATATCCCCTGGATATGATTTGGAGAACCCAGCGGTCCGATGTTATGGACTCCCATGCCGCTAGGTGCCCCAGCGTCCCCGACTGCCTCCAGAGTAGAGCAGTCGGGCAACCTCAGGGTTGCTGCGCGGCCGTTCAGAGAAAGGTTCCCTGGACCCGAAGTTTCTGGGAGCCCCTCTGCCTCTAGGGCGGCGTCCTCCCTGTCCTCCTCTGCCACGGAAGGACTGGTTGTCCGGAGCAGGCTGGGACTGCTGCGACTTCGAACCACATCTTCTTCTGACCCTTTTGGTTCCTAGAATAGGGCCTCTGGGGTGCAGAGAAGCGGATTCCGACGGCAGACAGCGTCTTCCGTCCTTCTCGCTCTGGGTCAACGTCTCGACGGTCTTGCCAAACAGAGCAGAACCATCAAAGGCGTTCAAAGCGCCTTGAAGGGCTCAGAAAAATCGCAGTGACGGAGCCAGGCCTGGCGTCTAGTGACCAGTCCTGTCCCGCAGCTCTAGCGGCCCTCCGTTGCATGGGAGAGTAGCCGCAGAAGTATTAGTGACTGACCTAAGAGTAGCCATTTTGGTGGAGTGCAGAACTCTGTCCTCCTCGAAATGGACTCAGGGGATGGAGCGTATTCCTTAATAAGATCTCGCTGCATCCGAATAACATGTGCCAAATAGTTCAGCGACCTTACCGAGAAGGTCGCTGAACTGAACATCCGCTTCCCCAAGCGGTCCATCATCTGAGACTCCTTGCTCAGTGGGTGGACTGAGGGACTCTCCTGAGCCAGTTCCCTCTTTGTGGCCGCCGCCATCAACATGGCATCTACGGGAGGCCCCTTACTCCAATGGGACCTGTCGGAGGGCGGGCTAAGGATCCTATCCGGTCTTTTGGGAATTGGCTCCACGGTGTCCGGTTCCTTCCACGCCCTGGTGGTAATAAGGTCCACCAGGGGGTCGGCAGGGGACACCCAAGAGGTAGACGGGCCCGTTTCGAATGCCTCCAAGAACACGGACTCGCCCGAGGAAGACTTGGGGGCAGACCACCCCTAATACGGAGCATTTCCATGATGTCTCCGAAGGAGACATCCTCGGGGGGTGACCGTGGGGAGCCTTCCCCTTCCTCCAAGTCCGTGTCTTCAGTGAGAGACTCGGGAGTCAATGTGCCTCCTTTGCGTATGCTTGCGAGGGGCCTCCTCTGGGGGCTGTCAGAGGAGTCCTCAAGCAGCAATTTGCTCCATGGGAGCAACTTGGGGCACAAGCGGGCTGTCCCAGGGGCGGATGGTGGAAGCCTGGCCCAGTGCAGAGGGAGCGGGGCGGAGCGAAGCAAGTGCCGGGGTCCGGAGACCCTCAACAGAGCCCTCTCCACTACATCAAAAGCCGAAGGAGCCGACCTCGATCAAAGGATCCGACAATCGGCTCCCCTCGGATCCGAAGAGTGGATCGGAGCGGCGCGAAGCACTCGGATCCGGGGACAGTGCGCTCCGACACAGACGGCGCCGAAGGAGCACTGATCCTCGGATCGGCTCGGATCCAGGCTCCGAGATCGGGTCCGGCACTTCGAGGGCAGGGTCGGGTCCGGTACCAAGTACTATCGGCCCGACCTTCCCCGGCTCGAAGCTGCTCGGCTCCAGTTGCTCCGAACCCGGATAGCGGGTGGAGAAGGAGCAATAGGCTTAAAAGGGTGTTGAGCTCCCGGAGGGGGAGGCAAGAGCACTCCCATCTGCATCTGGGCCTGGATGAACCTTCTCATCATCCGGTCCAGATCAGCATCAGAAAGGCTATGGGTAGACCTCGACGAGGCTACCGAGGTAGGCCTGGAATGCCTCCTCGATAGCCTCGACGGAGATCGGGTCTCCTCCTCCTCAGGACCCGGTGAAAAGCACTCAGGGACGGGCCGAGAAGGAGGAGACCGACCCGACAACGGAGCCGGGGGAGAAGCCCGCTTGGCTGGCGGGGCCGAAACAGAGGTCTCGGCCCGCCGCTTGTGGTGCTTCTCCCTCCGGTCTTTTTTAGCTGCAACCCTCTCCTCTCCAGAAGCGGGAGTTTGAGTCCCAGGAGCAGGAGGGGGTGCCACAGGGGAAACAACTGTAGCCACAGCAGTCCCCGAAGGAGCGGAGGCCGGAGCCGAGTCAGGCGGCAAAAGGCCCGCCAAGACAAGCTTGGACCTCCGCTCCTTAAGTGCCCTGGGGTTGAACCCTGCACAAATGGAGCATCCAGATGTGAGGTGTTCAACCCCCAGGCACCTAACACACCGAGTGTGGCCATCAGCCGGTGACAGCTTGTTGCCACACTCGGTGCATTTAGAGAAGATAGATTTTGGCTGTTCAGCCATAATCTCAAAAAAAAACCTAAAGTTACAGAAGTAACTTAAACAACAAGAAAACACACAGGCCTACACGCACACTCTACGCACAGCGAGGGGAGGGAATAAAAATTATTACTTTAACTTAAAGAAACTCAAAACAGTCTATAATAAAGGGAAACCTACTACTTTCACACAAATTTAGACAAAGAAGCAAAAAATTTCTATTTTTATACAAGAAAAAGTTCACTTAGCTGAGAGCTATGTACCCACATCCAGTTACCAGCGCGGCAAACAAGATCTGAGGTCATGAGGGTAGAGCAGGGCATTATGGGTGAGGGGAGGAGCTGAGAGCTTGGATCCATAGCTGGAAAACCATGCCGGTTCGGATCCGATATCGGATCCATAACCCACAGGTTGCAGACAAATGAATATCCTACTTCAGATCTATACTTTAATATCCTTGCTGGGACTCTGGTATTTCTTATTGTTCCCACTGAAGTCAATCCTTCATTATGGCACCTGTATCAGAAAAGGACAACTTTTCAAGTGGAGAATCTGAACAGCAAAATTTGTCAAATGCACATTCCCCATTACGTAGAATGGGAACGTGACAAGTGCATTCCTTGAACCCAGACTGCAAATTAGTATCTGATCTAGAGAAAATCTTTTAAATGAGGGGAAGACTCAACAATTAAAGATGGATAGGCTCTAAATAAATTCCGAGCAAAGCCCAGCCAATCCTCTTTACCTCCTTCAGGAAAGAGTGGAAGAACACACCTGCTGGAATAGTGATTACTCCTGGTGGTTCAAGTCTAAGTCCTGAAAAGGACTTGGCTATTCTTTTGTAGCTAGTGAGACCCTTAGGTACCACTCCATTGTTCTTGCATTGTGTTAGGAAGTGGTGGTCCCATTTCAGGCAGACAAAGTCTTTTAGTTCCTCTTCAAGTTTGTAGAAAGTTTTTGTCCCTCCATCTGTTTTGCCTCCGGAGTGTCCGGTTCTAGTTCCAGTTCTAGAACCGGTGTGGAGACTACGCTGGAAAACCATGAACCTTCCATGGAGTAGGTTGTTTTAGGTAGCAGATATTGTTCTAGGTGGTCCAATTTGAACCCTCTAGCAGAACAACAGGAGTAACAAAAAACAACAGTGGGTGGTATCCGCTTCCTGTCAGAGTGTAGCCCACTTGTGTGGTGGTTAAAAATCAGGACGGAAGAACACTCTTACTGGAATAGTTATTACTCGGTGGTTCAAGTCTAAGTACCTAAGGGTCTCACTATCTACAAAAGAATAGTCAAGTCCCTTTCAGGACTTGGGAGAGAATGATCAAATTACCAGGACCCAGGTCCACATCTTAGCTGCAAAAGGTGTCTGACAAGTAACTAGTGGAGCTCTGAAAAGCCAGTCTTCTCTCCTGTCTAAAAATAAGCTTTTGAAGTAAAATTTCTTAATGACAACTAAACACACTAGCCCCATCCTCAGCCCAACGCAATTAATTTTGGAACAAAAACACTTTTTCTACAAAAAGAAAAAGTAATTGCTACAGCAAACCAGGACTATATTATTTAGAGAACAGTGTCTGACAAGCAAATAGCAGAGAAAGTGTCAACAACCCAACTGCAAAAAACAGTTTTGCAGAAAAATGTTTGATAAAAATCTCAAGTCCAGTTTTGACAAAAATGTAGAACTAAGGGATAATACACAGGATTTCACGGGATAATACACAGGATTTCACAACATGGAATTCTGATTAAAAATTAGATTTCAAATGAAAAGTTTTTAGTAACAACCACAGAAATAACATTACATTTCCATACATCTAGCATAATACTTTTAGAGAGAAAAGAGGAACTTTTCTAAACAAAATAGAAAAAGTGGAAGGCATTTTCCAATGGGTTTTTATCTGCCTAGCTTTGGAGTAGCATTAGCAGACTGTTGATATCTGGAAAGCCTGATGGGAAGATTGCACATACAGCCAAAGTAAGTTCTGATGTTTTGGCACACTGGCCACAGAGTTTATATTGCACTTTGAGCCATACAATGGCTAGTGCATGTGGAAGGTGCCCTAAAGCTTTAAAAACTGGCCAGTTAGCCCAATCCTGACAAGGATACTTCCCATATATCTTAGGTTACTGCAACAAAGATCAAATAATGAACATCAACAGGACCTCAATTCACATGCAGATTTAAATTAGTTTTACAAACACACTTGCAATACAGATCTGCAGAGACAAACGCATGTAAATATACTGCTCTCCAGCATGCAAGCGAGCACATATGCACATACACAGATAAAAGAAAATAACACTCACCATTATGGGGTGAAGGCCATAGTACATTAAAATGTCAGCTAAAGTCATGTTGTGTCCAGCCAGGTAGACTTTATCTTCAAGATATTGGTTCAAATCCTTAAAATAAAATCCAACAAACATCAAAGAGGTACATCTCTCAACTCAATCTAGTTGTCACAACAGTTACTTTTACGCCACAGCAGAAACACGTTTTAAGTAATGCATAGTTTTAAGACTCCGATTCTAAATGGAAAGACAGAGATTTACATTCATGCAGCCACAAGAATCACCACATTCAGTGCTAAAGCAGAGAGATTCACAGTAGAAAATGTGAATCTTTACAAGACACCTTGGATAATTGGACAAAAGATGACACCACAAATAAACTAGACAATATATACAAATGATATTCAGTGCTTTTCTGTACATGGAACCATCCAAGAGTTCAGACTCAAGTCTACTTCATATATAGCTGCAGACCTGGACTTGGTTCACCCTCATAAATTTTCCAAGGTGAAACTACTTAGGTTTAAGTTTTTATTCAATGATGTATTAGCTTAAATGCCTGGGGATATTAGTCCTAGGACAGAAAGTGTCAACGTATTAACTCTAAGAAAAATTTCCCTGTATTATGCATAGGGAATCTCAAGCCTCTTACTCATACCATGAGCCCATCTGGTAGTTTTCCCAAACTGGGCAACAAAGAGAATCGCTTCAACAAGTATGACTAAAGTCTTAAAGAACACAAGTTAAAAATTTTCATTCTGACTTGCAGATCAAGTGCAAATGCATTACAGTTGCTTAAAATAGAAGCACCTGGAAAATTATGGCATCCTTTCCCTAATATCTCACTCGCTCCTATATTTTTCAAAATTGATGTACTGATATTTTTGGGTAACTTGGCAATTACTCAAATGTTTAAATAAAAACTCTACCTTAGAACTAAAAAAAAAAAAAAAAAAAAAAAAAAAGAAAAAAAAAAATATATATATATATATATATATATATATATATATATATATTAGTAGCTTTGTTTTCTGAGCTACTGCAATGCCTCAATATCACTCCAAGTGTTTATTTTACAATTTTAATGCTTTATCCACAAAATGGTGGCTGATGGGGCCTACCTTGGTAACATGATCTTGGTTTTCTTGCCTTGTTTCCTTCTTCCCAGAATACATTTCAAGTCCTCTTAACACAAGTCATGCCAGATAAAAGGAAATGATGTTGTCTCCTCATGCCATTAAGATCAACTGGCAGGAGTGTGAAGCACTTTCATCTAATACACCTTCTGTAATAGGGCTGCTTCTATGTTTCCTTGAGTAAGCCTCATTCATGTGTTTATCAGAGCTTGTTCTATGCTACTAACAGCTGTTCGATACTTCCAGCAACAGAAAAGTAGGTAAACAACAGGCTTTTGTAAAGGGATGCTTTTGTAGTTCTAAAAGAATTGACAGACCCTTCCCCCCACTCTCACCCTGAGGTGTGAAAACTGACAGACCCTTCCCCCACTCTCACCCTGAGGTGTGAAAACTCTCACTGCAGTAAATGACCCTTGCTGTATCATGCACAGGTGACTGCTACTACTGGAAAGGACTCCAAAGTTGGTTTGCTACTTCTCAATGCCCTCAATGTGAAGTTTTTTTTTTCTCTCATGAACGATACAGAATTAAAAAGTACTTTACTAGTTCCATAATTATTTCTGACTAGTTCACCCCCACCCTTTTTTCTACATTGTATTTAGTTATACTTTGTTAACCAGGAAAGTGAACTGGCTGCAGGACCCTTTTCAGCCACAAGCAAGACTACAACAGCAAACATAACAAGTAATAAACGCAGCTTGCTATACAAAGAAAAAAATACTACCATATAAAGACATTTGATAAAGGCTGTATGTAAAAGACATAGCAAAGGTATGACAATGGATAAAATAAAACATTAAAAATCATTTACTAGAATACATATATTAATGCCCAACTATACTATGTTATAATGAAATGTATTCACATACTGCACAGCACATAGCACTGCAAGATGTTCCTGTTCTCTGACTAAGAATCAACAAATAAATGTTTTATGGCTTCACAAAAGGAAAGGGGGAGGGGTAATTATATCTGCATAACTTTAGTTGTCCTAAGATAGTATGAAAATATACTAAACCTACAAATTTTGGAATGAACGACCATTACAGTGGAGCCCAACAACTAATACACGAGTGTGTTAAACCCATGTTTTATTGCATTTGCATTTATTTTCACCTTCCTTGAATAGACCGCCTCTGAGCATTTTCTTGAAAGTCAGTCAGCAGTCTAAGTCTCCCAGAAAATATAAACAGCTGGAACTATTTTTTAACACTATTTTCACACATACTAAGTGTGAATGGGGATCTGAATAACTGAATACCATCACAAGCTTTAGGAGTACATGACTTATTTTGAACCTGCAGTCTGCCTTGAGTCTTTAATAGTAGCTATCGTTTATTTTTTGTAGATGAATATATTTTATATATATATATATATATATATATATATATATCTGAGTGTGTGTGTGTGTGTGTGTGTGTGTGTGTGTGTGTGTGTGTCTGTATATAAAACTTGTAAAATGGTTCATCTTCCAGGCCCCTGCTTACACTTAAAGGGTACCAGAACTTGTCAGATATTTGGGATGCATAGCTAGGCTTAAAAAAGGCCCTTGTGGTCCTTATCCTAGTTAACACCTATAAACTTACAGTAAACTCAGTCATCCGGTGCCCTTGGGAATTGGCAGATGCTAGATAATAAGAAGTTATGTACTCACCATAATGTTCCATCTGAGTAGGTAAACTTCATTTGTCAGCAACCTTTGGGAATCGGATCCGACCTCGGATCCGAGCCGACAGTTTTCAACAGCTTTAGATCCGAGCTCCAAGCTCCTCCCCCTACCCATAATCCCCTGCCAACCCTGACTGACCTCAGATCAAGTTTGCCCAACAGCAGAAACTGCTAACAATGACTAATCCCAAGATAAGTGGGTAAAACCCATGGACTTGAGTATGAGAACATTCGCAAGTGAGGGGGCAGGAGGGAGGGACGGTTTCTGACAAATGAAGTTTACCTACTCAGATGGAACGTTATGGTGAGTACATAACTTTAATCTGAAGTAGTCAACTTTATTTGTGCAGCAACCTTTGGGACAGAGTCTCCAGCTACCTGAATCTTGGGCAGCCTTCATGGAAGGATGTTCCAGAGCACTGCAGAGCCAAAGGATGCTCTCCCTCTGGAGATAATGTCCAATTTGTAGTGATTGATAAAAGTATGAGATGAAGCCCAAGTGGCTGCCGAGCAAATATCATCCAAAGAAACTCTAGCTCTAAAAGCCGCAGAGGTAGACATAGATAGAGTAGAGTGGGCATGGACTCCCTGAGGTGAGGGCCTGCCCGAACTTTCGTATGCTAAGAGGATACACTGGGAAATCCATCTAGAGAGTGTGACTTTAGACACAGATTTAGCCAAGTTAAATTTGGCAAAGGAGACAAACAAACTGGTCGGATTTCCTATGACCAGATGTCCTGTGGATGTAGAAGCAAAGTTGTCTATGCACATCCAATGAGTGTAATTTGTATTCCCCTTTGTTATGGTAGTTAGGAAAAAAGACCGGCAAGTTGATGGACTGGTTAATATTTGACTCAGAGGCAACCTTGGGAAGAAAGGAGGGATTGGTCCTGAGGTAAACTCTATCATTGTGAAAGGTCAAGTATGGGGGTTTTACACAGAGGGCCTGTAGTCCAGAGACCCTGCGAGCCAAGGTGATGGCGACAAGAAAAGCCGTTTTCCATGACAAGAATTTAAGATCTATGGAAGCTGCAGGCTCAAACAGGGGAGCATTCAAGGCCTGAAGCACCAGTGTTAAATCCCAAGGAGAGACAACATCCTTCACTGGGGGTCTGAGCAGAAAGGTGCCCTTCAAAAAGGTCGTACACAATTTCGTGGTGATCAAAGGGCCCAATTCATTTCCAACGTGATAATGAGAGATAGCTGTTAGTTGGACCTTGACTGTGGAGGAACTAGCCCCCTGAAGGAACAGTTCTGACAGAAAGTCTAATACAGCGGGCAAGGGAGCTGTAAAAGGATCCAAATTTTTGCCTTCTGCCCAAATGCAGAAACGTTTCCATTTGCTGCTATAGATCTTTCCAGTAGAAGACTCGTGCGCTGCTACTAGAATGGTTTTAACTGGGGAAGAGATAAAGGGGGTCCTAGCTATGAGTGGAACTGGAGCAGCCAAGCTGTGAGCTTTAGGTTGTCCAGGTTCGGGACTGAGATATTAGATCCGGACGGGGATCCAGAATCCAAGGAGGATTCACCAGATGATACCAAAGGTAGGGGAACCAGGTTTGACGAGGCCAAAACAGGGCAATGAGGATAATCCTGCTCCCCAACCGACTGGCTTTCTGAAGAAACTTCAGCATCAGAGGAAGAGGAGGGTAAGCATAAAGAAGACCGGGAGGCCAAGCATGCACCAGAGTGTCTCTCGGGGGTACCCCGGAGGTGGATATGAGAACAAAGTAGTTGTAACATTTTGTGTTCAAGGGAGAGGCAAAGAGATCGCAACAGGGTTGACCCCATTTGGCGAAGATCTGATTCGCTATCTCGGGATTCAGAGACCACTTGTATTTTTTATTTATTTTATTTATTTATTTAACATTTGTTGACTGGGAATGTCCGACTAGGTTCCACAGAGCCTGTTTTCAGCGGAGGCCCGGGGAGAAATGCTCCAGATGCATGTCTTTGGAATGGTATGGTAACAGGATAGTGCGACTTAGTTTGTCCGCTAGGATATTAGACCGTCCCGGAATGTGCATTGCTATGAGAAAGCGGTTGGTGGAGATCGCCCATTCCCACACCCTCATGGCCTCTCGACAGAGTGGGTAAGACCTGGTTCCCCCCTGTTTGTTGATGTACCAGACAACAGACATGTTGTCCATCTGAATCGCAATCGTTCCTACAGGAAGAAGGTCCTGAAGTGCTTGCAACGCTAACAGCACTGCCCTCATCTCTAGGACGTTGACATGCAGTGAGGTCTCTGTGAGGTCCCACGTACCTTGGACTGTCCTGCCCGAACAATGCCCCCCCCCCACCCGAGGCGGGAGGCGTCCATGGTCACCGTGGCTAGTGGAGGGGTCATAGAAAAGGGGCATCCTTGCTGGAGGTCCGGAGATTGGAGCCACCATAGGAGGGCCCTCTTGCAGGCCTTGCTGAGGGGAACAGGATGGCTCAGAAGATAGTGAAGAAAGGACCACTGGACCTGGAAGGTCCATTGTAAGACCCTCATGTTCGAACGTGCTATTGGCAATAGGTTGATCGCTGCCGCCATTGAGCCAAGAGCCCTCAGGACCAATTCTGCAGGGGGAGCTGGAAATTGCAGAATGGCCTGCACGTGTAGCCTCAGGGATAGTAGACTGTCTGTGGTCAAGAAAGCTAGGAGCTTGTTTGTGTCCAATCTGGCCCCTATGAAGTCTATAGTCTTAGTCGGAGAAAGAGATGACTTCTCTACGTTGATGGTGATCCCCAGCCGGGGAGCTAGACGAAGAAAGTAGTTTCTGGCTGCACAGAGTAGATGCCTTGTCAGGGCGGTCAGGAGCCAGTCGTCCAGGTACGGGAAGACCTGAATTCCCTGGAGCCTCAGGTGGGCCGCTATCACTGCTAACACTTTGGTGAACACCCTGGGGGCTGTGGTGAGACCAAAGGGGAGGACCCTGAATTGGAAATGACTGGCTCCCAGCCGGAAGCGGAGGAACCTCCTGGATCGCCTGTCCATCAGAATGTGGTAGTACACATCCTTGAAGTCTATAGAGCACATCCAATAGTTCTCCCGCAAAAGGGGGAGAATGGATAGAGCACATTCAATAGTTCTCCTGCAAAAGGGGGAGAATGGAGTGAAGAGTGACCATGCTGAACTTCTCTTTGGTTACTGACAGGTTCAGGGAAGAGAGGTCAAGGATCGGGCTCAAGTCACCCATCTTATTTGGCAACAAACAGAACCTGGAGTAAAACACGGACCCGCACTGGTCTGGGGGAACGAGTTGGATGGCTCTTTTTTCCAACAAGTGTTGGATTTCCATTGCTGCGGCCTCCCTCTGATCGGGTGGGACATCGGGGAGGTAAATGGGGCTGCGTGGGTAACGAGAAAAGGGAATTTGGTATCCTCTGGATATGATGCGAAGCACCCAGCGGTCTGTCGTGATGGACTCCCAAGCTGCTGGGTGCTTCAAGAAATGCCCCCTGACTGCCTCCTGAGTGGAGCAGTCGGGCAACGCCTCAGGGGTGTTGCGAGGGTTGGTCCGAGAAGGGTTCTCTGGATCCAAAGTTCCGCAGGCCCCCTCTCCCTCTAGGGTAGCGTCCACCTTGCCCTCCTCTACTGCGGAAGGGCTGAGAGTACGGAGCGGGACGGGACTGTTGCGACTTCCGGAACCACATCTTTTTCTGTCCCTTTTGGTTCTTAGAAAAGGACCTCTGGGGAGCAGAGAAGCGGATTCCGATGGCAGACGTCTTCCTGTCCTTTTCACTCTGGACCAAGGTATCTCGCACTGTTTTGCCAAAGAGGGCAGAAACATCAAAAGGGGCATTAGCGAACGAGGCCTTAAAGGGTTCCGCGAAATCACAGTGTTTGAGCCAGGCCTGACATCTCATAACGAGGCCCGCTCCGCCGGCTCTAGCGGCTCCTTCCATGGCATGAGACAGAAGCCGCATAGAGGTGTTAGATATGGATCGTAGAGTGGCCATCCAGGTGGAGTGCAATTGTTTGTCCTCCGCCGACATGGACTCGGGGGGGCGACGCAGCGTACTCTTTGATAAGTTCCCGCTGCAGTCGGAGCACATGTGCCATGTAGTTCAGTGACCTCACAGAGAAGGTAGCCGAACTGAACACCCGCTTCCCTAGGCGGTCCATCGAGCGACACTCCTTGCTCGGGGGATGAACCGAGGGACTCTCCTGAGCAAGTTCCCTCTTGGTGGCCGCCGCCACCAACATGGCATCTACAGGGGGACCCTTACTCCAGTGGAACTTGTCAGAGGGTGGGCTAAGGATCTTGTCCGGGCGCTTGGGGACTGGCTCCACAGTGTCCGGCTCCTTCCACGCCCTGGTAGTGATAAAGTCTACCAGGGGGTTGGCCCAAGAGGAAGACGGGCCTGCTTCAAACGCCTCCAGGAACACGGATTCGTCCGAGGTAGACTTTGGGGCAGACCACACCCCCCCTTTATTCTGAGCATCTCCAAGATGTCACCAAATGAGACATCTTCGGGGGGTGATCTTGAGGAGCCTTCCCCTTCCTCCAAATCCGTGTCTTCAGTCAAGGACTCGGGGGAGTCCAGGTGCCTCCTCTTGCACCTTCACTTGTGAGGAAGCTCCTCGGAGGGGGGGGGGATGTCTGAGGAGGTCTCACCAGCAACGCCTTGTTCCAATGGAACTACCTGGGACGTCAAAGCAGGCTGTCCCTGGGGCCGGGTGATGGAAGTCTGGCCCAACTGAGAAGGAGTGCAGGATGGAGCCATGGCAACGGTCAGGGGCCTGGAATCCCTCGACAGGACCCTCTCC
>NC_056731.1:1221075359-1221077859 GCF_019279795.1 Protopterus annectens | reverse complement strand
CCTTGGTGCACTTAAGGAATGTAAAAATCTGGGCTTGATTAATGATGATTTATTTTTATATTTTCAGGTTGATTTTCCATTAATTCCCACAATCAGTGGGTTACCCAAGATTCACAAGAATCTATCATCACCTGAGTTAAGACCCATTGTATCCGGCGCGGGATGGATAACCGAGCCGATTTCCATCTATCTAGATCATCAGCTCAAAAAATTCTTAGAGAGTTATGAATTTGTGCTGCAGGACACAGAACAATTTCTGAGAAGTTTATATTTGGACACATGTAGTTATGATATGGCTGATACTATATTTTTTGTAACAATGGATGTAGTCTCATTGTTCACCTGCATTCCTAATGAACAAGGTCTTGCTTATTTGCAATCGTTTTTGAGTAGAACAGGTGATTGTACTGTGCAAAAAGTTGATTTTCTTTGTTTTTTGGTAGAACTAGTGTTGGAGAACAACGTATTCTTGTTCAATAATAGATGTTATAGACAAACAAATGGCGTAGCGATGGGCACAAGTTGTGCCAACAGCTACGCCAATTTGGTGATGGCAGAGTATGAAACCAGACACATATTGGGTGATCCACATATTAAGTTTTTTAAAAGATTTGTGGACGACCTCTTTTTTATCTGGGAAGGGTCGATTGAGTCGTTACAGGACTTTTATACAATGCTTAATAATGCCAGTACTTTTATTAAGTTTACGATGAAATATTCATCTCAGACCATCGATTATTTAGATGTTAAAGTGTCTAGAGAGGAAGGTCGAATTGTAACATCAGTACACAGGAAAGCATGCTATAAGTCCTCGTACTTGCATAGAACAAGCATGCATAATCCACAAATCTTTAAAAATATAATTAAGGGACAGGCAATGCGGCTGTCCAGACTGTCAAGTACTGATCAACTGTTCAATGAAGAATTGGTACAACTAGAGGCAGGTCTGGTTAGACGTGGATATCAAGAGAACGAAGTTCATCAAGTGTATGACAGTATGGAAATGCTTCGTAAAGATAGAGCACAACCTTTCTTTTCAGCTACTGTTAGGACCAAAGTAGATAGGAACATCAGGTCTAGATCTGAGCCCTTTGTGATACCCTTTAGTGGGAATACCAACATTATTATGCATGCTATCAGGAGTAATTGGAACATTTTAATGACTGATGAAAGAACAAGAGACATAGTTGGTAAATTTCCTAAGTTTGTATATAGTAATATGAGCAACCTGAAACAGATTCTCTGTCACAACTCGGGTATGGTATCCCATTTTTCCTCAGCTCGAACAGGGCTAGAGAGAACTATGAAATGTGGAAGTTGTCCACAGTGTCGATATATAGATATATCGCATTATTTCAAACACCCTGACAGTGGGAGGCTATGGGATATTAGGGTGGATACCAATTGCAATAGTAGGAATATAGTATACGTGGCCCACTGTGTTAAGTGTTATTGTTACTACGTGGGTAAATCGAATCGTTCCTTACGTGAACGTATTAGAGATCACTACTATTGCGTGGCCAGAAAAGATGAAAGCAGTGCTTTGGCCAAGCATATGTTAAAGGAAGGTCATACTCATGAGTTTTGGTTTCAAGTATTACATCTTGAGAGCCCTTCTCCAAGGATAGGAGATATCACAAATAGAACCGAAGAGGCTGAATTACGCTGGATATTGAGACTGGGTGCCCATAGGGGAAGGGGCTTGAATGAGATGGTTTCCCTTAAACCCCATCTTAAAGGGAGAAGTCTGCGTTAAACCTAGTTCAGTTGTTGTTGTCATTATGGTACTTATTAATCCTTCATTGATTTTAGCCTTTGTTTTTAGTTTTCGTTTTTCCTTCCATTCCTTATTATTTTTCAGACCCATTTATCTCCATCCACCTTCCGGTGGCTTCCCTGACATACACCATGCACCATGGACATTTATATTAGTTAATTTAGATTATTCAGCATATGCATGACACGTTAGTGTTGTTTTTATTTGTTATTTGATCAGTTATGCAGTATATACTTTTCTGTATAATTTTTTGTATATACTTATTTGTACATATTTTTAACCTCATATATTTACATGTTGGTATTTTTATGGCTATCTTTTTGTGTCCGCATGCGTGTTCACATTGTTTACGCAATCCTCGAGTGCTGGTGGATTTTGAACAGGTTTAGGTAGGATGTTGCTGTTTTTCATTAGCAACGTGGGCTATGTGAGGGGCTTTTACACACAAATTCAGGTTGGAATTTTACGTAATCCTCGAGTGCTGGTGGATTTTGAACAGGCTTAGGTAAGATGTCACTTTTTCACTAGCAACGTGGGCCATGTGAGGGGCTTTTATATACGAATTCAGGTTGGAATTTTAAAGCGAACCCTAGCGTTTGCTGAACTTCATCATTCTCGACAAACTATAGTTACGATTTTGTTTAACAATGCTGTATTTTACCTTTTATACATATTGTGGTTCGCATGCTAAGACATGTCTGAGGCAACTATTTGATCAGTTTT
>NC_056731.1:1220739995-1221010606 GCF_019279795.1 Protopterus annectens | reverse complement strand
TTTATATACAACAAAACATCCAGAAAACAAACTTTAAGCTAGGTACCCTGTATAGGCAGAATCACTTCCCAAGTCCATCGATGAAAATAACTCTAGCCACAAAGTACAGTTGTGTACACTTACCATAAATGTAGATGTTCGAGTGTCTTCACTGTTGCAGTCATGACTGTAGGGTTCTCCCCTGCTGGCAAGCAATCCTCGGTCAGCCAGAATCCCAAAGTCTGGATCCGGCGTCGGCTGCTCAGCCATGCTCCCTGACGTCAGAGCGCCAGGAGTACAAAGCAGACAGCCGACGCCATGTTCTCCAGTTTTTCTTGCCCCAGATGTCAGGTGTTCCAAAATGAGTAAGATTCCATACCCTTTGCAAGTACACCTCAGAAGAAGGGAACCACACAAAAAAAAAATAAGAGGGGACAGGAGGGAGGGTAACCCAGACTGCAACAGTGAAGACACTCGAACATCTACATTTATGGTAAGTGTACACAACTGTACTATGTTCATCGTGTTTCACTGTTGCAGTCATGACTGTAGGGTTGAATCCCAAAGCAGAATAAAAGGGAGGTGGTCATAAAGCAGAGGGGGCGGCTAAAAGGCCCTGCAAGACTGCAGAAGCAAAGCCTGCCCCAGACGTAGAGTAGAGAGGTAGATTGTAGTGCTTAGAAAAAGTATGCACTGAACTCCAAGTTGCAGCTTCCAAAATGTCTTTGGTAGGAACTCCCCTGAGGAAGGCAGCTGAAGTGGCAGCAGCTCTGGTAGAGTGAGTTCTTATACCCCCTGGGATTTGCTTGCCATGGTGTGAATAGCAAAATCTGATTCCATGAGCAATCCATTTAGAAATGGTCCGTTTTGAAATGGCTTTACCTTGGGAACTTGAGGCATAAGAAACAAACAATTGCTCTGATTTCCCGATGTCCTTGGTTCTGTCCAGGTAAAAACGTAGTTGTCTGTGTACATCCAAGGAATGCAAGATCCTTTCCCCCTTACTTTGAGGACTGGGGAAAAAAGTTGGCAAGTGAATAGTTTGATTTAAAGCCACTTTGGAAACCACCTTAGACATGAAAGTAGGATTAGTCCTTAAAGACACTCGGTCTTGATGAAAAATAATATAAGGTTCCACAGCCATGAGAGCTTGCAACTCCGAAACTCTCCTGGCAGAGGTCAGAGCTAACAGGATGGCTGTCTTCCAAGATAAAAACTTGATGTCAGATCTGGCAGCAGGCTCAAAAGGAGGTAAGGTGAGTTTTTCCAAAACATAGTTGAGATCCCAAGCAGGAATGGGTGGAGATCTAGGTGGCCTTAAGTTCTTAGCTCCTCTGGGAAACTGTCTCATGAGCTGGTGGGAAAAGATTGGAGGGTCTGTATTATAATGAGCAGAAAGAGGCATGTATCTTTATGGAAGAGAAAGAGAGACCCTTATGTAAGAGGTCTGTCAGGTAAAGTAAAATCAGAGGAATGTTAGGAATAAGAGGATCCGAATCCTGAGCCTGCATCCAGGAGCAAAATCTTTTCCATTTTCCTGTATAAGATTTTCTAGTGCTAGGACATCTGGCTTCTAAAATGACATCCATAACCTGCTTGGGTAGGAGAGAATGAATCATAGACCCCGGATTAACCAGGCCGCCAGGCTGAGAGTTTTGACATGGGAGTGCAGAACCTGACCCTGGTGTTGGGACAGAAGGTTCGGAGTCTGTGGTAAAACCCAAGGGGGCTCCAGAGAAAGGTTTTTCAGTGCTGGGCACCAAAACTGTCTAGGCCAATTTGGGGCCAGCAAAATTATCATCTTGGGCTTGTCCTGTTTGATCTGTAATAACACCCGTGGAAGAAGAGGTAGAGGCGGGAAGGCATACCCCCGAGAGGTTTCTCCAACTGAACGATAGTGCATCCACTTTCCAAGCTAGTTCGTGGAATGTCCTGGTGCAAAAAATCTGTAGTTGATGATTGAGGTGGGATGCAAAGAGGTCTATGTGAGGACATCCCCAGACTGCTGTAATCATCTTGAATATTTCGGTGTCCAGCATCCATTCGTGTGGGTCAGACAGGTTTCTGCTCAGACTGTCTGCCAGGAAATATTTCTTCCCTGGTAGAAACTGAGCTTGAAGGTCCAGTTTGCAAGCTAGAGCTGTGTTCCATAGATTCATAGCTAGTCTGCAAAGGGGATAGAAATGTGATCCCCCTTGCTTGTTTATGTACCACATAACTGTGGTGTTGTCTGTCCGTATCAGTAGTTGTCCTGGTTGTAGAAGATTCCTGAAGGCCAATACAGCATTCTGAATGGCTAACATTTCCTTTAAATTGATATGCAGGTCCTTCTGATCCTTTGTCCAAAGGCCCTGCAGACAGTTGCCCTGCAAATGGGCGCCCCGTGCATAATCTGAGGCGTCCGTGGTTAGTATCTGACTGGCTGGAGGCAGACTGAAGGGTTTTCCTCTGTTTAGAGTACATGCCTTGGACCACCAAAGGAATTCCTTTTGAAGACAAGGCAGGACGGTGATCTGTATGTCTAAACTGTGGCAATGCTGAGACCATACACTTTTTAGGTACCACTGTATTTTCCTCATATCTAGTCTTGCATATGGTACGAGAAGGATGCAGGAGGCCATGTAACCCAAAGCCTGCAGGAATTTCCTTGCAGATAGCGGAGTTAATGTTGCCAAGGTTTTGAAAGTTGAAGCCAGCTGTAATTGTTTTTCAGATGTCAGAAATGCCATCTGGGTTGTTGTGTTTAGAAGAGCACCCAGAAAAGTTATCTGTTGTGAGGGTGTCAAATTTGACTTTTTTATGTTTACAGTGAATCCTAGGAACTTGAGAAGATTCTGAACAAATTATAGATGCTGGAGTAAGACATCCTTGCTGTCTGCCTGAATAAGACAGTCGTCCAGATAAGGGTAAATTTGAATTCCCTTGAGTCTGCAATAAGCTACTACTGGAGCCAGGCATTTGGTGAAGACCCTGGGCGCAGTAGACAATCCAAAGGGCAGCGCAGAGAATTGATAGTGCCTCGATCCGGCCTTGAACCCGAGGTATTTTCTGCATTCCTGCCTGATGGGAATGTGTAAATATGCCTCCTTTAAATCCAAAGTTACCATCCATGCATTTTTGGTCAGCATTGGAAGTAGCTGCTGTAGAGTAAGCATCTTGAATTTTGGTGTCTCAAGAAAAGTGTTCAAAACTGACAGATCCAGAATGGGTCTCCATGAATTTTGCTTTCTGGGGACTAGAAAGAGCCTTGAGTAAAAACCTTGTCCCATTTCTGAAAGTGGAACCAGTTCTATGGCTTTCATAGCCAAGAGAGCTTCCACCTGGTTTAAGGCCTCTAACCATTGATGTTTTGGAAGATCTGGCCATCCGCTTGGTCTTGGTAGGGTATGAAAATGGAATTTGTAACCTCTTGAAACCACATCCAGAACCCACTTGTCTTGGGTTATACGAGTCCAATTTCAATGAAAAAGAGAAAGTTTTCCTCCAAGAGGGGCTTCCAGGCAAGAAGTTCCTGCAGCCCAGCAGAGGGAGTCATTGAGCCTGTTTTCTGTGAGCTTGTGACCTGTCCTCTCCTCCCCTAGGGGTGGAAGCAGTCCACTGTCTTGGTCTATAAGAGGCTTGCGTTTGAGGCCTTCCTCGGGAGCGTCTGTATCTACCCCTCTGAGGCCTGTCTGAATTGGGAAAGGACCAATTTTTTGTAGGCCAATTCCTACTAAATCTGGGTGGCTGTACTTGTAAGAAATCTTTAACCGTTTGCATGGATTTTGCCTTGTCCTCCATCTTCTTTATCACCTCTTCAGCCTTAGATCCAAACAAAGCATTATGCTGAACAGGAGCATCCAATAACTTAGCTTTTACTTGATCTGGCAAGTTTTGTTCCTTTAACCAAGCATGCCTTCTAATGACTGTGCCAGAGGCAGCAGCCCTACAAGAAGCCTCCAAGGCATCAAATCCACAGTGTAAACCATGCTTCCCGACTTGTTCAGTGGCATGCATTAAGTCATGTAATTCCTTATCTGCACAGGCGGAAATGGAAGTTAGCTTTTGTTTCAAAACAGACAGAATAAATTGCTGGTACTTCAGCATATGAAATTGACAGTTTAAAGCCCTAATAGATAAAGTAGCAGAAGTGTACATTTTTTGCCCCATCTTTCTAAAGATCTGGAATCTTTCTCAGTGGGAATGGGGTTTTTAGCAGTAGCTGCCTTAACCCCCTTAGGGCCCTGAGAAATGGTTTCAGGATCAGCAGTAGGATTCTTGTATAAAAACTGGTGGGAATCAGGAACCCTATAATATCTGTCTGGCTTAACAGGAGCTGGAGGAAGAGAGTCAGGAGTTAAGTTAGCCTCCGAAAAAGCATCATCCACAATATCCAAAACAGGAGGGATAGCCAGGGGTCTATGTTGGGGAAGAAGAAAATCCCCAAGTCTTTTCTTAGATTCCGAGTACTCCTGTCCTTCTCAGTGAAAATGTTCCCTCATTTCATGTAAAGTTTCCCCAAAAGAGAAATCCTCAGGGGGAGAAGCTGAAGGAATGGATTCCTCAGCATCAGAATCCTCATAAGGAGGGAAAGAATATTCCTGGTCAGAAGAAGAAACTGAAGAAACAGAAGCCTGATCAGAGGAGTCATAATACACTTCCTGCCTTGGCCTTTTATCTGGAGGGGGATGTGAACCCCTAATCATAGTAAGTAAGTCCTCCGCCATTTTAAGTAACTGTTTCTGAGACTTGGGTCCCGGATCAGAAGAGGCCTGGGCTGTAGTCTTTGATTTGGAAGGAGTCTTTGCCTTTGTCTTAGGCTTTGCCTTTATTAGAAGCTGAGTAGGCCTGAAAACCCCTTCAGAAGCCGGTACCTGCACAGCGGCTCCGGACCCATCCGAAGGAGCATTGTCTGAAGGTCCTGCAACAGAAATATTCAAAGGCCTAGTTGTCTCCTCGTGGGAGTCTGTTTCGGCCATCGGTTCCGAAATGGCCGACAGGGGCTGCAAAAGCGCCTCACTGACGACGGACGAACCTGAAGCTGGCTCTGCTTGTACAATATCGTCTGATTTGGACCTCGGAGGCCTGTCTTTATCCTTGCGTCGTTTGTGAACTCCGGTAGCCGGAACAGTGTCAGACGACATTTTGTAATTAAACCACCTACCGAAGTAATGAAATGCAAAATCGTACCTTCGTTTAATCGTACGCTGATTAAAACTAGCACAAAACTGACAACTAGCTACGTCGTGGTCAGGGCCTAAGCAAGGAATACAGTAAGAATGAAAATCCTTATGAAGTATTTGCTTCCCACATGAAATACAATTATTAACTTTTTCTGACATCAGACCGGAGCAAGAAAAAGTTTCAACGGGTACTTAGCTTTGAGTAGGAGAAGAAAGTCTTCGGACTGAAGTACGTTTAGAAAAAATTGTCAGGAGTCAGCCGAAAGGCACTTGCGAACTGCTATCACCGCATGGCAAGAAAGACTGGAGAACATGGCGTCGGCTGTCAGCTTTGTACTCCTGGCGCTCTGACGTCAGGGAGCATGGCTGAGTAGCCGACGACGGACCCTGACTTTGGGATTCTGGCCGACCGAGGACTGCCTGCCGGCAGGGGAGAACCCTACAGTCATGACTGCAACAGTGAAATACGATGAACATCATATCTTCTGCCTCCTCCTCTATGGTGCCTCTCTACTTGCTAATTTACAAAACTCCTCCAAACTCAAACTTGACACTTGCTACAGTAAAATAGCCTAATTCGCAACTAACGCCAAATACTCCACCCATCACTGCTCTGTTCTACATTCACTAAACTGGCTAGAACTACCAAACTACTTCTCCTACCTACTAATCACAGGTCATAAAATACTCTTCAGACCCCAAGACTGTTCTGTCCTAAGCTCAAAATTAAACTACTACCACCAAAATAAGCCCCTTAGATCAGTGGATCAGAAATGATTACAGGTCCATAAACCTACTCTCTCCCTCCTGGGAAGCTCCTTTACTCTCACTCAATAGCCAAGAATTGGAATGCCTTGCCTATAACCGTTAGATCATTTCAAAACCCCTCTCACTTCAAATTTCCCTTCATACCTACCTTTCCTCATGCTAGAAATGTACTTGCACCAAGCCCCCATAAAATCTCCACCCCACATTCCATCCACCCAGTACTTCTATTAACAGCACTACTGTATTTAGAACACACAATATGCCATGCAACAGCTCATACAGATTGTAAAAAATTGTAACATTAATGAAAAAAATTCTCATTTAAAACTTGTACTTACTACTACTCTGTTATTCACTGTAATATATTTACAAACTCATTGTAATTTTTTTCTACTTCTTTGTGACTTTAAATTATTTTTGTACCGTGGAGCTTTTCTCCCTGGGCCTCCACTGAAAATGGGTTCTGTTAGCCCAGGGGACTATCCCAGTAAACAAAAAGCAATAAATAAATTGGTTATCAGTAGATATCTGTATGGTAAGTGGTACAGATACAGGCTTTACCAACATAAACAGTGCTGCATTTCAAGGCATTGAAGGTAAGCCCATGATTAACACACCAAGTATTTGTTTGGTGTTGTCCTTGCTGGAAATTTTGAACATCAGAATGGGATTTGAAACTACACCCATTTTACAGCCATCCTCATCATCATACTTTATGCCAGGAAGTGTGTGAACTATATATATATATATATATATATATATATATATATATATATATATATATATATATATATTCATATACACATATATTTATATACACACACACATATATATATATATATATATATATATATATATATGCATGCGTGTGTATATATGTATAGACACAAAGAAACACCATATAGACACAAAGAAACACCAAACAGGTTATCAGCACACACACAACACTCAAAAGCACATACAAAGGACTAGACCCACAGACCCCACATACTGTATGAGAATGTGCTCACATGTAACTTACCCAAACCTCAAAATCCCATCCAGTTATCCACTTTGTGCTTGAAAAGGAATAATGAGGTACTGTGCTTGATGTGGCAAAGGAGTCTATTCCACAGATGGGGGGGGTCTCTAGGACACAAATCTGTCCTGCCAACAAGTCCTACTGATGTCACAGACCAGGTTGAGGTCACGTGTGTGGGTTACTCGAGTGGAGCTTGACTTGTGGATCTGCACCAGTCCCATCAAGGCTGGGTCTGAGATTGCTTTGTATGCCAGACAGAGGTAACCTCTGAGGAGTCTGTATGAAACTGAGTAGAGAGATGGGGCTTTTAGCCTATTGGTGTAGGGTAGATGTTTGAGGCCATGGATTCTTCTGGTGAGGAACCTCTGTGGTCTCTCCAGCTGCTGCATTTGTTTTGCAAGGTACATGCCGAAGGGGACATTGAACTCAATAATTGGCCTTATAAGAGAAGAATACAGGGATGTTATGACCCCCTTGTCCCTGGATGAGATACCCTTACTTATGAGGTGCTCCATATAGAAAGCTTTCCGTACAATGGAAGCAACATGGTGCTCTAAAGTCAAGTTGCTATCAACCTGGGTGCCCAAATTCCTCATGACTGATTGCGTGCTTAGGATGTTGTTCTTAATGTGATAATATGGGGTCTATATTAAAATCGCGAAGAGGCGTTACAGCGAACGCCTCTTGAGCGACACATAAAGACCGAACGCACTAAACCGTGAATGGTCAAAACAGAGATTTCTTTCCCTGGGAAAGAAATCACTGGCACCAAACACACACACAATTTAAAACAAGATTCATCATCTCATGCATGCACATAGGTCACTAAACCTCATGTACCAGTATGACTCAGTCATAGTTCATGTAGATGTAAATGACCTGAGATGTACCTCCCTGGACTGTATCAAGAGACACATGATTGATCTCTCAAAATATATGACACAGGCAGGTATGCCACAATACCAACAGAGAATTATATCCCCCTTTGAATTTTTATCCCTAGAATAATAAATTGTCCTTTATCATGGCTTAACTGCAAAGTGGTTTGCCACTGTAATATAATCAATCACTATAGGGTGCTTCTTATAAATTTTTAAGCACTCTTTCATCGATAAATGTGGGACACTGTCAAATGCTTTTTTGTAGTCTATTCATGTCATATTTAGATTCTTCCCCTTTTATAGTTCTCTTATGTGGCTCTATTTTACAGCAAATTATCCTTTGTTCCATATGACTTTTTTGTTACCCTTTTGTTGTATTGCCATGTTTGAGTTTTCTTCTAAGTGACTATAAACTCTGTTGGCACCAATTCCAGTGTACAGTTTATACATCATCAGAAGGCAAGTTATTGGTCTGTAGTTTTTAGGGTAGTTTGCAGGTCCGCTGTGAAGTAGAATTATTGTTTTTCCTGTTGTTAAGCAGGTTGGTGTCTGTTCGGGTGCTCATATAAATAGTTCTTACTCATGGCAAAATCTTCATGTAAAGATGTTCACACTTTTAGCCAGAAGTTAGGTACTTCATCTGGCTGGAATTTTCCAATAAGGATCTTTTCGTAACTTTGTTCCATTTCTTCTATTTCTCTGGTTGTTACTTCATCCCATTTCAAATCCTGCACATTTGAACTTCTTATTCTTTCTGTTAGTTTTTCTTTCCATTCAGCATCTTTGTAATGTTCCACAGGATCTTCATAGATATTTTTCAAAATTATATTTCTTCTTTTTTTGGTGGCGGTTCAATTACTTTTCACGTGTTTCCCAATTCTCTATAAACCTGTTTGGGTCATCAATAAAAATTGCTTATTTTGTACTTTACCTTTATATTTTTCTGCATATCTCTTAAGTTTTTCTTCCTGTGCTGATAGCTTATTTGCAGTAGTGAATGATAGATCTTGATCTCTTCTGATACTGAGCATTACTTGCATCATGACTATCTTTCAGTATTTTTGTTGATCTGTTCTCTCTTCTATACTTTCTAACATTGACACGTCTTTATTGCTTTATAATTTTCTCTATTTGATACTTCCATGATGACATTTAATTTCTCCCCTCCCTTCCTTTCCCTTACTGCCTTGTGTTTTTGTGGTAAGACTGTTATTAATTTAGCTGCACAGTAATATATCCTATTTACTTCTGTTATATTGCATGAATTTCTATGAACAGTCCTAATTACTGTGTTCATTTGTTTTATCAGGCTTCTAACTTTTTGGGTTTTGTTGACTTTCTGGAGTCTATTTCTTTCAATGACCTTAATATGTCTGTCCTTCTATGAAGTAACTCTTCTCTTAGATCATTCTTGTTAGCCATCCAGTATTCCCTCCTAGTCTTGTCTGTCTTTTCTATCTCCCATTTCTCACTGCACTCTTTCTTTCTTGTGATGACTTCCTGGACTTGTGCATTCTTCCACCTGCTTTCCTTGCATACCTTATTCCCATACCTGGCTCAGCTGCATACCTGTTATGAAGTCCTCACACGTGCTGTTTTGAGGTGCTTCCAGTCCTCTTCAACTCCACTTATTTCCTCTTCTTGTCATGGTGGTAGAGGCCTAAGCAATTCTTAGAACTGTTGTACTTTCTTTTCAGTCATCTTCTAGGTCTTCAGCCTGGTCTGTGTTGACATTGGAAGACGTCTATGACCACTGCTTGCATCTGATTGTGGCAACCAGTGTTTTTTTACTGTGGGCTTACTGTTTCACTGGGGTGAATTTACAGTCACTGATGTTACCCCATTGTGCTTTCCTTACTAGGGGGAAGTATACCAGATTTGCACAATAGCCACTCTTGTATGCGATTTTGTGACAGTATTGCTTTTTGAACCATGTGTTACCTACTATGAAGCCATTTGCCAGACATAAGTCTAGAGTGGCCTCTCCATCTTTATTCCTACTGCACCACCCATGTGGACCCAGGCAGTCCTTGTATCCTATTCTGTCTGTCCTGATATGTGCATTCAGGTCAGCCATTATCAACACCAATTTCTGTTGTCCTGATTTATAAAGCGTCGTTAAAGTGAATATGTTTCCTCTGATGCCAACCTCTGTTTCTCAACTCTACTCTTGGACAGCTGTTATTTGAGGTTCCCCTGATTTTCACTGAAATTTTGTTTTCTCATCTGTTCCAAGTGTGTTACAAGCCTATAAATAGGGCTCTTACAGCTGTACACATAGCTTTATTACTTTCTGCAGATGTCAATCTCCACTCCAAAATTCAATTTCTTGAAGTCTGTTACATTAACTAAAACACTGACTAATTATATAACAAAATAGTTACATAATTTTCAGTTTGTGGTAAGAGAAGCCTGAGTCAATTGGTTTGCATGTTAATTATTCTAACATTGCTACAGTCATCTTTGGTTTTTGATCTTGAACATACTGGGCTAAACAATGAGAATCAGAAGAGGTGAAAATGGTCCTATCCAACTTGATGAGGTGCTAAATGCACTGGTTTCTGGCTTGGTACTGACTTTCATTTCTTTGAGTGAGACATTTAAGTGCTGAGCTGTTACAAATGTCTTCTGCATTTCAATGTATGTATTTATCTGAATGTGTTAACCAGTGTAATCTATTCATGGATTCATTACAAAGTAGTAAAGTCAGATATTGTCTAGGTGCATCATGTGGACAGGCAAGGCTTGGTTTAATTGTTTGGGGGTGGGTATGTGGTGTTATGAAACAACATATGTGTCCTTTCTACAGAATTGTGCTTAGTTGTGGAACTCACAGTCATAAGGGAAGTTTGGACAAGAGGTGAGTGCAGCCTTTTTTATTAAATTAATACTGTTTGTTTCAGAATTTAACTTTTTGTGGTTGGTGACAGTGGGATTATAAATGTCTGTCACAATTTGCTATAGGTGACTTTAATTTTGGAGTAAGTTTTACAGATAATGGTGATATTCTGCTGTTTAAGCTGTTCTGTAGAGTCTGTGCAAGTCATCTGGAGAAGCAGTCAGCATTGTAGGAGATGGCTGCTCGAAGAATTAATGGGACTTATTTAGATTACACACTTGTATATTACAGGTACGTGAAAATGTTTATGTTTGGGAGATTCACATTTAAACTGTGTGTTATTTATGACATCTTGTGTTTGGTTTCATTACTGGAGAAATTTAAGTGGGCAGTATGTGTTTGATGTACTTCTTGTTTTCATGTTGCATGGTTTATATAGTGTAAAGTTTTGTATTATAGGTTTAATTCTTTACAGGTTGCTAGTTTTCCTGCACTCTGAGTGTGCAGTAATTTTAGTGTGTCTTTGTATTAATGGAGGAGTGTTCTCTCCATTGCTGACTGGCTATTTTTTCACTGATTGCTTGGGAGTCTGGTTTTCTAGGAGATTTACCATGTTCATGTCACTTTCCTCTGCAGGATTTTAGCCCTACTAAGAAGATGTGGTCCATTTTAAGGTGTTAGTGTGGCTTATTAGTTATGTATTTTTTATACAATATTTATTGTGCTTTCCTTTTGTGGATAGTGATAATAAGTTTAGAATTAGTTTTGTTGAGGGGTTGTGAAACCAGAGTTGTCACTTCACCTCTTGGTGTTGTATTTGAAGTGATTATGGCCATGTTTTATTGCTCAGATACTGGGTAGGTTTTCCTGCTGGCTCAATTGAAACAACAGTCTACTTGACACAATAACATGGCTCCAGTGAGGCATTCTGGTACATGCTGACAGTTGTGCGTTTTATGTATGAGATTTTCTTTCATTGTTTATGTCAAATCTTGAATTTGGAATATATACTGTAGGAAGAAATAAGTATAAATGATGCATTCAGTGTATTGTTGTGCCATGTTTGGTGCATAACTAGTAGGTTCATAGGTTTAGACTAGACGAATGATCACCAGAGTCTTTACAAGTCCAAAATCAGGTATAACTTCTAAATAGTACCCTAACTCACGTTAGTTGGAGAACAACCGGATTTTAAACAACATGGATTTCCTAAAGACTAAGAAGTACGAAACTCTAATGTCAGACATTATGTAATGACTGTAGTCTTCAGTGATTTACCAGAAAATCAAAACATTTTATAAGGAAAAGGGTAATATGAGACAAAATCAGGGATAGTTGAGCAGTATGAAGTAATTAATGACCAGTAATATTGCTTTCATATTTTTTCAGTCTGATGATTTTTCTTGTGGTGTGGGTGGCCAATTATTTCCACAGATTTCATTATGTGGCTGTGATTTTTTTCATGGGTTACAGTTGGTTAGTTGTTGCAATCACAAGTTGTATATCGTATTGTATTGTATTGTATTATATTAGTGGGGTGTAGGCAGAGGAAACATTTGTAAGGACAAGGTCAAACATATTTGTTTACTGACATCTACCAGGAAAGTCGGCGATATTGTAGTGTACTGGCTCACCAGATGCGGAGTAGCAAGCGCCGCCCCAACCCCGCCCCAGATGGTTGACATCTTGCTGTACTTATGAATAACCAGAAATGCAGTGTCTTCCTCGGCATGAATATTCTTTTTGATGAGTAATTGCAGTTATATATATATATATATATATATATATATATATATATATATATATATATTACTACAAGTAATCCTAAACCGCCGTATTACATCAACTGTAGAAGAGATCACAGTAAATATAAACAATTACTTTTTCCCCTTTGCTTTTGCAGGGGGCAAGCCCCCTGCACCCCCTTGTGGGGGCGCTGCACCCCCACACACCCCGCTATTTGAAAATACCAACTCCAAGAACCGACTACAAGGGGGGTGCAGAGGGGGCTTGCCCCCTGCAAAAGCAAAGGGAAAAAGTAATTGTTTATATTCACTGGGATTACTTATATAGGATTAGTTGTAGTACTTTATATTAAGCAAAAAGCAAAAGAAGGTCCTTGCGCACCAGCATTACAAACAAATAAATAAACTATCACAGGAATGTATAGTACTGAGCTGCTCATCTGCATTCATTATATCAATGTCATCACAGGGTAATATTACCACTTCCTAGGTTTTAGGCTTGTCAATCATCCTGGCCACACCCACTCCTGCGCAAAACTGCCAGGGAGCTAGTACACTACTGTATCGCTGGAAAGTCTAACTGGCTAGGTGTCCATTTTCATCTAGATAAAGTTAGGAAGTGAGTGTAAAGGGCGAGTCAGGAGGTGTGAGGTATGATTAGGAACTTGTTCATATTTAGGAATATCATTATCCTGAGGTTGGGCAAAAGCAGAGACAGATTTTGGCTAAGAACTATTTCTGAATGGTTTTGAAGGACTGGAGGGAGGGTATTGATCTGATGGATATAGGTAAGGAGTCCCAGGCCTTAGCAACATGGTATAAATATAGATCATGGCCTGCAGATTTGATAAGGTTGTGGACAGAAAAGGTAATGATGGAGTACAAACATAGTTGTATAGAACAGTATTTATTGCTAGACAAGCAGATGATTGCTGGCTAATGTTGTAGGTGGGAAGAAGCTCTGTATAGATTAGTTGATGAGTTAGTTCTAATCAATTTAGGTTTTCAGTGCCCTACAGTAGTGGGATCTGAATGGGGCATTTGCTGATAATTTAGCCACTTTATTATAGTATTGCCCAAATTTTGCTTTTTATGCTGCCTGGAAGTTAGTAGGAATGAGTGCTCCATAAATTACTGAGGGGAGGTGTTAAGTAGTGGAGAGTGTAGCTTTAGTTGTGTTGGTAAGAGTTTTTGGATCTGTAAAGCATTGCAAGTTTTTGGTGAGTTTGTTAAGCATTTTTGTATGTGCATCTGAAATGTAAGATTATAGATTCATAGGTAAGGTAAGTACTAGGCTAGCTACTCTTGCAGGTAATTTTATCTAGTTAATTTCCCTTTTTGTGTTTGAAATAATTGATCCCACTTGGTTATAGATTGGCCTTACCTGTCTCATGGTTGATAATTACATATTACCCCTAATGAGAATAATTGGGATCATACCATAGATAATTTGAGTGGGCCCACACCTAGCATAAAACATTTAGGAGCTGCAACTGCCCATTTATAGCGCATGAGGCAGTTGTGGGGTAAAATTTCTGTTTTCCATCCATATATCTAAGTTGCAGTTGAAAATGTACAGGGATAAACTTTGTTTTATGTGGATGTGGAGTCTGTCCCACAGCAGCAGTGTCGTCTGTGAAATATGCCTGTCCCTCCAAACTGTTCTGTTAATGTTGCAGAAGAGGTTTAGATGCCTAGGCAAAGTATTTGTGATGCCATTTGACTTAGTGATGTGCAATAAATCCATTAGTAATAGGTCAGAGGTTGCCTTGTATGCCAGACACAGGACACATCTTTGGAATCTGTAGGTTACTAAGTATATTGACAGGGGTTTCAGTCAGTCCATGAAGGACCTGTTGTTTAGGCCTTGTATCCTTTCAGTAAGGTATCTTTGTGGGAGCTCCAATTGTTGCATGTGTCTGAACAGATACATGCCAAAGGGGGGATTATGTGCAATAATTGGCTCAGTGAAAGCTGAGTAAAGGGGGTCAGTGACATCTCCAGATCTAGGCACAGCCCCTTTGTTTGTTTATAATCTGTGCAATAGAGAAGGACTTTCTTACAACAACAGACACATGTTGGTCAAAAGTTAAGTCACTGTCCACATAAGTTCCCAAAACCTGAACAGGTGGGCAAGTGTCTTAGGGGCATGTTGTCAGTGTGGTAGTTCCCAGGGGTAGATGACTTCACAAAAGATACAGTAATGCCTTTTTTAGTATTTAATTTTAGACTGGTTTTGACACCAGTTATTTATTTGAGACCAATCTCCATGCAGGCTGGCCAAATCATTTCAAGATTCAGTGAGTGCTCCTAGCCTACAGTCATCTGCAAACTTAGAGGTCATCATCCACTTTTATCATTAATAATTAGTATTATGATCATTATTATTATTATTCAATATTACTTACAATCATCCACTATCTTCCCTCATTATATGGTAGGGGGTGGTCTTTAGGTGCTTCACCCCACAGTACTTCCACAGACAAGCGAGCAGGTCTGAAATGAAATTGGCACCTCTATCAGTCAATATTTCCTTTGGGAAACCTACCCTGCTGAAAATCTCTAACAAAGCATTTGCCACCTTTTCTGCCTCAATGGAGGACTGAGCCACTGTCTCAGTGTACCTTGTAGCATAATCTACTACCACTAGGATATACTTTTTCCCTGTGGAACTTGGGGTACTCAGTGTCCCCACAATATCCATAGCTACCCTCTGAAATGGCTCCTTAGTCACAGGCAAAGACATCAAAAGAGCTTTCACTTTGCCTCCTGCCTTGCCTACCTTTTGGCACTGCTCACAGGTCCTGCAGTACCCTGTTACATCTCTGGAAATCCCAGGACAATAGAAGTTCTGCATAATACATCTCTTTGTATGTTTTATGCCTATATGACCTGCAAAGGGAATATCATGGGCTATGGCTAGAAGTGCCAGACAGTAGGCTCTGGGCACTACCAACTGCTGTATTCTCTCACCCTCTAGCCCTCCCTCAGGGGTCCACTCTCTATACAGTAACCCTTTGTCTCAGTATACAGATTCCCCTTCCCTTGAGAATCAGGTGCCTCACTGGCTACCTCCCTCAGGCCTTGTAATGTAGGGTCTGAGATCTGAGCCTGTCTCGACTCTCTCTTAGTAACCCTTCCCAGCTCCCCTTTCCTCAGGAAGTCTGGCATCCTCTGACAGTGGTACCTCACTGTCAGCCTGAGTGCTATTACTCACCTCTGCCCTTGCAGTCACTCTGTCCAAGGGAACATCAGTACTCGCAAGCAGCTGTGGTTCACCTTCAGTCTCACTGCTGCAGGGTAGCTGCCTCCCTGAAGTAACCACCTCACAAGTTCTGGCTGCCAGTGTGCGGTCTGTCTGGGTCTCCCCCAGGCTACCTGACCCACATGCTTGTCTTGAAGCCTGACTGCGTGTAACTGCATGAACACACAGTACTGCATTATCAAAAACATTCCCTATCAGGACATCTGCAGGGATATTCTCAAACACACCTACTTACTTGCTTCCTTCCTTTTCCACCCTCCCAGTCCAGGTGAACCCTAGCCAAAGGTATTTGGAATGGGGTTCCCTCCTAAAGTTCTGACTGGAGTAGACTGGCCAAGCAAGTAGTGCACCTCTGTAACCATTGCAGGCCTCACAATGGTTAGGTCAGAGGCTGTCTCTCTCTTAGCCTTGGCCTCTTTCCCATTCACTAAGATAGGATATAACTTAGTGTGGTAGTTTGGTACCCTTGTTGTCTCGAGACAACCTACCATTGGCATTTTGTCATTCCCACTTACTGGCTATCCCACCTTTGGTTCCCCACCTTGCCTTTGTGGACATCTATCTGCTACATGGCCCCATTGGTTGCATTTAAAACATTTAACCCTTGGTCTTGGATGTGTACCTGGACTAGTGACTTCCCCTGCTGCTGGCAGACTCTGTTGACAGTGGATAGAAACTCTTTATTTGGTGTCAGTGTTGGATGTGTAGCAAGTTCCCCCCTTTAGCCATATGGTCTCAAGATGCTCCAGCTGCTCTCCTCCAGTCTGATGAAATGATGTTAGTGGCCCTATGGTGTATCTGGTCATATATCCTGCTATGTCCTCCCACTGTGTTAACATCAGCTACTATCTGCTGCTAAATTTGCATTCTGCCAGACAAATCTCCATGCCCCCTCTCAAGCAGAAAGGAACCATGTTGCTTAAATGTTTCCACAATTACCTGACTGTACAGTCAGGTAAGCATAACCTCAACCACAGCTGTTAACAATCAACTTCTACTCTTGATAAAGGTTTTGATGTGTGGGTTGGTATAGTGGTAAAGGTGTTGCCCCTTCCCCTGGAAAACACTGCACCCATGTACACAGTATTGCTGTGCACCTGTTCTGCACCCTGCCATGTACTGTGCACCATATCTCACAGGTGTACACACCATTGCTGAATGTGTATTAATGTGTCAGTAATGTCTGCTCTAATGCTCACAGCCCCTATGTGTTTGTCAGACACATACCTGGGATGATATGTGGACATATGTCATTTGTGAATGCCTGATGTCTGATTTACAGATCTCAACATCAGCGGTGCATGTATGACCAATACAATACTATTACACTGACAACTGTCAAACCTTACCGTGGCTCTGGGGAGTGTACACACCCTTATTGATATGATTCACTCTTCCTTGATATGCCATGGGATGACATCACTGCATATGTTAACATTACATGAGCCTGATATGTGACATATGTCCTGTACATTCAAATGCAGTGTCTAACACATGTTTTAGGTGTGCTGATGCTGACCGCAATGCATACACTTCATGGGTGGATATGTGTGCATGCCCTTATCATGACTGTTGCACTTACTGTTATGTGTACTACAGCAGTCACTATTCCTGGCAGGGGTATACTAGCATGGGCCATCTGTATTTGCCAGTATTCGGTCAGCCTGCCCTACACATGTCCCCCAACCCTGCATGATTGCAAGGTCAACTCATGTGCACATCAATTGGAGTTCACACACTGCCGTCACTATTGCTGTGGAGTCAGGGTTATGTCTGCCACAGTTCCTGACCATGACTGTGTGCAGATACAGCCATTCATAGCATCCTTTGGATCCTGCTGCAGTGCACTGTTGTGTCATGATGACACCCCCTCCCCACCTTCAGCCTTTTTGCAGATGCTTGACAACTATGGCCTACACGTGTGTGTCAGTTTGCAGTTACCACATGTAACAGCTTAGTCCCAGCTAATGAATGGCAAACATACAGATGTACACTGGCACCAGCACAGTACAGATGGGGATGGTGGGCCTGAGGTGGGGTAAGGCATTGGTTGTGCAGCACATGTATCTTACATGATACTGTCTGTAGGTTTCCAATGTGGTCATGGTACACCAGTACACATTGCAACGCATGACTTTTGGGAACCTCTTCTGTTATGCATACACTACCTGTAGAGAGGCCTGGCTGATGTTTCCTGTGGTACAACTGTCAGATGTAATTACCCTAACCCATAGGCCACACGCTTGCAGAGTCCAGGCAATTGATGACATGGGACATGCACAGCCAGTACTTCATGGAGGCTCTCAGTAAAAATCTACCCAAATAGCAGAGACCGCCAAGGCAGAAAAGCACTTGACCACCACAACACAACACTAATCACAAGACACATAACTCTCCTAAACAGTGTGGCACTCAACCAAAGCCCCTAAGGCAAAACAGCATGCCCAACACACTAGTCATAGGTGACTTGATAGTGAGGTACACTGATGACCCACTCTCTAGGTTGAATAAGGAGAAAGTACCAGTCAGCTGCCTGTCAGGTGCCAGGATCAGCCACATAACGCACGCATGCAGGTCCCTCAACAACAGGTACTAATATGACTCTGTCATTGTACATGTGGGTGTGAATGAACTGAGACGTACCTCCCTGGAATACATGAAAAGAGACATGGAGGAGCTCTCGGATTATGTAGCCCAGGCGGGTATAACCCTAGCCCTGAGCAGCATCCTACCATCACCCAGAATGATACCACAGTACAAGCAGAAAATGATTGATTTCAACAGTTGGCTAAGTTTGTGGTGTCATTCTAAGGGGATCCAGTATCTGCCTGCCTGGGATGATGATTGACAGACCTCGATGCTTTGCCAGAGATTTCCTGCATCTGTCACCCCTGGGCTTCCAGATACTGACCAAGGCTCTTTTCACCCCTATAGTTGCTTTTTTAGGTGGTGTTCCAAAGACCAAATTACCACCATAACAGCTACAAACAAATGCAATCTGAGGGTCATGCTGCTCAGTGCTAGAAGTCTAAATCTCAAAATACACTCTCTTGAAGCACTCCTTAAAATGGAGAACATCAACATTTGTGCCATAACAGAGACCTGGTTCTAGACAGCAGAAAACACCCCTGCACTACCAGGCTATAACTCATTCTACACCTTTCGACCCCAGAACTTGGATGAAGCTCCAAAGGCGGTGGTGTTTCCATATTCATAAAGGATCCGCACACCTCCGTGCTGGTAGCCCAACTTAACGTATCTGAGATACTTGAGGTGCAGCTAACATTGGGTAAGACAGCGATTCAGGTCGCAGCCTGCTATAGGTCCCCAACCATGTCCCAAGACTCACACTCCACGTTCCTAAGCACCCTGGAGAATATTAGGGTCCAACCTAACACTCTTATACTGGGCAGCTTCAACTACCCCTCCATTAACTGGGAAAACTACTCATGTACCAATACACTTGCTCGTTTCCTGGAATTCATTAATTCCAATGCCCTGGACCAGCTCGTTCTTACCCCCACTAAAAGTAGCAACATCCTTGACCTGGTCATTACTAACATGGGCAACCATTGTTCTACACCACTAGTCAACTACTCCCTGGTTATATCCGACCACAAACTAATCACCTTGGAAATCCACCCCCCTCCCCACAAAGGTAACCACCATGTAAAACTTCTCCAAAGCTAACTTTGGGCTCCTAAAAGCAGAGGTGGCTAACTTCACGGCACCCATGAAAATGGAGATCAGTTGCATGACCGCCAAATCATATACCAATGCACTGCACGAACACGTACACAAATGCATGGATCTCGACATACCCAATAGAACCAAGATGCTGTCCTCCAAAAAAAGGAAGCCTATCTGGTGGTCTCCTGCCATAAACAAACTACAACAGAAGGAGGAAACTGATGTGGAATAAGGTGAAGTACCAAGATTGGAAAAACTCCCTTATCAGCCTCAACAAAAAGTTGAGATCCCTCATCAAATCCTCTAAAGCTAGCTATGAAAACAGAATTGCAGCAGATAGTAAAGACAACCACAAGGCCTTCTATAGTTATGTAAAGAATCTCCATGGCAATACCCAGATTTGCTCTGAGCTACTGCACAAAGGTAACACCTATACTGAGCCAACAGATATTGCTAATATACTGGCCGACAGATTCAGTGCCAACTTTAACCCTCCCCCAAGGGACCAGTCACAGTACCAGTAGATTTCCAGGCACCCAGTATTACTGCTGCATAGGTTAAAACAGCACTGTGCAAGGCCAAGAATACAGCTTCTATGGGACCTGACAATATCCCTGGCTGTGTTCTATATGCACTACAGAGTGAACTGGCACCTCACCTGTGTGCCCTGTTTAGTCACAGCCTCACCTTGGGCTTTGTCCCTACCAGATGGCGCACTGGTACAGTCATCCCTCTCCACAAAGGAGGAGCGACTACAGACCCTGGGAACTATCGCCCCATTAGCCTGAAAAGTCTGATATGCAAAGCTATGGAACGCATCATCATGGACCTAATAAACAAGGATATAGAGAATCTCCAAACTCTGGATCCCACACAGTTTGGTTTTGTGAAGGGTAGATCATGCCTGCTCAACTTGGTCAGCTTCTTTGAATCCTTCACCAGACCTGTGGATGAATGCAAGATGGTTCATACAGCCTACAGCCTATCTTGATCTGGACAAGGCCTTTGATACCATTCCCCACTCAGGAATCATAGAAAAACTCATTAAGCTAGGCATCAACCCCTATATCACTAGGTGGGTTGGAAACTGGCTCACAGGTAGAACCCACAGTGTGAAAGTAGCTGACTCCAAGTCAGACTGCTGACCAGTCACAAGTGGAGTCTCACAGGGTTCGGTCCTGGGTCATCTCCTGTTTGGTATCTATTTCTCTGAAGTCCAAGCCAACATGAAGGGACTTTGGCTTAAAAAGTTCGCAGACAACTGCAAGTTGGGAGCTATTATTAACTCCCCAAGTGATGTTGACAATCTACAGAAAGGCCTCACTGAGACCAACGAATGGTGTCAGAACCATGGCCTTAAGCCCAATTCCCAAAAATGTGTTGTCATCCTCTTTGGGAAAAAACAGGTTCCCATGATTTAACACATCGATGGTAGTCCACTGAACACAGAAGGCGTTATAAGAGATCTGGGAACACAGGTTGACAGCAACCTCTCCTTTGACCACCACATTGCCACTGTGGTCAGAAAGTCCTATGTGGCAAATCTCATTACTAAGTGTTTTGCATCCAGGAAGAAAGAAGTCATTGTCTCCCTCTACTCTTCCCTTATTAGGCCAGTCATTGAGTACAATGCCCCATTTGGCATGTACCTCACTAAACACTTGCAACAACTGAAGAGCCCACAAAAGTACCTCACAAAGAGGCTCCTAGGCCATAAACATTTGTCCTATATGGACAGACTCAAAACAACTATTCTCTGTCTCATATCGCCTACTTAGAGGCGATCTCTGCTTGACATACAAAGCCATGTCTGACCCAGCTCTGTTGGAAATGCTACATCTAAAGAAATCCCAATCCCTCTACACCACACACTCCAGAGACCTCAACCTCATTACCACAATCAACAGAACATGCTGGAGGGACAGGTTTATGACCCAGAGACTGCCCATGCTGTGGAATAGACTTCCCATACATGTCAAGCAGAGCACCTCACTGGCCGTCTTGAAGATAAATCTTGATGAGTGGATGGGAAACAGAAAATTCACATAAACACAAAAATTGTCCAGCACCAAAGGTTAGAAGAATATTCAATCCTTTATTGTGGCAACTCCAAAGTAATGAGCAAACCGGTTTCGGCAATGGTAATGCCTTCTTCAGTGCTATGACACACAAAAAAATGATGATCCATTTAAATAATAAAACACATAATAAGAGTCATCTTCCTATTGGTTCATACCAAATTTAACCAAGCTCATTAAGGCCAGGCTTAAACAAAGCACCCAGCCTAATAATCCAACTAGATTCTTTTTTATTCAGTTGGTTCAGTTTGTGCACCTTGTCGTACTTGCATGCCTTTTGTGTTTCTGAAATAGAAAATTCACCCCAGGGATCACTCCAGTGGCTTTACTCGAAAGAGGCACTGAGAACTAAGTTTGGGTGGCACAATGCCAGGGTAATCCTATGGGCTAGGCTTGTAAAGGCTCCAGGGCCATTAGCTTAGTACACACCTATGTACCTATGGGACACAGGCAGGTATGAGCCTAGCACTGTGCAGCATTCTCTGTCTCCATGGATGATGCCACAATACCAACAGAAAATGACACCCCCTTTGATTTTTTTTTCCTGTAATTTGTCCTTTGTCATGGCTTAACTACAAAGTGGTTTGACACTTTTATCGCTGCTGTAATGTAATCAATCACTGTAGGGTTTTATCTTAGAAATTTTTAAGCACTCTTTTATCCATGAATGTGGGATACTGCCAAATGCTTGTTTTGGAGTCTGTCTATCTATGCTGTATTTAGTTTCTTCCCCTTTTTAGTTTTCCCTTAATGACTGTATTTAGCAACAAATGATCCTTAGTTCTGTATGACTTTATTTTGTTACTATTTTGTTCTATTGCCATGATTGAGTTTTCTTCTAAATTATTATAAACTCTGTCAACATCAATTCCAATGTATAGTTTATATATCGTCAGAAAGCAAGTTATTGGCATTTAGTTGTTAGGATAGCTTGCAGGTTTGCTTTTAAGTAGAATTATTGTTTTTCCTTTTATTAGTTAGGTTGGGGTGTTCGGGATGGGTGTCTGATAGTTCTTACTCATGGCTAAATCTTCACATAAAGATGTTAATACTTTTAGCCAGAAGTTAGGTACTGCATCTGGACCTGGTGTTTTCCATTTATAATCTTTTCTTAACTTTGTTTCAATTTCTCTGGTCATTACTTCATCCCATTTCATATCCTGTACATTTGAACTTCTTATTCTTTCTTTTACTTTTTCTATCCATTCAGCATCTTTGTTATGTTCCACATGATCTCCATAGATAATTCTCCAAAATGTATCTATTTCTGTTATTATTGTTTTTTTTTTTTTTGCTGGGTGTTCAATTCCTTTTGCCTTGTTTCTCAGTTCTTTAAAAACTTTTTGGTTCATCACTAAATTGCTTATTTTGTAGTTTTCCTTTATATTTATCAGCATATCTTCTAAGTGTTTCTGACTGTGCTTATATTTTTACTCTATAATTTGTGATAGTGCATGATAGATCCTGATCTGTTCTGATACTGCATATTGCTAATATCACATCTATATTTGTGAGTATTTTTGTTGATCTGTTCCCTGTTCTGTACTCTTCTAACAGCAACACTTCTTGTCTTAACTGCTTTATAGTTTTCTCTGTTCAGTACTTGCATGGTGGCATTTGATTTCTTCCCTTCCTTTCCCTTACTGCCCGTTGTTTTTGTAGTTAAACATCTGTTATTAATTTAGCTGCAAATTAATATAGCCTATTTACTTTTGTTATATTACTCAAATTTCTGCTGAAAGATGTAATTACTGTGTTCATTTGCTTAATCAGACGTCTAACATTTTGGGTCTTATTGACTTTCTGTAATATTTTTTCATTGACCTTAATATGTCTATCCACCTCTATTAAATAAAGCAACTGTTACTTTTGTTCTCCGTTTTCTGAAGGGATTCTATGGAAAGTTCCTGAATATCTTCCTGTGACATATTCTCTTCAGCTGCATCCTGTATCACCTGTTGCTCTTTCATACAGGAATTCACTTGTCTATCACTACACAACGTTGACTGCGTCAGAGTTGTCAACGTTTCTTGCTCCTTCTCTTGCTGTGCAACTCCAGGTGAACTTTTGTACTCCTTTCCTACTGAAGGCTGTAGAGAATCTTCATGTGGCAAGTAATCAGATGCTTCCCGTTTTCCCTGATTCTACTTAATTTGTTAGACTCATTGTTCCATCATCCTGTGACATTACCACTGTAGGATTTTCTACCCTAAATCCTTCACTTTGCAGGTAGTCCATAACTTCAATTTCTATTTCTTTACCTTCCCCATTACGTATCCTCTTTTCTACTTTCCCCTTTGTCTTATTTTTTATAATATGAAACTGTGTACATTTGGATGCCTTTGCCTGTATTTGTCTGCAACTATCTGTGGTGGCACTTTTTGCATTTGTTTTGCATTCTCCTTTGCATAAATATTGCGCTATATTAAAGTTATTATACTTTCCCATGTCCATATTTCTTCCTCAGATGTCTGCCACTCTTTCTGATTTCCTTACTTTGGGGACTAACTCTTCCATCATGCTGTGACAAACTGTGTTAGACTTTCTACACTAAATAAGTCACTTTGGAAGTATTCCATAACTTCGGCTTCTGTTTGTTTAACTTCTACTTTACTAATCTTCTGTTTTATATTCCCCTTTGTGATCTTATTTTTTGTGTTGTGACAGTTTCCATACCTGTATACTTTGCTTGTATTTTTCTGCAAATATCTTTGGAGATGCTTTCTGGTATTGATTACTTTGGCTTTCTCCTTTGCATAAATATTGCAGCAAATCAGATCTCTCTCTCTTTCCCATGTCCATGTTTATTTTTCATGACTTTAAAAAAAATCTTTAGGTTTTGTTCTTTACATTTTACACTTCCTTGGTTGCTTCTTTTTTCCAAAAGTCCCAAAGTTTTTGTCTATATAATGTTTTTCATGGATTTGTTGTATTGAGCACAAAAATGCATTTGAAGATTTTGACAGATGTTCTTCGTGTTTCACTGTTGGGTTATCCTGCCAGGGGTAGTCCTCAGTCGGCCACGAATACCAAAGGCTTAGTATTTCTGCATTCATTGCTGTCACTCCAGGACTGACGTTAGGTTGTCAGTGGTATAAAATCAGGCAGCCAACGTCATTACATCAGTCTTTCTTGCTGAGGAGCTGGAAGCAGAAGCAGTTTGCACGAGTGCCGGTCGGCCGCTACCTGAATTTTCATTTTCAAATTGAAGTTGAAGTCTTCTAAAGCTAAGTACCCCATTGGGAATAATTTTTTCTTGCTCTAACCGATGTCAGAAAAAGTTAACAATTGTCTCTCCTGTGGAAAGCAAATACCACATCGAGACTTCCATTCTTACTGCGTCACCTGTTTAGACCCAGACCATGATGTCCCTCGCTGTCGCTTTTGTGCTTTGTTCAACGCCAGAACTATACATCGTTGGGCCTTACTGTAGCTAAATATTTTTGCTATAAGTCCTCATATTCCGGTATGGCTTCGGTAAGCCATCTGATTACCGATCTTCTGAAAAAAATGTAAGGATAAAGACAGAGACAGACTGCACATGTCCAAAACTGCCGACGACACTTCCGTTAAGCTAGTCATCAGGTCTCCAGTCCTCAGTGAGGTGCTTTCGCAGCCCCTGATGCCCGCTTCTGTGGATTTGCAGGCCGCTACAGAGACCTGTTCAGAGTCCGGTATGCCGCGAGACTCTTCTTCAACTAAGGATCCTGCGGATGTCTCTACCTTGGATGGTTCCGGAGCCGCTGAGCAGGCACTGGCTTCTGAGGAAGTTCTTCACACTACTGATACTCGACACAAACCGATGACTTCTTTCGCATCTTCAGTTCTTTCTAAAAAATACAGAGTTTCTAAGGCCCAGGGTACAAACTACAACTAAAAAAGCAATGACCTAAGCTCAGGCACCTGCTTCCATGCTTCAATCTCAAATGCTTAAAATGGGGGAAGAGCTTATTATGCTTATTGGGGAAGCCAGGCTACCCCTTCCAAAAGAAAGAGACATGTCCCCAGTATTTTTATCTGAACAGAAATCCGATGACTATGAGGTTTCTGAATATGAAGACATGCAACCCCTCTCTGCTTCTGAGGATTCTGATGCAAAGGAATCCATTCCTTCGGCCTCTCCTCCCGAGGTGTTTTCATTTAGTGAAACCCTACATACTTTAAGGGAGCATTTCCAATGGGAATGTCAGGACTATCCCTCAGTCAAAAAAGAGAAGCAGGGAATTCTCGATTTACCACAGCACAGACCTTTAGCCATTCCTCCTGTCCTGGATGATGTTTTTATGGCGTCCAGTTTGACACCTGACGCCCTTCCTCCTGCTCTCAGTAAACCTGACAAGTACTACAGAGTCCATGACTCTCACAAATTCCTTTTCAAAAATCCTACTGCTGACCCAGTGGTCATCGCACAAGGACCTAAAGGAATTAAAGCAACCTAAGCTAAGAATCCCTCCCCCTCAGACAGGGATTCCCGAGCTTTAGACAGATGGGGTAAAAAAGTATACACCTCTGCAACTCTTACTATTAGAGCACTAAATTGTCAGTTCCACCTGCTGAAATATCAGCATCATACTAAGGAATTCCTCAAACAACATTTTTTTCCTTTCCTACTTGTGCAGAAAATAAATAATTACAAGAGCTTATGCATTCTGCAAGCCAAGTTACTAAGCACCCCTTGCAATGTGGCTTTGATGCCCTAAGAAGCATCTTGCAGGGCAGCAGTCACTGGTTCTATCCTTAGAAGGCATGCTTGGCTTAAGGATCAGACCTTGCCAAACCATGTCAAATCAAAATTATTGGACGTACCATTGAACAAAGACAATTTGTTTGGCACCAAGGCAGAAGAGGTCTTAAAAAAGATGGAAGAAAAAGTTAAATCTAAGAAGACAGTTAAAGACTTTTTACAGGTCCAGCTTCCGAGGTTCAGTAGGCATTTGCCCCTCCAAGCACTGGTCCTTTCCGGCCCCCTTCAGGCCAGCTCAGCCCAGACCCAGAAGAAGCAGACTCCTCATACAGCAGTCCCAGGGAATGCAGAGATCAAAGCAATTGAGTTCCTACTCTTCAAAAACAGGGAGTGCTAAGCTACCCCCTTATGGTAAGAACTCACATTGACTTTACACCTGTACCCCTTTTCTCTCTCTCTCGGCAATACATCATTTCTTTCTTATCCTGAATAGTCTACTCTATCCTCTTAATGGCTATTTTCTGGCCTATAAGTTTTTGTGGACTACTACTTCCTTCTACAATGGGGTAGGGGCATCCTCCCCATGAACTTGGCCTAACCCCACTGTTGTAATATGTCTGTGTCTTGAAGATTCTACACTGTCAGTTTTTCCAGTCCTGGAACCAGTGTGGACTGGGCACTTTTTTTTATCCTGGGATTTATGTATCCAGTTGTCTTTTTTATTTTTTAGCGTACTTCAGTCCATGATACATGCTATATAAAATACATTGTATACATCAGTGTCATACCCAGTAAAGTATAGCTTATTTAAAAAGAGTAGCTCATTGCTAACCAGTATCCTACCCTTTCCTACATTTCATTATAGCTGATTTTGGTTATTATATGTATTTCTGGATTCCTGCATGTTCTTGTTACACAAATTTGTAAGGAAAGCAATTTTGTGTATTTGCAGTCCATTAGAAGAAATACTCAATGGAGGTTACCAGTCTAATGGCCAGAGCGCCTTTTTAAGCCTAACCATTTATGCCCCAGTTTTCATAATTGTCAGTACTTAAGGATTAGAAAGATTTTGAAGTATGCCTGTGCCTTACAGACTCTATAAGCTGCTGCTGTCCATAAAGGCCACAGGTGACAAGTGTGGATGAATTTATGATTTCCCATCCATTGGTCCAAATGTTATTTGAATAGGTTTAAAGAAGAGCTGTTTCACTTAAATGGGGAGTCTTTTCCAGAAAAAGTGCAGTCTCTCAAAGACGCACCTGTCCTTCCAACATGTTTTGCTTATGTTACAGACAAGGTTTAGATCCTTAGATTGGGTAATTCTTGTGCTGCTTGTTTTGTGAATATGTAGCATATCCATCAGAGCTGGATCTGAGAAGGCGGCCTTGCAGGCTAGATATAGATTGGCCCTCAATAGTCTGTAGGAGACTGAGAACACAGACATGGCTTTGAGGTAGTCCGCATAGGACATGTTGTTTACATACTGTATTTTTTAATGAAGAACCTCTGTAGCTGCTACAGTTGTTACAAATGCCTGGTCAGCCAAAGGTCACATTTTACTTGATTATTGGTCTAATTAGGGCCGAGCATAGAGGAGTATGATCTCCTTATATGTGGATACCTTGCCATTATGTATGAGTTGTACGTTGTAGAAAGATTTTTCATCATCATGGACACATGGTGATCAAAGTTAAGGTTACTGTCAACCTGAGTTCTCAAGTCCCTTACCACTGTGTCTACTATTAGAACAGTGTTATCAATGTTGTAATTTGCAGGGGTGCTCATCTTCCCCAAAGGATATAAATATGCATTGTTTTGGCATTATTAGGCTAAGTTTCTGTCACCAGTTACTTGGCTCTCATTCCCTCCTCAGGAATATCTACATCTTAGGAGGAATCAGTCACTGTACCCAACTTGCAGTCATCTGCAGATTTGGTCACCCAAAGACCTTCTTATATTTGTTATGACTTGAGAGAAAAATATATTCCAAACAGGAGAGGCCCAGTTGCTGAGACCTGTGGAACACTACCATTAACAGGCCTATTGGTGGAGGTGTATTCCGCCACCCTAACTTCATGTATCCTCTCCATGAGCCATTTGACTATCCATTGGGTTGCATAGGGATTTATGTCTACATTTCTGAGTTTGTCTATAGTACCTAAGTGAGGAGTAGTGTGTTGAATGCCTTTACTAGGTCAAGGTAAGCAGTATGCACTTTTTTATAGGTTCATAGGTTGGTACTAGGCTATCAGCCCTAGGGCCTATACAAGCCTAGCCATAACAATTGCCTGGCTATTTTTTCCCACAATATTTAGTTCCCTGGACCCCTGTCTAGCAGGGTGACTGACGTGATGCCCAGGGTGAATTTCCTATCTCCCATCCAGTCATCAAGGTTCCTTTTGAAGAGGGCCAAAGAGGCTCCCTGCTTGACATGTATGGGCAATCTATTCCAGAGTCTGGGGAGTCTCTGGGTCAGGAACCTATCCCTCCAGCATGTTTTGTTCATTGTTATGACAAGGTTTCTATCCCTGGAGCATGTGGCTCTGAGGGATTGGGATTTCTTTGTGTGTAGCATGCCCAACAGCTCTGGGTTTGACATGGCCTTGTATGTTAAGCAGAGACTGCCTCCGAGTAGACGATATGCGACAGAGTATAGCTGGAGTTTTTCTTAGACGGTCAGCATAGGGGATCTGCTTTAGGCCTGTGATTCTTTCAGTGGGGTATTTCTGCTGCCTTTCCTGTTGTTGCAGATGTCTTGAGAGGTACATACCAAATGGGGAGTTGTATTCTATAATGGGTCTAATGAGGGATGAGTACAGTGTGACAATGACCTCCTTTTTTCTGGATGAAAAGCCCTTAGTGATTAGGTTTGCCACAAGGATTTCCTGACTGTTGTGGCGATGTGGTTATTGAAGGTGAGACCACTGTCCAGCTGTGTCCCTAAGTCTCTTATCACACTTTCGGTGTTTAGTGTACTGCCACCTATGTGATAATTCAAGGGTACATCTTTTACCAAAGGGCATCATCCATGGCTCAAGTGGCCTTCTCAAAGTAGTCCACTGGGTTAAGTATGTGTGACCTATCCGTAATTAAACCAAACTGGGATGGGTCCAGTATTTGAAGATTTCCTATGTATTTTTTTAGATCCATGATAACTTTTTTCATGGCCTTGTATACAAGACTAGTCCAGCTTGTGGGTCTGTAGTTGCCTGGGCCTGTTCATGGTCCACCTTTATGTAGATGGATGACCATTACATTCCTGCATTCCCTAGGGGCAAAGTCTGTCTAGAGGCTGTGGCTGAATAGACATTTTAGTGGGTTTGAGGGGTCATTTTTAAAACTCTAGAGGAGGCATCCCTGGATGTTATCAGGGCTTATTGCTGTAGTGTGTTTAGTTCTGGAGGCTGCAGCGAGGACCCATTCTTTAGTAACTTTGAGAGGATAAGAGGTAGAGGGTATTTTCTAGGGAGTAACTAGTCATCTTTGAGTCATATGGACTCTGTCTTCTACTTGTACCTTATTGCTGCTGTGTAACACTTTTGAGTAAAGTTACTGTCCTCTACTCTTATCTTGGACTTTGTTAACTATTTTAGCCAATTAAATGTTTCAGTCAAGGCTTTTCTCTCTATAGTATAGGGTTGAGAGACATGCCTTCAGTTATAGCTGAAATGTCATGAAATCACAAGTAATGTTTTTTATTGCATCTACATTCCTATACACTAGACAGACCTTTTTGTTTCTAATTAGAATTAGCCAGTACAACTTTATACATACAAATATAAGTAAACAGACACACATTATCCATGCAAAATTGTAGTTTCATTTATTTTGTAAAATAAATGAGCAAGCAAGCAGGCATGCATGTTCCTCATGGAGTCATAATTTTATTTATTTGACTGTTTCAAAAGTATCATATCTAGGTATAGTTCGATATTTTTGATATAACATAACTGGGTTACAGTGAAACACAGAAGAGGCAATTTGCTGATGAATCACAACAATGCAAGATATATATAATATACACCACTCATCAGTTTAAAAAACACCACTGCACATAATACAAAAAATAATAAAAATGGAGAGAGGCTTCAACATAGCCACTCTATTAAAAGAGTATTTATACATTTTTAGATATGTACATACAAATATTTCAGGCGTGAGCAATAATGCCATTCTTGTCTGCAAAGTTGTAGTTATAGTTTGACCTCATTTCCATTTGCTATATTTTTTTTAGCTGTCTTGCTTGAATTCCACTTGTGCATTTACCCAAACTGCTTGACATTCCTTCAGAAAGTAGTACAATTCTTTATTCCATTTACAATTTTCTGTTTGTGTCTTGAACCATGGAGCTCAGGTTGTGACTCAGAAGGGTCCGTCAGCGACCCACTTGCATGGTTATCAAGCTGAAATTTATTAGTAAACAAACAGATGAATAAAGAAATAATGGGAATAAATAAATTTAAATGATTTCAAACAGAGATTAAATTTTATTTGGTACCTTGGAAAGTACAGTGCACAACTGTTTGTTGTTTTCATTACTTATTAAAATAAACAATTAAATGCTTGTTCACAGGTACCGTGTTGTTTGTGTATACAGTTGGTACTCTTACAGGACATAACACACAGTAGGGGTGTATTCAGAAAGGAAAAATAGCACAGTGTGTAAAGCTAAATATGCAGTAAGTGTTGACATGCAGGGCATGTGCAATTCAGAGAGATCTGTAGCACAATCGTGGTAGTATGAACATTGGTGTGGTCAGTAGTAGTATACACTAATGATCATATAATGACATTCAAACGAGATGGATTATAGAAATACATTCATCAAGAAACTGATGTTTTTGTCTGCATATATATTGGGTCTATATTATATTGTCGAAATATTAAAAGTCCGACTCACTAAAGTTTGAACTTTAATAATCAAACCTTTAATATTTTTGGACATCGCAGTAGTGTTGTTGCCTCACAGCAAGAGTTTCTCTGGTTCGATTCTTTGCTGGGGTGCCTTCTGTGTGGAGTCTGCATGTCCTCCCAGCGTTAGTGTGGGTTTCCTCCGGGTGCTCCGATTTCCTCCAATGTTATAAAGGCATGCATCTAGAGCATTTCTCCCCGGGCCTCTGCTGAAAATTGGCTTCGTTCCAAGTCGGACTTTCCCGGTTAACAAATGCTAAATAAATAAATAAAAAAATAAAATAAAATAAAGTCAGATGTCAAAAAAAAAAAAAAAAAAAATTTAAGCCCAAAACAAAAAACGCTCTATGCAGAGGGCAAGCCCCCCTGCACCCCCTGCTACTTAAATATATCAACTCCCGAGATCGCACTACAGTGCAGTAAAGGGAAATCTTCTCTTCTCGCACTCTATGGCGATCTCCGTTATATGATTCGAGGTTTTAAAACTTCGATCATTTAAAGTTCAACCTTTAGTGATTCAAAGTTTTAAAACTTCGAACATATGACATAGACCCATATATATTCTATATGCAGCATGCACATTTGTAAGATACTTGCTGATTATATGTTAGGGTGATAAGTTCATAGGTATATACTAGGCATGCAGTTCAAAAGACCATTCATAACCATAGGCAGCTAAGCCTGAGTGCTATTGAGCGAGTTAAGCTCCATGGTCAAGAAGCACCATACTGTATACCCCAAAGAAAATTTATTTTTTTCCAGGGGTATTCATTCAGAATATTACTGGATGCAGACCATGTGTAGTACTGCTTGACGTGCACAGGAAGTTTATTCAATATATATATAGGATTCCTTGGGATAGAAATCTGTTGTCTATAAAATATTAGTCTTTGTTGTGGGTTTTCACGGTGGTGTGCGTTTTGCATATCCGTAAGAGTTCAAGCATGGTGGAATGGGCCATGTACCCTACTCATGGACAGCCCTCTGCTGAAGACTGGCATACAGGACAAGAATTGCACATAGGATCATAGGTTCGTACTAGGCTAACTGCCCTTGCGAGCCATTGTAAGCCTAGCCAATTATCCCTTGGGAGACTCAAATCCTGCACCTTATGTTTGTAAGGCAAACACCTTAACCATTATATCAACAATGCCATTTGACTCCTTGATACAAGTATCACCATGAATAGTAGGCACATATTTATACTTCCTATAGACGTCCTGTGTGCATACATACTTATGCACACAAATAGGAAAATATATGGAAATATCGAGACTATATTTGCCTCAACTTTCAAATGGTAACCAGTGTAACTGTACTACAGTCAAATATTCAGGAAAAGAGTGAAAGATCCATACATTTTATCACAATGCAGGGAAGAAAAAGAAACTAAATTAATTTGGATGGAATTAGTATTATACAGACAGTTACTGTATGATTTCTGAAGGGAGTCAGCTAATGGGAAGATACTTTTAGTACAGTAACAAGATTCATTTTCAAATTTGCTTGACATGTTTTTTATTGAAACGTTGTAAAACTTTTATTCTTCTAGAATCTTAGGACATTTGCAACTCGGTGGGTTTGTTTCCAAGATGCAAATTGTTCAAAGCAATACTATACTGTCAAATGAGGGAAAACTGTCTTCGAAATGTATGTCTGCATGAGTACATGCACTAAAAAGCAACACTATTGCTGACCATATGAAAAATAATTACCAGCAATAGGAAAAAAGCATGTAGCAACAAGCATGAAACAGAAACAAACAAAAGAAAATGCAATTGCCTAGGTTGGGATAATCATTCCACTAAGTGTTATAAAAAAAACAAGTACATACTGAAGATGTAATTTCACTGCTGCAAAGGCTGCAGATCTGAGTGTGACTAGATAGCATCTCTGGCTGAGCTAAATCATTCAACTAATCTAACAGCCTATGGGTGGGTGAAGGAACACACAAAAGGACACTAAACTTTTAGGAATGACCACCCCCCACTGACCTTTGTGAAATCTGAACTGCTGTATGCTAAATAAGCTTCTCTGATAATCCTGCCTGTGTGAACATGTGACTTACATAGCACTAAAATGTAAACAAAGTACTCAGGCAAGCAGCTGATTTCAGAAAAGAGATAGTGCCCCTTTAAATCCTTACTCTCTAAACTCAAACCTTGCTCCCCCCCTCAGCTGATAATCTACCTTCCTATTTCCTACAGACTGCAGCTGAACACCTAGCCTATCCTGTTTCCATCCTGGTTAACCAATCCATCTCAGAATCATATGTCCCAGCAATATGGATAACAAACATTCTTCACATTACCTATACACAAAGGCAGAGATTCTTCTGATAGATCAAACTTCAGGCCAATTGCTATACTGTTTCCCCTCTCTAAGATTCTAAAGAAATGCATTCACAAGCAGATAATGCAATACCTTCTACAAGAGAGCCTTCTAACACACACACACACACACACACACACACACACACACACACACACACACACACACACACACACACACACACACACACACACACACACACACACACACACACACACAAAACATGGTTTCAGTCCCAAGTAGAGTACTACAACTGCACTAATATACTTCATCAATACTGTATCACTGGCCCGTGACAATAATAATAAAACTAGTCTCATGTCTGTCTGTTTCTCGACCTCTCCAAAGCCTCTGACGCAGTCTCTCATCCCCTCCTCTTGGACAAACTATTTAAAATTCTCTCCTCCCACCACATCCTGGTTTTCTAGCTCTCTCAAATCGCCAGCAAGCTGTTAAATGGCATTCTGCACTATCCCCTCCCCCCTCATGGTCCCAATGCGAGTCCCCCAAGGATCCATACTTGGGCCACTGCTCTTTAATATTTTCACTAACCTACTTTACACCTCTTGTCCCCACTCTACACTTGTACAATATGCAGGTGATGCTGTCATCACCATTGCAGACAACCCAACTGATCTCCACTCTACTACCCAAGCATCGTTTAATACCATAGAGACACGGCTTTGTGACAACAAACCAATTCTCATCTCTACTCTTCCTCCCCAAAAACCTTATCAATCTCAAAAGTACTTTTTCCATCCTATCAAGCAATAACACTACCATTACTGCTGAACCCAGTATTAAACTGTTGGGAGTCATAATAGATGACCAGCTTAAATTTGATCTCCAAGTCACTAATGCAGTCAAAAAGACTCACCAGAAACTGACTCCTTTAACGAAACAAGAGACACTTAACCAACACAGCCAGAATAACTCTCTCCCATGCATTTCTTCTTCCCACCCTTCTTTATAGCGGTCAGTTATTCACAAACCTTAACACCACACTCTTGTACTTGAAACAACCTGCAATAAAGGTGGCCATATTTGCTGTAAACCAAACCTATAAAAAATCATACCATTGCTTATCCTTAAAACAATTGGACTGGCTTGAATTCCCTCATTTTCTCCTACTTCATCAACTACAAATTATCCACTCTACCATCTTTCTGTCCTAGCCTACTATCTACATCTAAATATTCTCCAACCAGGACACTACGTCACTCCGACCAAGTTCTGCTTCAGATTTATAAACCCAAAACAAAGACAGGATGTTTACTCTAAACTATAACCGTGCCACAACTTGTAGCAAACTCCAAGAAATTAGGTCCCTTGACCATACCAAGCATTTCAAGCTAGCCACTCAAAGATGCCAAACAAACAAATGGTCCTGACACTGTAGTTCTCCTCCCTGAAACTACCCTATCCCCTATTATTAATACCTCCCCCTCCAGCAGCCCTCTCTTTCTTATACTGACCGCTTCTCCCTCTATATGCATCCCTTCTACTCCTTCTCCCCCTTTTTCCTCTCCTCCCCTGTCTATCATGATTAACTTCTACCCCTCTGTCCCACTGTATAAGCACCTCATCCCCTTGCTATTACTTTTGTACGAATACTGTATATAACCCAACAGGAATTATGAACATTATTCCTTGATGACATTGGATCTGAGCGTTTCTTTGTATGATTTATTGTAAATGTATAACTGTTTGTTTTAGTTGCAAGTATGAATTTGTAACTGTTGTATGTAAAATTTATAAACTCACTGTGGAGCTTTTCACCCCGGGTCTCCACCGAAAAAGAGCCAAATGCTCAGTTGGACTAACCCGGTCAACAAATGTAAAATAAATAATAAAACTAGTGTAAGATCCCAAAGGGGGGAGTAAGATCTTTAACTGGGGGTCTTAAAAGAAAGGTACCTTTAATAAAGGTTTGGCAAAGTCTGGAGGAAGCTAATGAAGCCATGTTCTCACCTATATGGAAACTGGAAATGGCAGCCACTTGAACTTTTACTGCAGATGAGCTAGCACCCAGCTGGAAAATGTATGCCAAGAAGTGAAGGACCGCTTCGGTTTGCAACGTGCATCCTTGTAACAATGTAGTCTAAAACCTGGACTGGATTTAGAAAAGACTTGGATGTGTTGGTCATAATTCCCAGAAAGTCTGACAGTTTCCGGAAATAGTCTCTGGCCTGACAAAGTAGATGCTGGGTGGGAGCAGCAAGAAGCCAATCGTCCAGGATGAAAAGATCTGCATTCCCTGGAGCCTCAGGTGAGCCGCTACTACTGCCATGACCTTGGTGAACACTCTGGGGGCTGTGGTGAGACCGAAGGGTATGGCTCAAAACTGAAGACTGGCCCCTAGTCAAAAGCTGAGGAACCTCCTGGAGCATCTGTGCATCTTTATATGGTAGTATGCGCATCCTGGAGGTCGACGGAGCACATAGTACAGTTGTGTACACCTACCATAAATGTAGATGTTAGAGTGTCTTCACTGTTGCAGTCATAACTGTAGGGTGCTCCTGCCGGCAGGCAGCCCGAGGTCGGCCAGAACCCAAAGTCTGGGTCCGGCGTCGGCTGTACAAGCTAGTACCCTGACGTCAGTACGCTCTGGTACATAGCCCTCAGCCGACGCCATCTTCTCCAGCCTTTCTTGCCCTAGATGTCAGAAGTCCCCAATAAATCAAAAGTGAATCCAACAAGGAAACACAAATACACCACAAAAGAGAAAAAGAGGGGATAGGAGGGAGGGAAACACCGACTGCAACAGTGAAGACACTCGAACATCTACATTTATAGTAGGTGTACACAACTGTACTATGTTCATCGTGTTTCACTGTTGCAGTCATAACTGTAGGGTGGAATCCCAAAGCAGTGAAAAAGGGAGGAGGTTTAGACAGAAGGGGCAGCAAGAAGACCCTGCAAAACAGCAGAGGCAAAGCCTGCCCTGGTCTTAGAATACAAAAGGAGATTGTAGTGCTTGGAAAAAGTATGCACAGAACTCCAAGTGGCAGCTTCCAAGATATCCTTGGTAGGAACTCCTCTGAAAAATGCTGTAGAAGTAGCAGCTGCTCTAGTAGAATGACTTCTCACAGTGCCTGGAAACTGTTTCCCATGATGAGTGTAACAAAATCTTATTCCATAAGAAATCCATTTGGAAATAGTTTGTTTGGAAACAGCCTTTCCAAGAGAACTGGAGGCAAAAGAAACAAACAATTGGTTAGATTTTCTGAACTCTTTAGTCTTGTCCAAGTAAAATCGTAACTGTGCACGTCCAAAGAATGCAAAATCCTTTCCCCTTTATTTTGAGGATTAGGAAAGAAGGTAGGAAGGTGAATTGTTTGATTTAAAGCCACTTTCGAAATCACCTTAGGCATGAAAGTAGGATTGGTCCTCAAGGATACTCTGTCCTGGTGGAAAATAAGGTATGGTTCCACAGCCATGAGAGCTTGCAACTCTGAGACCCTTATGGCAGAAGTCAAAGCTAGCAAAAGAACTGTCTTCCAAGATAAAAACTTAATATCTGAAGATGCAGCAGGCTCAAAAGGAGGCAAAGTAAGTTTTTCTAAAACATAATTAAGATCCCAAGCAGGAACTGGAGGGGTCCTGGAAGGCCTTAAATTCTTAGCCCCTCTCAAAAATTGTCTCACCAAAGGATGAGAAAAAACAGGAGGATCAGTATTGAAATGAGCAGAAATAGCAGAAGCATGAATCTTAATGGAAGAAAAGGAAAGTCCATTAGACAAAAGATCCGAAAGGTAAAGCAAAATAGAAGAGAGATCAGGCACCAGTGGGTCCAAGCCTCGGTCCTGCATCCAAATACAAAATCTCTTCCATTTAGAGGCATAGGATTTCCTAGTGCTAGGCCGTCTAGCTTCCAAAAGAACATCCAAAACTTGTTTGGGAAGACTAGAAGAAATCAAATTCCTTTGAAGAGCCAAGCTGCCAAGCAAAGGGTCTTGAGACTGGAATGTAGCAACTGACCCTGATGATGGGACAGAAGAGAAGGGTTCAGAGGGAGAATCCAAGGAGGCTCCAAGAACAGGTGCTTTAAAGTTGGATACCAAAACTGTCGAGGCCAATTCGGAGCAATCAAGATGAGGAACTTGGGCTTGTCCTGTTTTATCTTTAGTAATACCCGAGGAAGTAGAGGAAGAGGAGGGAAGGCATATCCCGAAAGGTTTCTCCAGCTGAAGGACAGGGCATCCACTTTCCAAGCTGTTTTGTGGAAGGACCTGGTGCAAAAGCGAGGCAGCTGATGATTGAGATGGGATGCAAACAGATCTATCTGGGGACATCCCCAAACTGCAGTAATCCTGTTGAATAAGTTGGTGTCTAGCATCCATTCGTGAGGATCTAAAATGTTTCTGCTCAGGCTGTCTGCCAAGAGATTCTGTTCTCCTGGGATGAATTGAGCCTGGAGATGTAGATTCAAATTTAGAGCCGAGTCCCATAAAGCCATAGCTAGTCTGCAAACTGGGTACGAATGAGAACCCCCCTGCTTGTTTATGTACCACATGACTGTGGTGTTGTCTGTGCGAATCAAAAGAGGCCCTGGATGCAAAAGGTTCTTGAAGGCTAGAAGAGCATTTTGAACTGCCAACATTTCCTTCAGATTGATGTGCCAGTGAAGATGGTCCTTTGTCCAGGTTCCCTGCTGGCAATTGCCTAGAAAATGTGCTCCCCAAGCATAATCCGAGGCGTCCGTGGTTATGATTTGAGAAGGTTGAGGAAGACGGAAAGGCTTTCCTTCGTTTAAAGCACACACCCTGGACCACCAAAGGAACTCCTTCCGGAGGCAGGGGATCAGAGGAAGAGTGTACAGATCGTGGTAATGCTGTGACCATACACTTTTCAGATACCATTGAAGCTTTCTCATATGAAGCCTTGCATTTGGAATCAACAGAATGCAGGAAGCCATGTAGCCCAGTGCCTGCAGGAATTTCCTTGCAGTGAGCGGAGTTAGAATTGCCAAAGTCTTGAAAATTGAAGCCAGCTGTATTTGTTTTTCTGGAGTGAGGAAGGCCCTTTGTAGGGTTGTATTTAAGAGGGCTCCCAAAAATACCATTTGTTGAGAAGGGATCAAATGTGACTTTTTTGTGTTCACTGAGAATCCCAGTAGGAGGAGAAGACATTGAACAAAATCCAGATGTTGAAGTAAAAGATCCTTGCTGTCTGCCTGAATAAGGCAATCATCCAAATAGGGGTAAATCTGAATCCCCTGAAGTCTGCAATAAGCCACTACTGGTGCCAGGCACTTGGTAAAGACTCTGGGCGCAGTAGATAAACCAAAGGGCAGTACAGAGAATTGAAAGTGTCTCGAACCTGCCTTGAATCTGAGGAATTTCCTGCGTTCCTGCCTGATGGGAATGTGTAAATAAGCTTCCTTTAGGTCCAATGTCACCATCCAGGCGTCCTGAGAGAGCATTGGAATCAGCTGCTGCAGAGTAAGCATCTTGAATTTTGGAATTTCCAAAAGGTGTTTAACACAGAAAGGTCCAGAATAGGTCTCCATGAGCTTTGTTTTCTTGGAACCAGAAACAGTCTTGAATAAAACCTTTTCCCATCTCGAGAGTGGAACAGGCTCTATGGCTCTCATGGCCAGAAGAGCATCCACTTGATTTAAGGCCTCTGACCATTGATGTTTTGGCAGATCTGGCCAACCGAAAGCCCTTGGCAGGGTATGAAAGTGGAATTTGTAGCCTTTTAAAATCACGTCCAATACCCATTTGTCCTGGGTAATATGAGTCCAATTTCTGTAAAAAAGAGAAAGTTTTCCTCCGAAAGGGGCATCCAGGTAAAGAGGTCCTGTAGCCCAACCGAGAGAGTCATTGAGTTTGCTTTCTTTGAGATTGGGATCGGTCTTCTCCCCTTCTAGGTGAAGAAGCAGTCCATTGTCTCGATCTGTAGGAGGCCTGAGCTTGGCCACGACCTCTGGAGCGTCTATATCTTCCCCTTTGAGGCCTGTCAGACGTGGGAAAGGACCAATTTTTGGAGGGCCAATTCCTGGAAAATCTAGGAGGCTGAACTTGCAAGAAATCTTTCACAGTTTGCATAGATTTTGCCTTTTCTTCCATCTTTTTAATAACCTCCTCAGCCTTAGATCCGAAAAAAACATCATGCTGAACAGGGGCATCTAATAATTTAGCCTTAACCTCTTCAGGTAAACTTTGTTCACGAAGCCAAGCATGTCTCCTGATAACAGTACCAGAGGCTGCGGCCCTGCAAGAAGCATCCAAAGCATCAAAACCACAATGCAAGCTATGTTTGTTCAGTTGCATGCAATACATCCTGTAGTTCCTTATCTTCTGCACATGCAGGAAGGGAAGCAAGCTTTTGCTTTAAAACAGACAAAAGAAATTGCTGATACTTAAACATATGAAACTGGCAATTTAAAGCCCTAACAGAAAGGGTAGCAGAAGTACATACCTTTTTACCCCACCTGTCTAAGGCACGAGAATCCTTCTCAGAGGGAATAGGATTCTTAGAAGTAGCAACTTTAGCAGCCTTAGAACCCTGAGAAATAGTTTCAGGATCCGCAGAAGGGTTCTTAAATAAGAACAAATGACACTCAGGAACCCTATAAAATCTATCAGGCTTAGAAGGAGCAGGAGGCATGGAATCAGGATTCAAATTAGCCTCAGAAAAAGCATCATCCACAATATCAAGAACAGGAGGGATAGCCAAAGGCCTATGTTGAGGAAGAAGAAGAAATTCTCTAAGCCTCTTCTTGGAAGCAGAATAATCCTGACCTTCCCAATGAAAAATGTTCCCTCATCTCATGTAAGGTTTCCCCAAAAGAAAAATCTTCAGGCGGAGAGGCAGAGGGCAAGGAGTCCTCAGCATCCGAATCCTCATAAGGAGGAAAAGAATATTCCTGATCAGAGGAAGAGACAGAAGATATAGAAGCCTGGTCAGAGGAATCCATAGGAACATCCTGTCGAGGCCTTTTCTCAGAGGGGGGGGCGAGAACCCCTAATCATTGTAAGCAAATCTTCAGCCATCCTTAACAATTGCTTCTGTGTCCTATGAGTAGATTCAGAAGTAGCTTGAGCAGGAGCTTTAGACTTAACAGGAGTCTTTGTCTTTGCCTTTGATATAGTGATGTGAGTAGGCCTGAATACCCCCTCAGAAGCCAGTACCTGCACAGCGGTTCCGGACCCATCTGAGGGAGCGACGTCCGAAGGTCCTGCAGCAGATAAAATAGAAGGCCTTGATGGCTCCCCATGGGAGTCCATATCGGCCATCGGTTCAGAAGTGGCGGACGACAGGGGCTGCAAAAGCGCCTCACTGACGACAGCCGAACAGGACGCTGGCTCCAGCTGCAACGAGTCCTGTTTGGACCTCGGAGGCCTGTCCTTGTCTTTGCGCTTCTTTTGAATTCTGGTAGTGTCCGACGACAATTCTATAATTGAAGCGTCTGCCAAAGTAATTTAGAGCCCAGTCGTACCTGCGCTTGATAGTACGAGAATTGAACCTGGCACAGAACCGACAAGAAACGTCGTGGTCAGGGCCTAAGCAAGGTAGACAATAAGAGTGGAAATCTTTATGAGGTATTTGTTTCCCACACATAATACAATTATTAACTTTTTCTGACATTGGAGGAACAAGAAAAAGATTCCCCAACAGGGTACTTAGCTTTAAGAAGAGAAGTAAGAACTTCGGACCGATAACAACCAAATACGCTGTTCGGAAATCGCCAACCAACGACTTGCGAGCTGCTTTCCACTGCACGGCAAGAAAGACTGGAGAAGATGGCGTCGGCTGAGGGCTATGTACCAGAGCGTACTGACGTCAGGGTACTAGCTTGTACAGCCGACGCCGGACCCAGACTTTGGGATTCTGGCCGACCTCTGGCTGCCTGCCGGCAGGAGTACCCTACAGTTATGACTGCAACAGTGAAACACGATGAACATCCAATCGTTCTCCTGCGGGTAAGGCAGGATGGACTGTAATGTGACCATCCGAAACTTTTGGCAACTGACAGGTTCAGGGTGGAAAGATCTTTTTTGGCACCAAAAAGAACCTGGAATAGATGCCCGATCTGGACTGATCTCTGGGGACGGACTGGATGACTCATTTCCTTAGCAGCTTGTCTAATTTGAGTGTTGCTACCTCCCTTTGCATGGGTGGAATGTCTGGGAGGTGTTTTGGGGGAATGGGAAGAACCACAAAGGGAATGGTATAACCTCTGGATAGGATGTGAAGCACCCAAAGGTCTGCTGATATGGATGAATATGATCACCTGAAAGGCATGTTCCTAAAAGAGGTTACTCTGTATGGCTTTTAAATGAAGTCATGACTGAAGTAGTAAATAAAAGAAAAAATTACCCCCAATTTTGGTTTGGCCCCCTTAAAAATTAAAAATGTAGGGGGAAAGGGGAAAAGCTGCTTTGTGTTTGGGGAACTGTTTTTAGAACGAGCACCCATGAACTCTAGACTTGGGGTGAGCTGAGACTTGCTGTAATTGACTGTAATGCCTAGATGAAGACACAACTGGAGCAAGAAGCCCCTTAACTGTGGGTAGATGTCGGGAGGCTTGGAAGCCAGTCATCTAGGTATGGAAATGGAGAATCCCAGCAGTCTCAGATGAGCTGCTCCCCTGCCAAGCATTTAGTGACCCCTTTGTGGTGAGGTCACGAGAAGGGCTCTGAACTGGAAACTCCCCAGCTGGAAGCACATACATTCCTGGAGTGCCTGTTCACTCTGATGTAACAGTAAGCATCCTGAAGATCTAAAAAATCCAATTGTTTTTTGCAGTACAGGCAAATGGACTTAACACCATCCGAACTTTGTATACTTGAATACTGCTTTAACCTGCTAAGATCTAGAATGCAGAATCTAGAGCTAGAAGTCCTTTTCTTTAGCACTAAAGTTCCAATCATTTTCTAGGGACCTACTGGATGACTTTTCTGAGCAGTTTTTCTATTACTAATCCCCATCTCCTCTGACTGGGTGGAACATCAGGTTCTTTGCATTCTTGAAAAATTTGGGAAAAATGGTATGATACAACCTCTGATATAATTCCCCACCCCAGCCATGAATGTTTGTGATGGATGCACAGGTTTTTGGGGAGAGACAAAATACTCCTTAGAAGGCAAGAGTTGGCCACCATTTAGACATAGATGCATCCAGACAGGTCTCCTAGTGGCTATGCCTGAAATTGCAACCCATGAGGTACCTTCCGCTATATGGGAAATCAGTCTCATGGATGTGTCACAGATTAAAAGGTGGCTAGTTACGAAGAGAGACTATTCTGGTCCTCTGCAGACATGAACCCAGAGAGAGATTCAGAGCATACCTCTCAACCTCTTAGAGAAAAAAAATCTGGACAAACCCTAGGGGGGGACAAAAACAGAAAATATTGCAAAAATAATGGGTTTTTCATTAGCATGAATTCAAATTTAGTCAAACTCAAAGGGGTTTTTATTCATAGGTTCATACTCATCTCCCCGGGGGTTTTAAAGCCAAATAGTTTTGGGCTTACGCCACCCCTTTAGTATGGGGAACTATACCCATTATTTTGCTGTGCCTCGGTGGAGCATTGAAACTGAGGTAATCCCGGGGGAATATCTGCGATCTCCCATCCATTGGTCAAGATTTCTCTTGAACAAGGCCGGGGGTGCTCTGCCTCAAATTAGGGATTTTTTTCCCAAAGCATAGGAGTCTTTGGGTGATGAATCTATCCCTCCAGCACGCCCTATTAATAGCCGTGTCGGGTTTAAGTCCCCCGCCTTGTGGCTCTGAGGATCTAGATTTTTGAGGTGAAGCATATTCATCAAATCTGGGTTTGACATGGCCTTGTATGTTAGGCAAAGGTCACCTCTGAGCAAGCGGGGCTGAATAGAGCTGGAGTTCTTTCAGTCGGGCAGCATAGGACAGATGTTTGAGACCCTTTATCCTTTTGGTGAGGCTTTTGTGGCCCTCCAGGGTGCAAGTGTCGGGTCAGATACATTAATGGGGCATTGTACTCAATCATTGGTCTGATGAGTGATGAGTAAAGGGAGACTATGACCTCCCTTGATCTAGATGAGAATCCCTTCATGATAAGGTGGGCAATGTAGAAGGTCTTCCTAACTACTTTAGCTACATGGGTGTCGAATGACAGACTACTATCAACCTGGGTCCCCAGGTCCCTGATAACTTCTTCTGTGCTCAGTGGATTGCCACCTATTTGGTAGCTAGGGGTAACCTTGTTTTTCCCAAGGGTATGACTATGCATTTTTGGCATTTAACTTTAGGCCATGGCTCTGGCACCAGTTATCCGCTTCTGTGAGACCCTTCTGAAGGATATCTGTGTCAGATGTGTTTTTTTATGGCCCCGTTTGCAGTCATCTGCAAACTTTGTCAGCCATAACCCTCCTGTGTTTGCTTGTACTGGGAAAAATAGATGCCAAACAAGAGTGGGCCCAGGACTGAGCCCTGTGGTACACCACTTGTGACAGGCTTTGAGTCTGACATGGCGCCAGCAACTCTGACCCTGTGGGTTCTGTCACTCAGCCAGTTTGCAACCCATCTTGTGATGTATGGGTTTTTAACAAAAACCCGAGTGGGGTATTGTTAATTTGAGATCGAGGTAGGCTGTATGGACTGCCTTTCCCTCATCAATGGCTTTGGTGACTGTTTCGAAAAAATCAACCAAGTTTAGAAGGCATGATCTGCCTTTGACAAAGCCAAACTGGGATGGATCCAAAGTCTGCAAATTCCCTATGTCTTTATTTATGAGGTCCATTATGATCCTCTCCATGGCTTTGCAGATAAGGCTTGTCAAGCTAATGGGCCGGTAATTTCCAGGGTCGGTGGAGGCACCGCCTTTGTGAAGTGGGACCACAGTTGCAGTGCGCCACTCCGGGGAGATCCAGAGGTAAGACTATGATTAAACAGCTGTCCTAGCTGTGCGTTTAATTCCTCATTGAGTTCGTGGAGCACACACCCGGGGACACCATCGGGCCCCATCGATGCTGTGTTTTTGTTTTGGGAGAGAGCAGTTCTCGCTTGGGCTTGGAGATGTTTGGGGGCTGCAATTTGGTATAGATATCTCTCCTTTGGGGAGGGGAAGTTTGCACTGAACCTGTCAGCCAGTATGTTGGCAATGTCTGTAGGATCAGTAATCTTCACATCATTTTGAACTAGTTCTGAGCATATCTGGGAGTTTCCTCCCAGGTTTCTAACATAAAAGAAGGCCTTATGATTGTCTTTTGAGTCTTTAGCTATTTTTCTCTCAAAATTTGCTTTGGATGATTTTATGAGAGCTCTTATTTTTTTACTTATAGTGATCAAGGGTGTCTTACCTTTTAAGGATTTTGCTCTATCTTGTAGTAGTTTCCTTTTGTTGTAGAGTTTGTTTATGGCTGGGGTCCACCAGACTGGACGCTTGCCTTTGGTACAAAGAGTCTTTGTTTTGCTTGGGATTGCCTTATCCATGCAGTCCTGCAGGTGCTGGTAGAAGGCATTTGTAAGTGATTCGGCGGCTTGGGTACTTTTTTCCCCCCTGGGGCCCTAAAAGAAGCCCACACTATTTTTTAGAAGTGTGAAGTGGGCCCGAGAAGTTCTTTACTGTGGTCTTTTTATTTCAGGTGCGGGGGGGATGAGGAGCTCCAGCGAGGTTAGTTTGTGATCTGATCTGGCCAGTGAGGGGTATACGCCCCGTGTTGAACATTGTGCTCCCATGTTCGTGATGATGAGATCAAGTATGTTTTCTCCTCTTGTGGGGGTGGTGACTAGTTGTTCCATGGCATTTGAGTTTATGAATTCCAGGAACTTTTGGGCTAGGGTGTTTGGGCTTGAGTAGTGTTCCCAGTCTATATTAGGGTAATTGAAGTCACCTAGTATGATGGTGTTTGGTGATACATTTATCCCTCTAGTGTTTTCAGGAAGGCCATGTGAGGTTCCTGAGTTTGTGAGGGTGGCCTGTAACATGCTACAATTTGCAGAGCAGTCTTGCCTATGGTTAATTGCACCTGGATGGTCTCCGATGCTGCTTTCCACCAGTCTTGAGGTGTGGGTGTCTTTGATGAATATGGATACCCCCCCTCCTTTCTTGGTATTGTCCGGATTTTGGGGCCGGAATGCATGATAAGAGGTAAAACCTGATAGTGCTGGGGTGCTCTCAGGAGCCTTGAACCAGGTTTCTGTCACTGCACAGACATCGATGTTCTCCATACTGAGAAGGGCCTCGAGTGCGTGCATTTTGTGATTTAGACTTCTGGCATTGAGCAGCATTACCCTTAGTTTTTTTCCTTTTTTGTGTTCTAGGGTGGTAGGTTTAGAATTTGAGGCTTGCCTAAAAAAGGCACTATGGGGGTGGCAAGAGCCTTTGCCAATATCCGGAATCCCAGGGGTGACAGGTGCAAGCCGTCCCTTGCGAAGCAGCGTGGCTTGTCCAGCATGTCATCCCAGGCAGAATGACTTTAATCCTCAGCTATTTGCCAGACAGATGCAGATTTTAGGAGGAACACACCAAAAATATGAAGCAAAAATCTGGACATTCTGCGAAAATCTGTACACTTCAGAGTATCTGGATGCTTGGGGACAGGCTCCGTAGTATCCAGGTCCCTCCATGCCCGTCAAAGAGACAACTAGTTCTATAAAAGGTCATCAGCTGGCGGGGGGGGGGGGGGTTCAGGCACCCAAGATGTAGCTGGGCCAGACCTAAAAGCTTCCAGGAACACCAACTCATCTTAGGACGGGGTGTCAGACCACCAACCACCTTTTTGCTTTAAGAGTCAGAAGTCTAAACCTCAAGATGCACGCACTCGAAACTCTCCTTAGCATGGAGAACATAGATATCTGTGCAGTAACAGAAACCTGGTTCAGGGCTCCCGAGAGCACCCCAGCACTACCAGGTTATACCTCATAAAGCTTTTCGCCCCAAAACTGGGACCGAACTAAAAAAGGGGGGGAGTATCAATATTCAAAGATACCCACACCTCCAGGTTGGTACAGCACGAAGCATCAGAGACTATCCATGTGCAACTAACAGTGGGTAAAACTGCCTTTCAGTTTATAGCCTGCTACAGACCACCCTCCCAAACCCAGGAATCCCATTCGGCCTTCCTGAGAACACTTTCGGGGACGAACTGGATGACTCATTTTCCTTAGCAGCTTGTCTAATTCGAGTGCTGCTACCTCCCTTTGCATGGGTGGAATGTCTGGGATGTGTTTTGGGGGAATGGGAGGAACCACAAAGGGAATGGTATAACCTCTGGATAGGATGTGAAGCACCCAAAGGTCTGTTGATATGGATGAATATGATCACCTGAAAGGCATGTTCCTAAAAGAGGTTACCCTGTATGGTTTTTAAATGAAGTCATGACTGAAGTAGCAAATAAAAGAAAAAAAGGATTCTTTAGGCCCTTGCTAGGTAACCAGGTGGTGACTAATGAACAAGAAACATTCAATAGATGGGTGCTTGGAGAATAGATATTGTATATATAGAATAGAATAGATGTAGATGTTGATTTGACCTCATCCACTGTAAAACATAACCAAAATTTTGAATGTTCGTTTATTACTACCTTTAACAGCAATAGTAGGGATGTTTTAGATGTTTGGTTTAAAAACTGGCCTATTCTGATCAATGATAGAGATATTAGAGTGTAGGGAATAAACCTAACATTGTTTATAAGAGAGGGAAACATTTAAAATGTATCCTGGAATCTAAGAGAAACGTTACACAATATGGCACAATGAAAAAATGTGGATCTTGTGCCCAGTGTAGCTATGTGATGGAAGGAAATTAATTTGTAGTGAATCAAGTAAAAATTTGGTTAAACAAGAAAGTGTATTGCTACTGTGCTGGTCTACTGTGCACTGTGTAATGTATGTGAAGGTTTCTATATAGGAAAGACTGAGAGGAAATTCAAGAATAGAAATTTATGAGGATTTGAGGGATATTAGGCTTGGTAAATCCACAAATGCTTTGGGAAAACACTGCGCAGAAAAACCTGACCACTCTTAAATTTTTCATTGTGGTTACTGTTGATTTGTATAAAAGGGGTGACCCGTGGGGTCTGCTACTGGAAAAGCAATTATTGTGGCAGATTCGTCTTAATTCTGGGCAGTGACCAGGTTTAAATGACTTCCTCTCCATTGCATGACTTTTAAAATTAAAAGCGATTGAGAGGTAGTAAAATAAAAATACCTCAGTTCATTTTGTAAATAGTTTTTTTTTTTTACATATGCACCATTCATTGCGTTTTATATTTAGATGAGTGATATACAAGTTTTTAAATTGTTTTGTACGTAAAAGGAAACTTAATATTTACCAGTTAGAGAGGTCTTTTTTACTAAGCTGTTGTGGGATTGCTTTATATCATGATCGAGGTCTTGATGGATTTTATTTAAATTTGACTAGGTGGTTTTGCCTTGCATCTGATTAAGAATAGTCTTGACAAAAGCGCTCATCTATTTTTTGTTTTAATGAACATTGTTTAAACAGCCGTTTGCGGTCATTATTGGCAAAAGAATTAGAAGTTATGTGCTCACCATAACGTTCCATCTGAGTAGGTACTTAATTTGTCTGCAACCTGTGGGCCTCGGATCCGACCGGCAGCTTTCCAAGCTTCAAGATCCGAGCTCATAGCTCCTCCCCTCTACCCATAATCCCCTGTCCCCACCACACTAACTCAGATCGGTTCTGCTGTATCACCTGATAAACCTGTAATAAACGGGTTCAGTTATTTTCAAGAATCATAAATGATCCTAGAAACCCGATACAGGTTAGGGGGATGGCAGGGGGGGGGTGGTTGCAGACAAATGATGTACCTACTCAGATGGAACGTTATGGTGAGTACATAACTTCTAAATCTGAAGTAGTTACTTCATTTGTTCTGCAACCTGTGGGACAGAGTCTCCAGCTACATAAACAAAGAAACCTGGGTGGCCTATGGAAGGATATTCCGAAGCACCGCGGAGCCAAAGGACGCCCTGCTTCTAGATATCATGTCCAGCTTATAATGAGAAATAAACGTATGAGCAGAAGACCAAGTGGCTGCTGAACATATGTCATCCAACGGCATCCTGGACCAGAAGGCTGCAGAAGTTGCGATGGACCGTGAGGAATGTGCACGAATTTTAAATGGGGTTGTTTTGCCTGATGCCTTGTAAGCCTGAGAAATACATTGACAAATCCAATTAGCCAGTGTCACTTTGGATATAGGTTTTCCCATGGATGAAAGAGCAAATGACACGAACAGTTGATCAGCCTTACGAACGTCTTTGGTCCTGTGCAGGTAAAAACGCAACTGTCTATGTACATCTAGTGTATGCAACATGTATTCTCCCTTATTTTGAAAATTCTTGAAAAACACTGGCAGATTGATAGTCTGATTGATATTTGCCACAGATGCCACTTTTGGTAAAAAAGACGGGTTAGTCCTGAGAGACACTATGTCATTGTGAAAAATAAGATAGGGAGGTTTCATGCACAAAGCTTGGAACTCTGAAACCCTTTTAGCAGAAGTTATGGCTACCAAGAATGCTGTTTTCCAGGACAGAAAATTAAGAGGTACAGAAGCTGCAGGTTCAAAAGGAGGTTTCGTTAAGGCTTGCAGAACAAAGGTTAAGTCCCAAGGGGGAGTCACGGATTTCACAGGTGGCTTGAGAAGGAAAACGCCACGCAAGAATGTCTTACACAATTTTGTAGACGCTAGGGATCCTAATCAGTCTCCCACATGAAAATGGGATATTGCTGCCAACTGTACTTTCACCGTTGATGCACTGGCCCCTTGTTCAAATATCATGGACAAAAAATCCAAGACTGTAGGAATCGGAACAGTAAAAGGGTTGAGACCCTGGCTGTTAGCCCAGATAGAAAATAGTTTCCACTTGCTATTATAGATTTTCCTGGTGGACGGTTTATGAGCCGCTACCAGAATAGTTTTCACTGGTGACGAGATACCGGGAGTCCTTGCCATTAGTGGAACTGGATCAACCAAGCTGCAAGCTTGAGGTTTACCAGGTTCAGTGTTGGGCACCCTGTTGGGTGCGAGATCAGATCTGGAATGGGATCCAGGATTAAAGGGGAGGAGAGCCTGTGAGACCGCAGGTATGGAAACCAGATTTGACGAGGCCAGAATGGGGCTAGGAGGATAATTTTGCTCCCCAACCGTGCGGCTTTCTGAATGAACTTCGCCATGAGCGGAAACGGGGGATAAGCATAGAGTAGACCGGGAGGCCAAGCATGAATCCGAGCATCTCTGGGGCTCTCCCCTTCTGGGGGAAGAAATGCGAAGAACTCGCTGCATTTTGTGTTTTGGGGAGTAGCAAAGAGATCGCAGCAAGGCCAACCCCACTTGTGGAAAATTTCCTTCACAACTTTCGGATTGAGAGAACACTCGTAAGGACTGAGAATTACTCGACTCAATTTGTCCGCCAAGATGTCGGATTGTCCCGGAATGTGCATTGCTATCAGAAAGCGGTTGGTGGATATCTCCCATTCCCAAACTCTCATGGCTTCTCGACAGAGGGTAGGATCTGGTTCCCCAGTGTTTGTTTATATACCAGACCACTGACATATTGTCTGTCTGTATTGCAATCGTTCCTAGAGGTAGAAGGTCTTGGAAAGCCTGCAACGCTAGAAGCACCGCCCTCATCTCCAGAACATTTATGTGCAAGGCGGTCTCCGACAAGGTCCACGTACCTTGGACATTTCCGCCCAAACAATGCCCCCCCCCACCCTAGGCAAGAAGCATCCGTGGTTAACGTGGCCTGGGGAGGGGGAATCACAAAGGGCCTCCCTTGCCTGAGTTCTGGGGAGTGAAGCCACCAAAGGAGGGATTCCCTGCAAACCCTGCTAAGGGGAATGGGAGTATTCAATGGATAGTGCAACAGTGAACTTGGAGTGTCCACTGTAATATACGCATCCTTAGGCGAGCATGGAGAGAGAGGCCGATAGCCGCTGCCATCGAGCCTAGTGCTCTCAGGACCAACTCCGCCGGCGGAGCTTTGGTGCGAAGAAGAGCCACAACTTGACAGCCTGTCCAAGGTCAAGAAGGCCCGAGAAGATCGGGAATCTAGCCTGGCTCCTATGAAATCTAATGCTTGCACAGGATGAAGAAAAGACTTCGGTATGCCGACTGAAATGCCCAAGCTGTCGGCAAGAGACAGAACATAGTCCCTCGTGATACAAAGTTGATGCCTGTTGGTTGCTGTGAGGAGTCAGTCTAGGTACGGAAAGACCCTTATGCCCTGAAGCCTCAGGTGGGCCGCAACCACTGCCATGACTTTGGTGAACACCTTGGGGGATGAGGGGAGTCCGAACGGAAGGAGCCAGAACTGGTAATGACTGGCCCCTAGCCGGAAGCGGAGGAACCTCCTGGACCCGTCTGTCCATTAGAATTTAGTAGTACATGTCCTTACGGTCTATAGAGCACATCCAGTCGTTGTCCTGCATTAAGGGGAGAATAGATTGTAGAGTGACCATCCGGAACTTTTCTTTGGGGACAAACATGTTCAGGGCGGACAAGTCAAGAATGGGCCTGAGGTCCCCCGTCTTTTTTGGCACTAAAAAGAACCTTGAGTAGTAGCCTGATCCGGATTGGTCTGGGGGGACCCGCTGGATGGCTCTTTTTCCTAACAAATTTGAAATCTCTACGGTCGCCGCCTCTCTTTGATTGGGTGGGACATCGGGGAGGCGACCACCTGAGGGAGTGCGAAATAGGAAGGGAATTTTTTAGCCTCTGGATATAATTCGGAGCACCCATCGATCGTTCGTGATGGACTCCCACATTGACAGGTGCTTCATTAAACACCCCCGACTGCCTCCAGAGCTGGACAGTCGGGTAAGCCCTCAGGGCTGCTGCGCAGGTCTCTCTGAGAAAGGCTCTCTAGACCTGAAGTTACGCGGTCCCCCTCTGCCTCTGGGCCGGCGTCCACCCTGCCCCCCTCTGCCTCTGGAGGGTGCGGAGTCCGAAGCTGGATAGGACTGCTGAGACTTGCGGAACCACAGCTTCTTTTGCCCCCTCTGATTCCTTGAGAAGGAACGTTGGGGGCTCGAGAAGTGGACTCTGATGGCAGACAGCGTCTTCCCGTCCTTCTCACTTTGGACTAGTGTATCGCATACGGTCTTGCCAAAAAGCGAAGAGCCGTCAAAGGGTGCGTTCGCGAAGGACACCTTGAAAGGTTCTGTGAAATTACAAAGGCAGAGCCAGGCGTGGCGTCGCAAGACAACTCCTGCCCCGCTGGCCCTTGCGGCTCCCTCCGTAGCATAAGACAGTAGCCGCATGGACGTATTTGAGATGGACTTGAGTGGCCATACGAGTCGAGAACACGGTTATGTCCTCGACCGACATGGACTCTGGTGGAGATGCAGTGTATTCCTTGATCAAATCCCGTTGCAGCCTGATGACATGCGCCATATAATTCAGCGCCCTCACAGAGAAGGTTGCTGAAGCAAAGGTCCGCTTTCCTATACAGTCCAGCGCCCGGGACTCCTTGTCCGGCGGGTGGACCACTGAGCTCTCCTGGGAGAGTTCTCTCTTAGTGGCAGCAGCCACCAACATGGCATCAACTGGAGACCCTTTAGCCCAAGCCTGCCTATACGAAGGGGGGCTAAGGATTTTATCCGGCCGGCGTGGGATAGGCTCCACGGTGTCTGGCTCCTTCCAAGCCCTGGTAGTCAGGAGATCTACCAGGGATCTGCCGGTGGGGACACCCAGGAGGTAGATGGGCCCGCTTCAAACGCCTCCAGAAATACGGACTCATCCGAGGAAGGTTTTTGGGCAGACCCCCCCCCCCCCAATACGCAACATTTCCATGAGATCTCCAAAGGAGACATCCTCAGGGGGGGTGACCTCGGAGAACCTTCCCTTTCCTCTAAGTCTGTATCTGTGGTGACAGACTCAAGGGAGTCCATGTGCCTCCTTTTACACGTCCGTTTATGAGGCACCTCTTCTGTGGGACTATCAGAAGAGGGCTCGTCAACGGCCTCTTGTTCCTCCGAGGGAACCAACTGGAGGGTCTGAGCAGGCTGTCCCGATGGAAGGATGATGGAAGGCAGACCCGTATGCAGTGAGGGAGCGGAAGGATCCAAAGCCCGGGTCAGGGACCTGGAAGACCTCGACAGTACCCTCTCCACTACCTCGAATGCCGAGGGAGAACTACTCTCTTCCGGCCCCGAGAGCAGTCTCCTCGGCTCCGAGATAGGGATAGGGATCGGGGTCGGAGCCGAAGCCATCGGATCCGAAAGGGAGGTGCTCTCAGACATAGGAAGCGCCGAAGAGGCACCCACTCCCATGGATCCGCACGGCCCCGAGAACTCTGATCCGAGATACTCGAGGGTATGGTCGGCGTCGAGAAGGCTTGGGCCACCGGCGCCGACAAAACCCCAGCTCCGAAAGGGCCTGGATCCGAAGACTCCAAAACATGGATCCGGGTTGAAGGAGAAATCGGGGCAAATACTGAAGCTGCACTCCCCCCCCTGTGGGGGGCGAGGCAAGAGCACCCCCATCTGCATTTGGGTCTGCAGAAACCGACGCATCATCCTGTCCATATCGGCGTCGGAGAGAGACCTAGTAGATCTAGAGGAGGTCGTAGAGGTGTGCCTGGAAGGCTGCCTTGACGACCTCGAGGGTAATCGGAGCTCCTCCTCCAGCTCCGGCGAGAAGGAAAGTGATCGGAACCGAGAAGGAGAAGGTCCGGACACCCTCGGGGGCGATTTAGCAGTCTTCGATGGTGGAGCCGAGGGATGAGGCTCGGCTCGCCTCTTGTGTCGGTGCTTCTCCCTGTGCTTTTCCCTAGAAGGAGAAGACTGAACTTCCCTCGTACTCAAGGCAACAGTGGGAGTCCCTCGTACTCAAGGCAACAGTGGGAGTCCCAGCCTAATTCGAGGGAATCAAGGGTGCCGAAGCTACCTGGGCAGCCTGCACCTTGGAGGGAGAGGAGGAAGAGGCCTCCTCCGGGGGAAGCAATCCCGCCAGAATAAGCCTGTTCCTCCTGTCCCTCACAGCCCGGGAGTTGAAGGCTGCGCAAACCTGGCAGTCTGAAGACAAATGGACAACCCCCAGGCATATAACTCACTGAGTGTGGCCATCAGCTGGGGAAAGCTGATGGCCACACCCAGTGCACTTAGAAAAAATAGCCTTATGGCCTTCGGCCATTTTCCTAACACACACACACTCACACGCCCAAACACCTAGGGGAGGGTTAACTAAACAAAACGCCAATCCCGAAAATAAAAAAGGGCAGAGAAACACTCTCAAAAACACACTTTTAAATTTGTCGAAAATTTAAGAAAAAATTCACTTCCATGCTACTAAGCTCAGTAGCTCTTCTCAAGATGCTTGTGATCAAGCCACGGCAAAAACGATCTGAGGTAGTGTGGTGGTGACAGGGGATTATGGGTAGAGGGGAGGAGCTAGGAGCTCAGATCTTGAAGCTTGGAAAGCTGCCGGTCGGATCTGAGGTCGGATCAGAGACCCACAGGTTGCAGAACAAATGAAGTAACTACTTCAGATCAAAGTGTTTTTGGAGTGTGCATTTCCATGAGTGCCTGACCTTTGTGTTATCAGTTTGGAGTTCACTGGTGTTTTTTTTTTTTTTTTAGACATGGACTCCCATGTTGTCAGGTGCAGCGAAAGACGACCCCCAACTGCCTCCAGAGCAGAGCAGAGCAGTCAGGCAACCCCTCAGGGCTGCTGCGTGGGCCTGTCCAAGAACGGTTCCTCAAAACACATTTCTCGGACCCCTTCCTGGTCTCTGGCCTGGCATCTGTCTGGTCCCCCTCTGCCTCTGGGGGAAGATGAGCCCCGAGTGTCCCGGGAATACTGAGACTTCTGGAACCACATCTTTTGCCCCCGCTGATTCCTGGAAAAGGATCTTGGAGGGTTTTAGAAGCAGATCCCAACGGCAGACATTAGTCTAGAGTGAAAAGGACGGGGCGGGAAGACACTGTCTCACGAACAGTCTTCCCAACCATGGAAGAACGTCATAAGGGGCATTCGCAAAAGACACCTTAAAGGGTTCCATGAACTGACAGCCTGAGCCAGGCGTGTCACCTCATGGCAACTCCAGACCTGGCTGCCCTTGCCGCTGCCTCGGTGGCATGCGAAAGGACGCACACAGACGTATTAGAAACTGCTTTGAGAGTGGCCATTCGCATGGAAAATATACACATCCTCCAGTGACATGAACTCCGGGGGTGACTCGGTTAGCTCCCCGATAAGGTCGCGCTGCAGTCGAGTGACATGGGCCAAATAATTCAGCGCCCTTACGGAAAAGGTGGCTGAAGCATACAACCGCTTTCCTGAACTATCCATCATCCTGGACTCTCGGTCGGAGGGATGGACCATAGAACTTTCCTGAGCTACTTCTTTCTTGGTGGCAGCTGTTACCACCATAGCGTCTACTGGGGACCCTTTGTTCCAACTGGGCCTATCCACAGGAGGACTCAGAATCTTGTCTGGATGTTTCGGGATTGGCTCCACGGTGTCCAGTTCCTTCCATGCCCGGGTGGTAATAAAACCCACCAACAGATCCACGTGGGGGGGGGGCACCCAGGAAGTAGACGGGCCCATGCCAAAGGTCTCCAGAAACAGCAACTCGTCTGAGGAAGGCTTGGGGGTAGACCTAGCCCCCCTCACTGGCACAGGATTTCCAGGATATCTCCAAAGGAGACAGTCGGGGGGGTGATTTGGGGGAACCTTCCCCTTCCTCCAAATCTGTGTCCTCAGTGAGGGACTCTGGGGAGGAGTCCAGGTGCCTCCTTTTGCGTGGAACCTCATTGGTGGGGCTCTCCAAAGAGGGCTCAAACCGCCTGTTGTTCCTCGAAGGCCTGGGAGGGAGGGGGAAGAAAGTGTAGCAAAAGAAGCAGCAACACTCACAGCCGTGACTTTATCCAAAGGGGAGACAGCTGCCTCTGTAGCAGGGAGAAAACTAACTTAGCCCTACAATCTTTCAGGGGCCTGGAGTTAAACCCTGCACAAATAGTAGAAAGATGGGGAATCCCCATACAAACCACACACAGAGTGTGGTCATCAGCCAGAGACCACACACTGTGCACTTTCTAAATACCAGCTTCTGCTGATCAGCCATCACAAGGCCCTAACCTGCCTGACCACACACACTCACACCTAACTGACCACCAAGGAGGGGGAAGGGTGAAGGAAGGCACTACACTGAGTAAACTGAATTTTTTATTTTGTAAACCCGAAGCAACAGCGAAAGGGGAGGGACAAGGGACAGGAAACCTACCTGACACTACCACAAAAGTACAAACACCCAAAAAACTATCACTAAAACTACTCACCATGCCTGGAGCTCTGAGACCACAATGCTAGGCTAAGCCGCGGCAAACGAGATCTGAGGGAAGGAAGGAGATGGAGGGATATTTTGGGTAAAGGGAGGAGCTTGGAGCTCGGATCAGTTGCTGGTGAATCTGCCATCTCAGATCTGAATACCCACAGGCTGATGATCAAAATGCAGTCAACTACTTCGGATCTAGCCCCTTCATTGTCCATCTGAATAACATTCATCCTGGAGGAAGTGTGTCTTGAAAGCCCTGTAACGCTAGGAGAACTGCACTCATTTCCAAAACATTGATATGTGCCTTGGTCTCTTCTGGGGATTATATACTTTGGGTTGTCCTTCCTAATAATGCCCCTCCCCACACCCCTGTTGGGAGGCATCTGTAGTCACCATGGCCATGGGAAGAACAATCTGAGTGAAGCCACCAAAGAAGAGATATTTTTTGCAAGATTATCGCCCCTGTCAAGATCCTTCAGAGTCTACTGCAAAGTCCACATATGAAACCTTGCTAAAGGAACCCGGGTGATAGTAGCTGCCATGGACCCCAAGGCTTGTAAAATTAGACATGCACGAGATCACTTTCGTGACATAATATCAGTGTGTCTGAATTCATGTAGGTGGAAGAGCTGCTGTGTGACCGTGTTTAGACGAGCACCCATGAACTCTAGACTCCGCGTGGGTGTGAGCTGAGACTTGCTGTAATTGACTGCAATGCCTAGATGAAGACACAACTGGAGCAAGAAGTCCCTTAACTGTAGAAGTAGATGTCTGTTTGAGGCAGTTGGAAGCCAGTCATCTAGGTATGGAAATGGAGAATCCCAGCAGTCTCAGATGAGCTGCTACCACTGCCAAGCATTTAGTGACACCCTGGGGGGTTGTGGTGAGGTCACAGAGAAGGGCTCTGAACTGGTAATGACTGGCTCCCAGCTAGAAGCACATACATTCCTGGAGTGCCTGTTCACTCTGATGTAACAGTAAGCATCCTGAAGATCTACAAGCACATCCAATTGTCTTTTTGCAGTACAGGCAAAATGGACTTAACCGTCACCATCCGGAACTTTGTATACTTGACATACTGCTTTAACCTGCTAAGATCTAGAATGCAGAATCTAGAGCTAGAAGTCCTCTCTCTTCTTTAGCACTAAAGTTCCAATCATATTTGGTCTAGGGGACCTACTGGATGACTTTTTCTGAGCAGCTTTTCTATTACTAATGCTGCCATCTCCCTCTGACTGGGTGGAACATCAGAGGTTTTTTGCATTCTCGCAAGGGGGAATTTGGAAAATGGTATGATACAACCTCTGGATATAATTCTCTGCACCCCAGCCATGAATCGTTTGTGATGGATGCACAGGCTTTTTGGTGCAGAGACAAAACTCCCCGACTACCTCCAGAAGGCAAGAGTTGGCCACCATTCAGACACGCTAGTAGGGTCTGTCCAAGAAGGAAGCCCAAATTCACATAGATGCATTCAGGCATTTCTCCTAGTGGCTATGCCTGAAATTGCAACCCAAGAGGTACCTTCCACTACATGGGAAATCAGTCTCATGGATGTGTCACAGATTAAAAGGTGGCTAGTTATGAAGAAAGACTATTCTGGTCCTCTGCAGACATGAACCCAGAGAGAGATTCAGAGCATACCTCTCAACCTCTTAGAGCAAAAAATCTGGACAAAGCCTAAAATGATGGGTGGGGGGACAAATAGAAACAGATTTTAAATATTGCTCTTACAAACTTAGAAAGTTGATAGAATAATAGGTTTTCATTAGCATGAATTCTACAAAGGATGTGGAGTCTTAAACTCAAATGTTTGTAATTGTTTAATGACTTTAATCCTCAGCTATTTGCCAGACAGATGCAGACTTTAGGAGGAACACACCAAAAATATGAAGCAAAAATCTGGACATTCTGCAAAAATCTGTAAACTTCAGAGTATCTGGATGCTCGGGGACAGGCTCTGTAGTATCCAGGTCCCTTCATGTCAGTCAAAGAGACTAGTTCTATAAAAGGTCATCAGCTGGTGGTGGTGGGGGGGGGGTTCAGGCACCCAAGATGTAGCTGGGCCAGACCTAAAAATTTCCAGGAACACCAACTCCTCTTAGGACGGGGTGTCAGACGACCATCCACCTTTTTGCTTTAAGAGTCAGAAGTCTAAACCTCAAGATGCACGCACTCGAAACTCTCCTTAGCATGGAGAACATCGATATCTGTGCAGTAACAGAAACCTGGTTCAGGGCTCCCGAGAGCACCCCAGCACTACCAGGTTATACCTCATACCATGCTTTTCGGCCCCAAAACTTGGACCGAACTACAAAAGGAGGGGGAGTATCAATATTCATCAAAGATACCCACACCTCCAGGTTGGTGGCACAGCACGAAGCATCAGAGACTATCCATGTGCAACTAACAGTGGGTAAAACTGCCTTTCAGTTTATAGCCTGCTACAGAGACCACCCTCCCAATCCCAGGAACCCCACTTGGCCTTCCTGAGAACACTGGAAAATATGAAGGTCTCTCCAAACACCATTATATTGGGCGACTTCAACTACCCAAACATAGACTGGGAGCATTACTCTAACTCAAACACCCTAGCCCAAAGGTTCCTAGAATTCATAAACTCAAATGCTATGGAACAACTTGTTACCACTCCCACAAGAGGGGAAAACATACTGGACCTGATCATCACCAACATGGGGACTCTATGCTCCAGACCAGAAGTGTATCCCTCACTGGTAAGATCAGACCATAAACTAATCCAACTGGATATTCACATCCTGACCCCATCCCCTTCACAGAAAACCACAGTGAAAAACTTCTCTAAAGCAAATTTCACACTCCTCAAAACAGAGGTGAAATCCTTCAAAATCCCCCGGGCCTGTGGAAAATACGGCCCAGACTGCAGAATCCTTTATAAATGCATTCTACGAACACCTTCAGGAATGCATGGATCATGCAATCCCAAATAAAACCAAGACCCAATCCTCCAAAGGCAGACGTCCTGTCTGGTGGACCCCAGCCATAAACAAACTATACAACAGAAGGAGGAAGTTACTACATGATAGAGCAAAATCCCAAAAAGGGAAGGCATCTCTGTTCAGTATTAGCAAAAAACTACGGGCACTCATAAAATCGTCTAAAGCCAGCTTCGAGAGAAAAATTGCACAGGACACTAAGGATAATCACAAGGCTTTCTTTAGTTATGTTAGGAACCTGGGTGGAAATTCCCAGATATGCTCAGAATTAGTCCAAAATGATAAAAAAATACACCAAACCCACAGACATTGCCAACATCCTAGCTGACAGGTTCAGCACAACCCCCCCCCCCTCCCCACCAAAAGGGCAAATATCTATCCCAGCAGAGTGCTGCCCCCCTGACATCTCAGATGCTCAGGTAAGAGCCACCCTCTCCAAAGCAAAAAACACAGCATCAATGGGACCAGACGGTGTCCCGGGCTGCATCCTACATGAACTCCAAGAAGAGCTAAACCCAAACATAAAACTACTGTTCAATCTCAGCCCTACTTCAGGATATGTACCCAAAGAGTGGCGTACAGCAACAGTGGTCCCTCTCCACAAAGGTGATGCCTCAACAGAACGTGGAAACTATCGCCCCATAAGCCTGACTAGCTTGGTCTGCAAAGCTATGGAAAAGATCATCATGGACCTCATAAATAAAGATATTGGGGACCTACAGACTCTGGATCCTATCCAGTTCGGCTTTGTTAAGGGCAGATCATGCCTCTTAAACCTGGTCGACTTCTTTGAAACCGCCACCAAGGCCATTGACGAAGGAAAGGTGGTCCACACAGCCTACCTGGACCTTGCAAAAGCCTTTGATGCAATACCCCACTCGAGCATTATAGATAAGCTCACCAGCTTAAATATAAACCCCTATGTCACTAGATGGGTTGCAAACTGGCTCAAGGACAGAACCCACATGGTTAGAATTGCTGGAGCCATGTCAGACTCCAAACCAGTTACAAGTGGCGTCCCACAAGGCTCAGTCCTAGGACCTCTCTTGTTCGGTATATGTTTCTCGGAGGTACAGGCCAACACGGAAGGACTGTGGCTGACCAAGTTCGCAGATGACTGCAAACTGGGCGCCATAATAGACTCTCCAGCCGACACAAGCATCCTCCAAAAGGGCCTCACCGAAACAGACAACTGGTGCCACAGCCATGGCCTCAAGTTAAACGGCAAAAAGTGTATAGTCATCCCCTTTGGCAAAAACAAAGTGCCCACAAATTACCACATAGGTGTTAATCCATTAAGTACAGAAGAAGTAATTAGGGACCTGGGGACCCAAGTTGATAGCAATCTCTCATTTGACAACCACGTGGCCAAAGTGGTTAGAAAAACATTTTATACAGCCCACCTAATCATGAAGGGATTCACATCTAGATCAGGGGAGGTCATCGTGCCTCTTTACTCATCCCTCATCAGGTCCATAATAGAGTACAATGCCCCTTTTGGGATGTACCTTACCAAACACCTGCAGCAACTGGAAAGACCCCAAAAGTATCTCACCAAGAGGATCAAAGGGCTCAAACAGATGCCATATGCTGCCCGGTTAAAGAAACTCCAGCTCTACTCAGTGGCATACCACCTCCTCAGAGGCAATCTGTGCCCCACGTATAAAGCCATGTCCAACCCGGAATTAAGGGACATGCTGCACCTCAAAAGCTCCAAATCCCATTGAGCTACGTGCTCGAGAGACTTGAACCTCAGCACTGAAATAAATAGGACATGCAGGAGGGACAGATTCATAACCCAGAGGCTCCCTTCACTCTGGAATAAAATCCCAGTCCAGGTTAGGCACAGTCCCTCATTGACTCTCTTCAAGAGGAATCTTGATGAGTGGATAGGAAATTGTAGTAGACCCCGGGTATCACTTATGTGTCACTATTAGACAGAGGCACAGTATACTATCCTCGAAAAAGGGCATAGCAAAATTAATTTAAAATGGGTGGCGAAAGCCAAACATACTCTGGCTAGGCTTATAAATGCCCTAGGACAGATAGCCTAGTATGAACCTATGAACCTAAGAGTTCAAGAAGGTCACCAAAGCAGATATATTAGGATGGAGATCTGGGGGACCTCTCCCCTTCATCAAAATCACTGTCCTCTGTGAAAGATTCCAAAAGGGAATCTTATGGATCTGCTTTTGCATGGTCTCTTCAGATGGACCTCATCAGTGGGATGGTCTGCCCAGAAGTGATAGGGGAGTCCTGAGGGACTAATTGGAGACTTGAAAGGGCTAGCTTTTCCAGTGGAGTGGAAGATCGAGGTTCACAGCAAAGACCCAAAGGTGGTAAGACTGACAATCTGAGGGGGATAGGGATGTCCTTTCTCTAGGTAAAGAGAAAGCCCTCTCCACAATCTCTAAGGCAGAGTGCCTAACAGAGGCTAGGCTGGAGGTAGCAGAGCAGACTTCTCTTACACCCCCGTCCCCTGAAACCTTGTAAGCACTCCACCTGAGGATGTAGTCAGACCCAGGATATCCACAGCCAAAGCTCCAAAGGGCAGGGAAGGCTCCAGAAACTCTGAAGTTGACCCTAGTCCCTTGGATCTGGCACAAATGCTTCGACTCCAAAAGACTCTGGTTGCTTCACTCAGCTGTTCACTCAGAGTCTAAGAAGGAACAGTTTTTGAATCCAATGAAGACACCCCAAGGATCTTGTACAGAGGGCTCCAAACAGGCTGGATCAAATAATGAGAAACTAAAGGAGAACTAGTCATGGGCAGGTTCACGTATCTGATGGGAGACCAAGAATTACTCCCATCTGGATATAAGCAACTTCCTCAGCATAGTATCCACTTCAGCCACAGACAAAACTCCAGGAAAACCTGAGTGAGGAGCTAGTGGATGGTGGCCTCAAGTGCTTGTGAGGAGACTCCTGCAAAAATGGAGAAGGGAATCAAGAAGGTATCAGATATGGCAAAGAGGTGACCAAATCCCAGGTGATTCCTTTTGTCAGATTTATTTTGAGGGGGGTTTGAGCCCCAGGTGGAATAGAGGAAGTGGAAAGCAGAAAACCCTTCAAAACAAGTTTGAAGTATTTAACCACGAGTGCCCTGGACTTAAGCCGGCAGAAATTTTACAATCTGCATCTAAATGGGCAATGCCCAAATAACAGATTGTGGGCATATGAATTAGGTATTTTCTGCCCACAGGAGACACATTTCTTGAAGCCAGTTGGTTTATCAGCCAGCCTAGCACATACCAAAGATGGAGAAGGCCCAAAAGGAAATAGCTACAAATATGGACTAAAAAATTGTTATACAAAGATTTTGTTTTTTTTTTTTTTTGGTAAGGGAAAAGCAAGAAAGACTATCAACAATGGTAGTGAAGAATGCCATAAAAAGGGCAGGAAGAAAACAGAGAGAAGAAAGCCAAAGTACAAACAATGGTATTGGAAGGAAAAACAGGACTCTAGAGAAGAAAAATTACTAGAATAAAGGAAGTAAAATGACAGAAATTCAGCAGATAGCCTATTGAAGGAAAGAAATTGAGACTCAATCACTGCTTTAACCCAGAAAAAAACACCAATAGCTTGACAGCAAGAGGATCGGCAGATAGCCTATTGAAGGAAAGAAATTGAGACTCAATCACTGCTTTAACCCAGAAAAAAAACACCAATAGCTTGACAGCAAGAGGATCGGCATCTGTAGAGATAGACTGCAAATGAGATCAGAGGTATGTTAGACTGGCAGTGCATTGTGGGTAAAGGGAGGAGCTCAAGAGTTTGCATCCAAGGATCTAGAAGCAGAGGCCCATCAGTTGAGGAATGAATGAATGAAAGTGACATCAAATCAACTGCTGTTACCATAAGGCTGAGAAGGGGGTATACATCTGTTGTGTTCAGTTACCTTTACCCACATCGACTAAACTACATCTTGGTCCCCCTCCCCCCAACTAGATTTTAATGAACTGACCTCCTGGACTGCAGTACAATTCCTTTGGCTATCCTGTATGTATACATCCAGCATGGGTCAACTAATTCAACTCGTTTTACAATGGTAGTCAAGAGAAAAAGCAGTCCAATTTTGCCTCCCCTTCCCCACCAACTAATCAATGTACCCAGACTTGGTCTCTACCATGGAAACAGTGACTATTAAGCCACTCCACTAATCTGTGCAACTTTGCCCTATACCCCCCACTATTCTGTAGAAGAAACATCGTAGAGTAGTTTTAAATTGTTTTACACTGAGAATCATTTGGTATTTAACTTGCACAACTGTAGCTGTTGTACGCTATCGAACTTTATCAAGCTAATGTACCACAGAAACACTATAAAATACACAGACAGTGGCTGTTTTTCCCATTTCTCAAACAACTAGGCTTGAGCCTTCCACACTGTCAACTGCTAGGAAAGCATTTAATATTTCTGCACTATTCCCATTAGTAGAGATGCATCAGACATTGGGGGGAAACACACACGTTTTATCACTTGGCTGGGGTACCACAGACAGTCCCAAACTCATTGTCCGGGTGACAGTAAGAATACATACATGTAGCACTATTGTGCACTTTGCCACATCACATACAAGTACCATTACTTAATCTACTGAAACACATTACAGTTTATTCATAACTTGACAGACTAGTACTTTATATATGCACCTTAAATACACAAGTCAAGGAGTTTGGCATAATGGTTATAGTGCTTACCTTATAAGACACAAGGTGCAGGGTTTGATTCTCACATGGGGTAACTGGCTAGGCTTAAAATAGCCTAGAAGGGCAGTCAGCCGATACGAACATATTAGTCTACATACTAACTTCTTGAGTATCTCCTTTATTTAAGTCTACATTTTTTGTGGGAAAACATGACAATGTGATTTTGTTTTCCAGTCTGCATAAATGTGGAAATTTACACAATGAGGTTCAACATTTCATACACTGCAGCTCAAAATGATCCCACAGTGGCCTAAAATAATTCTTGCCCGTCCCTGAATAATATCCATAGGCCTACAGTCTTCTTACCAAGGAGTCGCACGTTGCTTCAAAGCACAGTTATCACATAAGGATATCAGATTCCATTTGTCAGCCTTATGCAACTAGTGATGATCAAACAACTTAATTAAGCCCACATTGGTACTTCTTGCTTCCCACAAACATGTAAAGACTTCCATTTGTCAGATGAATATGGAAAAATGTACAGTGCTTTTCTGAATTTCCAAGCAAAAGGTATGGGGCAAAAGTCTGCAAGTAGGTAATGCTGAGAGGGCTCAATCAGGTGGAGTATGCACAATAAATACATTTTTTTTTTAATTTTACACACACACACACACACACACACACACACACACACACACACACACACACACACACACACACACACACACACACTGACTAGTTCATTATATGGTGACAAGCAAGAGATACAATGGTTGCTTGAATATAAAGATAAAGTTTTCAAAACATATTGCCATATAGCCTAATTTGCTATTACCCACGCAGGAAATATGCTCAAAGAAGGTATACCTACTTTTCCATATACAATTCTTTTTAAATTGTCAGAGAGCACTATACTGTATATTCAGCACCGGGGAACAGTAAATGGAAATACATTTCAAAAAGTATATCAATTCCCCAGCTTACTATCAGAAAGCTGCAGTTTTAAGCAAATGTGGGATGCTAGCAAGGATGCTTAGAATTTTCCATGGTCTTCAAATGGCCTTTCCATTGCCTCATATCTTTGCAGAGAGAAAAAGATTAAAATGTAGGTCAGAGTAACAGGTACACATGTATATGTAAAAAACTAGGCGCCCGTTGTTTCTCTTTCCTTACCTTTAGACTACTGCAGATATCTTCTCTGTTTGTAAGCCCACTGATTTGGGTAATCCGGTATTCCAACCACTGCTGAACAATTGCCTTCTCCTCTGCTGTGCTTCCCAGGAGATGCCCTTTACTGGCTTGCCTAGCAAGATGAACTGCTATTGTGATGAGGCCAACTAAACTGGGCCCATCACTTGTCTGCAGAACAGGAACCTGCAGGAAAGAAATCAGCAGCTATTACAATAAGGCCTACTGTCGGACACTAAACACTGTACCTGAATGTCAATACAAGGAAACGCTTTACAAAATAAAAAAAATAAAAACACAGAATTCATAAGAGCAGAACGCAAGAAACCCCACTCAATATCCTTTATACTGTATCTTCAAGGTAACAGTCAAATGTGTAGCTAGGCATTCTCTGTGTACTCAAAGATATACTCTGTGTACTAAATATTTAATTTAATTATTTGTCTTTGTATACCAGGAAAGTCTGACTGGGTAATATCCATTTTCAGCAGAGGCCTGGGGAGAAAAGTTCCATTTACGTTGCTAAAAATTTAACTCCACTCCAAGACACAAGAGAAGACACCTCTCCAGCTGAAGAACCTCTGCATACAAACTTCTTCTGTGCTATTACTATATGTAAAGTGGAAAAGAGCTAAAACGATACCAAACTAGCAATAAACAAAAATAGTTACCTCAACCTTCTTCAGACAAACAATTTACACAACCACACAACTTTGTTTAAATACACAATATTTGATTAAGAAATCACACCCTTAATGGCTTGAAGAACAAGAACTTTTATGGCAAATTAGAACACTAGCCCAAATCCCTCCAGGTTTAAATGAGTATGCATCAATTAAATGTATATTAAAATTGAGGGCATTAAGGAGATAATTGGGTTATTGCTTGCTGTGTATTGTACTGTATTGTTTACAAATTCTTTTATAACATTTAGGAATTTTGCATACCTTTTTATGTATATGCATCTAAAAAATTTAATTTTATATATACATAAAAAAAATTTTTATATAACATAATATAGTTTGTAGAGAAGCTGGATGTCAACATATAGGTTTATTTGTATAAAATTCATGTTATTTTTTAGATATGTATAGGTTTAAGTTATTTTAACTTAAGAGTTGGAGTTGTTGGAGAAAGTTGTGGAATGGTGTTTGATGTTACTGCTATTGTAATTTAATAATTTAAGATTTTAAGATAAATTATTTTAGGTAAATAACATTTTTAAAGGAAAGTATATTTAAAGATTTAAGTAAGCTTGTATATTATATACACATACACCTTGTATATATACATGGATATACTACTTTCTTATATAGAACAATGTATATCCATAGTTAAAGTCACAAATTCGCTTGTAGCTTTAAAAAGTCATGATAATTAATGGATGAATTAAGACTATATGTAAAGGGCTAACTCCCTACTCCTTGATTTTATTTTTTAATCTCACTTGGTTTGTTCCAGCACACCCCCCTTCTCCCTCTCACCAACCGCACCTTGCTCCAACCCCCCTTCCTTTCTCTCCCAGCAGTCCATTTCTCCAAACTCTTAACTTTCTGCCTGCCTTTGCTCGGCTTTCTTCTTCTGCTACCACTCTAATCCCCCCTTTACTCCTATTCCTATCAATAGTATGCTCTTCATTTCCAAGGCTCTCCCCATTACTCTCTCACATCAGTCACCTGTGCACAGCCCTCTCCATGGCCCACTCCTTCAGTTTAAACTTTTTTTCTCTTTTTCACCCACAAAGTCCATCCTTTAAATTTCTTTCTTTCCACTCTCGCTGCCCTCTTACATTAGGTAAAACCTCACTATCCATCTTCTTTCTAAACTGATGGTTAACCTGGCCATTTTCTTTCTAAACTGATGGTCTACTCTTACACACTCGCAGAATCCATCTCACCTCCTCCCCTCACTTCTATGCCCATCCCATCTCGTCCCCACTATTCACACTACACGGTACATCTACCTTCGTCTCCGCCTTTCACTCCCATAATACTTGGCGACATTTAAAACCCACTCTAACTCTCCTTCACTCTTTCTTGCCACCTCAGTCACTCTTAAACCATTGACTTCACCGGCGATGTGTGGTCAGCCATAAGGCAACTGCTTTCTGTTACTACAACCATATTTAAACTCCTCTGATGATTGGAATGAACATCTGTGTTTCTGAGTTACACTTTATTCACATTTGCTGCTAAGCGATCTTTTGACATTTTGGCTGTTCTGCTAATCTCATGTACTGTAACGAGCGGTTACTCATTTTTTCACACTCTGCTTTAAATACTTCAGTTACTGCTGCATTATTAAGCTGATATTAATGACTGTACTACTGAAGCTTTCTCAGAAATGAGCATCTTTACTGTGCAACCTTATTTTTGAATTATATTACTAAATCATCTAGTGACCTGTATACTTTATACAGCGTATCACCTTAAGGAAATTGTTTCGATTAGTTTGATTGATAAACTTTGTAAAGCGTTACTCCCTAACTGCAAGATATCACTCAACTTCTTGCTTCTCACTCCTTTGAAATGGCATAGACTAATGCTATTAATAATCCTGGGGAGTAACGGAGCCAGGACTCCCTTAATTAAGCATATTACATGTAGATGCCTACCCCCGTGAACATTTTCCCCGCTCCTCAGCCTTTGATTGACTTGCATTCTTGTTTTTCTTTACTTACCTCCAAGCTAGTCTTTAACATGCCCATATAGCTCTCCTTTTAAATTACCTGCGACGTGCTACTTCTTTGAATCTCCTAATTAAAAGGAGCATTTGTGAGCAAACTTAAGGCCTGTGCCGACTGGCTTGTATAGCTGCTGTAGTCGACCCTTCCTGGCCCTTGGCTGACCATCTTCTTGTGACTACCTGAATGAACACCTAGCAGCCATGTTAAAGTGAATTTGTTCCCTATACCCCTACTGCAAGTAGTACATACTGTTGCAAGGTACATGCCAGTCTGTCAATCTGAAGGTTTCAGGTCTCTGAGAGTTTGTTTTTCCTGACCATTACACAAAGCCTCCTCTGTACGACCCGACAATGACTTGTTTACGACTCTCGCAATCGACCCATTTTACTGTTCTACAACAGTGCATGCTCTTTACAGTCTATGCTTAAACACCTCAACCCTACCCCTGTACCTGTCACTGGGATATTCTAGTTTAACACCACCTTTCTTTACATTTAAATGCCATTTCAAAGGAACCAGAAGTTCTGACTTTTTTTTTTACATTGAAAATTCCATGCTTCTTGCTCACTTTTCCTTGCTAACTCGGTTAAATTATTTATGTTACCTCTGAAATGAAGCAAAGACAAATCCAGATTACTGCGGTTTTATTTTCTTTGTTTAACATCTGCTCAACTGCAAGTTGATCTTAATCATAATCTCTACTGATGTAAAGTATAGACAATGCACTGAATTTTTAGTTAGCTGTTTTTTTTTTTCTTGCCTTGGACTTCTGGCTGAAATGCTGCTTTAATCGAAGTTGTTTGTATAGTGTTATAATGGGTCGTGCTTTTAAACTGATTTAATCTTTGTACTGCACCTCCCGCTCCATCTGTAACCCTTCTTCTACATCCTCTGAACTTTCTCCCTCTCAACTTATACTACCTTTCTGCTCTTACTTCTCCACCAGACATACTATTACAGGCCTTTATTACTTGCTTTTCTTATACTAGCTACGTTTTACTACTTTTTATCTACACTTATTTATTAGGTCCAAGAGGCCCACTTGCATTGCTCCAATTTAACTCTATTCCATGACGCAAGGGAAGACACCTTTCCAGCCGAAGAACCTCTGCATACAAACTTCCTCTGTGCTATTACTGTATGTAAAGGGCTAACTCCCTACCCCTTGATTTTTTATCTCCCAGAGCTGTTCCAGCACATAAACCCCTCCTTCTCCCTCTCACCAACTGCAACTTGCTCTAACCCCCATCCTTTCTCCCCCTGCAGTCCATTCCCCCAACTCTCATTTTCCCCTAACTCTTACTTTCTGCCTGCCTTTGTTCCGCTTTCTTCTTCTGCTACTACTCAAATTTCTCTTCCCCCACCTCTCCCTTTACTCCTATTCCTATCAATAGTACACTCATTCATTTCTGAGGCTCTCTCCTCTTACTTTCTCACCTCCTTCGCCTGTGCACAGCCCTCTCAGTGACCCACTCCTCCAGTGTTAGCTTTTTATTTTCTCTCTCTCACCTGCAAAATCCACCCTTTTAAATTTTCCACCCTTTCAAATTTTCCTTTCCTCTCAAACTGCCCTCTTACACAAGGTAAGACCTCACTAACTACCTGATTATTTTTTCTTTCTAAACTGATGGCCTATTATCATTCTTGTACACTAACAGAATCTGGTACAGCCTGCTCCATTCTCCCTCATTGAGCTCAGGCTCACTCCGCTCCCCTACCCTACCTCCATTCCCACCACTCCCATATAATTTAATTTACAGCTATACGCCTCTTGCCACTTCCCACCCCTATTCACTGTCACTCTCATCCAATCACTGCTGTGCCTCACCCTTTCAGCCACACACAATTACTTGCCATACCTCACTTCCTGTTACCCCTTCACCTCCAACCACTCCCTCTAAACATTTAATCTCCTCCCCTAAAGACTCTCGCTATTCTTACTTCACTCCTACTCTGCCTCTATATAGTCTCACTTCTTATGCTACCTGACTTTCCCTAACTCTTTCACCTCCTTTCTGACCTCTTTTGCTAAAGATAGTCACACCTCCACTCCTATATTCTGGGAACAAGTTAGATCAATCTACTTAACCCCACCTCCCCTAAACACTCTACTCTCATCTCCTTCTCAACATGAACATACTCTACTTCAGTTTGAACCTACCTTACTTCAACTTGATTATTCTTGACAAATCACCTTACATAGCCCAATAACATACCAGTCAGCTTAGGGAAGCTCTAACTCAACTTGCTGGTATTTCTTTACTACCCTACTCTACTCTTTCACCTTTCCTTAGCACTCTGTCTCATTCCTAGTTATGCTACTTAGCAGAACATTTGCCCTACACTCTATTGCCTCCCTCTCTCCTATACAACCTCTCCCTCTTACCACACTCCTCTAAACACCTCATCATTCCTCTACATCCATCTTCACCTCTGATCCTTCACAATCCTTGCACTCATTTCCAACCATCAGCTATCCCTGCTACTAAACTACTCCTTCCCAGAAATCATACTTCCTCACTTCACCTCTTACACCGAAAGTAAACTCAAAATAGCACCTCCATCTTTACATACCACATGACTCTTTACTTAAACTCACCAATCTTCTCCCGTCTTGCGACATGCATCCCAACCCTGGACCTCACAGCCCTCTCCATTCCAACAAACTCACTAACTCACCTACTCAATGTACTCGGTCTCCCAAAAACGTATTCACTCTAAGTAGGCTTCTGATGTTGAAGAATAAAGTTAGTCAATTCCACGCTTGGATCACCCTAAACTCTCCAGATATTACTCTGACAAACCTGGCTTAAGCCACACATCCCTGACAAAGACTTCCTACCCCAGGTTATAACATCCTACATCTGGACCATACAAAGAAAAAGGGTAGGGGTGTCACTATCACATTCCCAACCACCCTTTGTCCCACTAGAAACTCCCCCCCCCATACAATCCTCTTCTTGCCAACTGCAAAATGAATGAACGCAAATCCTTCACTACTGCCGCAATCTACACAGCCCCAGGGGATAACATTCCCATACTAGAGAATACGCTCTCCTGGCTCTCTCAACACTCGCCTAATGGAGACTCCTATCTGTTCTCTCTCTGTGGACAATCTCCCTCTGCTTTTTCTCTGGAGGGGTGCAAACTCACTAGCACTCCCCATCTATATTCTTATTAGCCACTCTCACAGAAGCTAAAGTCCCCTCAATCTAGAAAGAAAATTACACCATACCTATTCACAAGGGTGGCAACTTTTCTGATTCTGCCAACTTTAGACCTATCTTACCTACACCACCTCCTACAAGGAAACCTACTCACTCCCACACAGCATGGCTTTCATCCAAAACACAGTACCTCCACTGCTCTCTTTCAGTGACTCTATATTCTAAGCTCGGACAAGAACAGACTCATTTCCACCCTATTCCTCAACCTTTCTAAAGCCTTCAACATCTTATCCCACCCTCTCCTTCTGTCCAAACTGTCTCCTTGAATCATCTCCTGGTTCTCAAGCTATATCTCAGATCAGCAACAGTCGGATGGCTTTACTACATCACCTCTCTTACCCATCACAATGTGAGTACCCAAAAGGTCTATCCTAAACCCTCTTCGGTTTACCATTTTTACCAACTGCATACTTCCTGTCCTTAGTCATCTTTTGTACAATACACTGACAATTCCACAGTCATTACCATAGCCGACTCTCTCTCGGACCGAAACTCTCCCGCAAAAATCCTTCCTATCAACTGAAAACTGGCTCACCCAGAATCAGTGGATTCTTAACACCAAAAAACTAAACTCCTGCTTTTCACCCCCAAAACCCTGAACCACCTCAATCTTCCCTCTCTCTCTTCACTAAATAATACACCTATCTCAGTCGAATCTCACACCAAGCTTCTGGGGGTTATTACTAATGACCAACTTAAATTTGATCTACACATTGCCTAACATAAAAACTTGGTCTCCTGTATCATAATAAAATATTCTCACCACTAACTCCAAAATTTCACTATCTCATGTTTACCTCCTTTTCTAACCTCTTCTATAGCTCTCAAATCCTCACAATCTACAATCCTCCCTCACAACCAAACTAGAATCCACTTAAAACAAAACTTTGCAGAAGATCATTCTTAATTTCACCAATGCCTTGCCCTCTAAACAGTAAACTGGTTAAAATTTCCCCATCAACTTCTATCTCAATGCCAGATCATATACAAGCTTTTGTATCAGCCCTCCTCTTGCCCTGGCCTGGCCTCACTAGTCTCCTACTATACTCTCCTAGAGCTCGCCATAGTTCTGAGCAAAACCTCCTCAGTATCTGCAAGCCTAAAACAAAATAGGACAAAACTTGCACACTCTTCAACTCATTTCCACTTATTACCATGAATTTTCCACGCATTACTCCTACTACTCTCTAACCATAACTTCATCCTCCACTCTCTGGTCTTTACTAAACTAGCCACTTATTCATCTCTTCCCAGCTCCATCTGACATTTTCTCTTTCTGGAGCTCCATCGACAAAGTACTAAAACTGTTAGGTGCAAATATTTTGTTACTGTACTACTCATATAATATTTGCTTGTACAAAAATACTGATGTACAAAGGACTACGCCCGATGACATACTTAGCGTTAGATTCTTGTGTCTGTTACTATACCACTCAAAGTGCCATGGTATAAGACTGTAAATAACTTCAGATGCACAAATGTTTTCCATTATAGGGTTCTGTCCTCACTTATTACTGTACTACTTAAATGATGAGAATACACATATTTTGACTTCACTAAATGTGGAGCTTTTCTCCCCCGGCCTCCAGTGAAAAAAGGGCTGTTGCTCAGTCAGACTAACCCGGTCAACAAATGTCAAATAAATAAATAAATTTGCTTACATTGCATTAAATAATAGTTACATTTATACATTCTAAGATTTTACAGAGATGAAATTTATTAAAGAGAAAGCACACATGAAGCTTAGTAGACTGTACAAGCAGCAGTTGCGTAAAAAAAATATCTGTCATTTCAGTAAGAAGTTAAGAATATTACATTTAAGGAAAGCATTTGGAGAATATCGCACTGTGACCACAAAGTTTTAACCTTGTGATGAGACTGTACAAGACATACAGGTACAGGACTAGGATTGGTTAAGATGTTGGTTAAGCAGTGGTTTAAAACTACTGAGTTTGTTGCAAGTTTTATTTGCGTGGGGATACTATTCCAGAGTTTAGCAATGCATTGGGAGTACAGAGTCTCTCCTACAACATTATTTGACTTGTCAGTAATAAGAATGCTACTAGAATGGAGATCCCTTGCTGGACAGTATGGTAGTAATAAGTTTAGTGGAGGGCATTTTTTCTGGATGATGGATTGTGTGTGCATTTTTTCTGGATGATGGATTGTGTGTGATGCAACTAGTTGTGAATATGTTTCTATCTGCTTTAAGTTATGACAATGGTGGGTCCTATGAGGGAGACTGGTGGCAAATGTAACTTTTATTGCAAAAAGGAGACAAATTTCTTTAAGTATCATTTAAACTTGTTATGATACAAACAGCATATGAGAGTCAGCAGTAAGAAGATGGTGGCTACAGTTTTTCTTGCATCATCTGTAAGGAATCTGTTGCTCCTATAAAGGAAGCGTAGTTCCTGGTATGTAGATTTAATGGTATGCAGTATATGGTGGTCATATTTGAGACTGTCATCTACTATAATGCTTAGAAGTTTACTGAATGTTACAGTTTCAATGACTATTTGCTGACTTCATGGTAAGATTGCTTTTGATTTTGGCAACTTTTTGAGGTGAAAAGTATTAGCTTAGTTTTTTTGAGGGTTGAGCAGGAGGTTTGATTCTTTGAGCCAGGCTTACACAGAGAATGATTTTGGGGTAATTCCTTGAAGTTTATTTACTGGTGATGCCGCACAAATTAAGGTTGAGTAATCTGCATACTGAACTAAACTAGCATGGTGAGTGAAGGTGCAAGAGGTCATTAATAAACATATTAAATAGTAGAGGACCCAGAATAGAGCCCAGGGAGACACCTGTACTGAAAGGATGAAAGGAGGAGTAGGTTTGCTGCCATTTAATTGTCTGCTGCCTTTCAGATAGGCAGGCCACTTCAACAAGGAGTATTGTGAAACTCCGTCTGAGGAGAGTTGAACAAGCAGGTGCTGGCGCGAGAAAGTATCAAATCGCTCCGACAAGTCTAAGAACATGGTAGACACAAGCAGACCACTGTTTCTATGTTGGTTTATTATACTGGTAAAAGGCAGAAGGGCAGTAGTGGTGCTGTGCTGGGGCCTAAAGCCATGTTGTGTTTCCAAGAGCAGGTTATTATTTCACTAATATTTTGGAAGGGGTGAGAATAATAACTGTGTCTGTAGTTATTAAACTCCATAGATGTGCTGTCTTTGTGCAGTGGTATGATGCAGGATGTTTTCCACAGTGATGGGATGTATCTTTCTGCTCTGGACCTATTAATCAGTATGGACACAGGGAAGGTTATGACTTCTGCAGTCATTTTTAGGTAATCTGATGGTAGTTGGTCTACAGCTACAAAAGTAGGTTTTAGTTTAAGGAGCAACTTCCTTATGAGCGAGGTAGGTACTGGACTAAAACTGAAGAGCTGTGGGTGGTTTTGACTGGACAAGGGTACAGCGAGGGGACAGAAGTGTTGGTGTCGGAGAAATAACACTGATTGTATAACGTAAGAATTAAACTGTGTGGAGACAAGACTGTCATACTGTCTGTTTTTGGAGAGGGACTCGTGATCTTGCCAGGGTGGAAAGGTTTATTTAGCAATGGCCAATTGCCAGGGTGGAAAGGTTTATTTAGCAATGGCCAAAAATGTTTTGGGTTGTTTATGTGTGTTTGCCTTGTAGGCTGGTATAGCATATTTGTTTATCCTGTTTGACATGGAGTTTTGCAAGGTTTCTAAGAGGTCTAAATTGCTGCGTTATCCCTTTTTACTTTTTTTTTTTTTGTTTCCTTTGTCAGCCATGATGTGGGGCTGGACTTTACTCTTATTACATACCGATGCTAGATTAATAAGTGCTCTATAGTAGTATCTAAACGGCATTGTTCCAAGGACACTCCAGTTATATTTTTTTAGTGTTTCATTGAAAACATATTTGCTGAAATTGGTTCTATTACAGATATGTTTATCTAGGCTATGGTGCGTTCTGACAGCATTTGTTATGTGGTCATTTATTCTATCTCAGAGGCAGTCTACTTTTGTCAGTTTGTCTGGCTTGTTTGTAAGTATCCAATCTAATGTGGAGTGCCTTCCTTACATTTTGTTTATTACAGTAGGTGTGGTTATTAATTGTCTGAAGTTGTACAAGTTTATGGATTCAGTGGGGGGACAGGAATTTATGAGTTGCCAGTCTATATTTTTAAGTCTCTAAGTATTATAAATCACCTGGTTAAATTTGTTGGGATATCCAATACAGGATGCTTTCAGTAGTATCAACGTTATACCCTGGTGGTATACAAATTGCTGTTAAAATAGTTTTCCTATTGTTGATTTTTAGGAATGTATTTAATAGTTCAGCATTATTAAAATGTTGGTATTTCCCTTGCAAGTGACGGTTATAGAATTTTTGCAGGTAATTGCTACACCACCTGCATGCTTGTTTTGTCCGTTATGCCTGAATATATTGTATCCTGGGGTAGGTGATCTCATTATCCTTTAATAATAATATATATTTTTTAAACCAGGTTTCAGTAGCCATGACTACATCAGGAGTATATGGCATGTGTCTGGAGCGTTTCTCCCTGGGCCTCCACTGAAAATGGTCTTTGTTCCCAGTAAACAAATGTTAAATAAACAGACAGACAGTCATGGATTTTTATTGCACATACTTCTTAGCCTCATATTTGAGTTTGGGTTCTGCATTTTTGCTGAGATTTGCTGAGATGTATTAGGTAACTGGTTTATTTTGGGGTTGGAAGTGATGGTTTTATGAACAATGGGACCTGGGTTGGGGTGAATATCTCCACTAAGGCAAGAGTGTGTGGCCAGTTACATTTTAGTCTTTGATAACTGATCGTAAATTTGGATGCTTAGTTTTAAGATATTTATAGAAAAATAAACTGAACGTGGTTTTTAGAGCTACACGTTATGCAGAAAAAACAGGCTAGGTAGATGTGGATATTCTTTGTGAGGATTAGCTGAAGTCCTAAGTACTTGAAGGAGGTGGATTTGATAATTGGTGATAAAGGCTAGTAAAGTGAGGATAAACAGTAAAATAATCTGACTTACGAGCATCTTATTTAACTTGGATTTTACCTTTGTTGTAATACAGGATAAGAAAAAGTTAAAGTAGTGGGTTGGTTGTACAGATGTAATTTGATAGTTAGAGGTAAGGAAAATAACCTGAAACAGTCTTGGATAGTAAACTAGAGTGGGTGTTACTACTGGGAGCAATTGTACTGATAGTTTTCCTACTGGAGGGGAACTTGGTATTGGTTATAGAAATATGCAAGTTATCTGCTGAGAGAGAAGAAAAAGTAACAATGCAGTTTAAAAGGCCTGTGTGCTAGTAATGTACATCTTGATTTTGTTGCTCTAGGATACAGTCTTAACAGGAGAGTTAATCCAATATCACTTTGACATGACTAACAGAACAGTAAACAACTGCAGTCAACTCTTTGAACTGTGTAATGCAAGAAGTGTCTATGGACTTGCAAAGTCCAAAAATCTACCTCAACACCACAGAGCAGCAAAACAACAAAAAGAAAGCCAGAATGCAGTACTTCAAAAATTAGTTCTGGAAAATTAGCGCCAAGAACTCAAAAGTGGTTACACAAGAAGAGAAATAAACTTAAGGAAGGGAGACAGTGGACTGCTTAAACAATAAATTGAGCACAGTTAAAAAGGAGAAAGTACCAGTGGGACTGCTGTGGTCTAAGAAAAATGGAGCTACTATATAGTGGGCAAAATTCTTTGTTTTACGCTGCCATAATATTTATAATTTACATAACAATATAGCCCACAGACTAGTGTTCAAACTGCAGACTTCACTGTTACATATCTGCTTACAGAGACACTTCCAAAAGAAAAATAAACACACTCTAGAGAGACAGTCGAGTGCACAGAGTCAATTGTTGATTGTGCACAAATACCAGCTCAGAAATGAAACTGCTTAACTGTCTCAGACAAGGAGAAATAAGAAAGAAAGGGGGAGACCAAGGGTGACTTCCTTGAAGGTATGCCGTTCCACTAAAGAAAGACAGGAGGATATAAATAATGGGAGCAACAAGTTTATAAGAAGTGAAGAACAACATAAAAACAAACAAAAAAAACAGTTTGAGTAGTAGGAGCCAAATGTCAGTGTCTATTAGGAAGGAGAGAGTAAAACCGGACTAGCAGGATGTCAGTGGAGGAGGATTTACAAACTAGGACACTGAAGCATTTATCAGACTGGTCACTGCACAGGCTAAAATATATGCAGAAGACTGCATGTTCCTAAAGCACAAGGGCAGAGGTGGTACACAGTCTGTCCTAATTAAACGGTGAATGGATTGAAATGGACACAGAATGCCTACTTAGATAAGCCTGCTGTGTGTAACTCAGGTTTCCTGTGAACCTGTTGAAGAAAGACAAAAAAAACATGATGTATTCAGGGATCAGTAGAAATCCAATTAAATTACTATGGGATGAACTATATGCAACGGAACACTGCCATCAGTAAATGCACTGAAATTGCAAGTGGTTTCTTAATAAATACAGAAATTAAGTTCTGTAATACTATTGCTGTGATGCAGCCTCTTGGCTTACCACATTAAAAACATCCTCAGAAGGAAGCAAATAGTTATATTTTGTTAACTCCTTTACAAATTAAGGACATGTACACCACAACAACAAAGGAACACTGAACAGTTAAGGAAAAGGCAGGAAGTTTGCAAAAATAGCTCCAAAATTCACAAGCACTTTAAATAGAACAGAAAGTTTTAACAAGCACTTTAACTTAAATACTAGCAAGCCCTTTTCTGACAGTGAAATGACTTAAATGCACTACGAGATCCTCTACAGTTCAGATAAAGTACAGTTGTATACACTTACCATAAATGTAGATGCTGGAGTATATTCACTGTTGCAGTCATTACATTTGGGTTATATGAATATCAACGTCTTGGATTCCTGCGTCAGATGCGGTCTCTTCTTCCATGATGTCAAGGGTATAAAACATGCAGCCGACACCATTACATCAGTTTTTCTTGCCCCAGATGTCAGGTGCCCCCCATAATGGGAAGCAATTGTATGTTATGTTACACCTCCACCAAAAAGCAAATACACCAGAAAGCTCAAATACACCAAACAAGAAGGAAAGGTAGAGCCAAGAGAAGTCAGGGGGCTGGAGGGAGGGTAACCAGGACTGCAACAGTGAATACACTCGAACATCTACATTTATGGCAAGTGTACACAACTGTACTATGTTCTTCGTGTTTCACTGTTGCAGTCATTACATTTAGGCAGATTCCCAAAGCTAAGGGAGGAGGAAGTTAGAGAGCATTAGGGCCAGCTATTAAGCCCTGCAAACCTGCAGTGGCAAAACCAGCTCTGGATTTAGAAAAAAAATAGGCATGTGGTAATGCTTGGTGAAGGTATGAACAGAGCTTGGGTAGCTGCTTCTAGGATGTTTCTGGTAGGGACCCCTCTGAGAAAGACTGTAGAGGTAGATGCAGCCCTGGTGGAATGTGATCTTATTCCCTGTGGGGTAGGTTTTCCATGGTGCTTATAGCAGAAATGAATGCAATGGGCTATCCATTTAGAAATGGCTTGCTTTGAAATGGCCTTCCCCCTCTGCCCCTGCAGCAAAGCCAACTAGCGGCTGTTCAGATTTCCTGAGAGGCTTAGACAACTTAGATTTTATTTGGACAGGACTATGTCCAAAGAGTGCAGAATTTGTTCTCCTTTGTTTTGTGGGTTAGGAAACAAGGTAGGCAAATGAATGGACTGATTTAGGGCCACAATAGACCACCTTGGGCATAAAGGAAGGATTGGTCCTGAGGGAAACCCTGTCTGCATGGAAGATAATAAAGGGCTCCACTGCCATGAGGGCCTGTAACTCAGACACTCTTCTTGCTGAAATGATGCCAAAAAGGAAGGCTGTTTTCCAAGAAAGAAATTTCAATTCTGGAGTTGCAGCTGGCTCAAATGGAGGGAGGGAAAGCTTTTCCAATACAAAGTTAAGGTCCCAGGCTGGAGTAGGGGCTCACCTGGGGGGGGTCTTAACATTTTTAGCCCCGCTGAGGAATTGCTTTAACAGGGGGTGAGAGAAGAAGGGTGGTTCATTATTATAATGTGCTGAAATTGCAGAGGCATGAATTTTAATTAACGAGAAAGATAGGCCCTTGTGGAGCATTTCTGTTAAGTATTGAAGAATATGAGGTAAACTGGGCACCATAGTGCCCATACACTGAGTCTAGCTCCAGGAAATATCTTTTCCACTTTTCAGCATAGGATTTTCTAGTACTAGGTCTCCTTGCTTCCAGAATAACCTCTAGCACCTACTTACTGAGGGATGCTATGGGAGAGCTCAAGGAATTAGCCAGGCTGCAAGGTTCAGGGTTTGAACTGGAGGGTGCAGAATCTGGCCCGCCTGCTGGGACAGCAGGGAAGGTGTCGGAGGTAGATGCCATGGATCCAGCAGTATCATGCTGCGCAAAGGGGTACCAGTGTTGGCGAGGCCAGTCTGGTGCAATAAGAATTGTCCTTGGTTTGTCCTGTTTGATCTTTAGCAGAACCTTCGAGAGGAGAGGCAGAGGGGGAAAGGCATAAACAGAGAGGCTTTTCCCAGGTAAAGGACAGGGCATCCACTTTCCAAGCTTGGCTGTGGGGAGTCATTGTGCAGAATTTGTCCAATTGGTAGTTCTGGGGGGGGAGGCAAAACAGGTCTATCTCTTGGGTCCCCCATTTGTTCCTCAAGAGGTTGAATATTTTTGGTTCCAGTTTCCATTCATGTGGGTCCATGAGATTTCTGCTTAAGTAGTCTGCCAGTGAGTATAGCTTGCCTGGCAGGAATTGAGCTTGTAGGTGCACTTGGTAGCTCAAGGCGGTGTTCCACAGAGCCATGGCTAGTCTGCAGAGGGGGTACGAGTGGGTTCCCCCCTGCTTGTTTATGTACCACATACTGTGGTATTGTCTGTCTTTACCAATAATTGTCCTAGAAGATGTGGTCCTTGGCTGTCAGGGAATTCTGAAGAGCTAACATTTATTTTTGGTTGATATGCAAGTGCATCTGACTGGTTCCATTTGCCCTGAATGCACTGCCCTGCCAAGTGAGGCCCCCATGCATAGTCTGATGCGTCTGTAGTCAGGGTTTGGGCGGCAGGGGGTACATTGAAAGGGAGCCCCTTGTTGAGGTGGCAGGCCTCTGCCCACCAAAGGAACACTGTTGCCAGGTCCTGAGAATGTTGACACCATAGACTTTTTAGATACCATTGTAGTTTCCTAATATGCAGTCTTGCATAAGGAATTAGTAGAATGCAAGAGGCCATGAACCCCAGGGCTTGCAAAATTTTCCTTGCAGATATCTGGGTCTTTGTGACCAGTAGTTTGAAGTAGGCTGTCAAATAAAACTTGTTTCTGTGACGTGAAGTAAGCCATCTGGGAAGTAATGTTCAAGCTTGCTCCCAGGAATACAATCGGCTGGCAGGGTACTATGAGATTTCTTTTTGTTTATGGTGTACCCCAGCTAGGTTAAAAGTTTCTTTACAAATGCCAGATGTTTTAATAGCATGTCCTGGCTTTCTGCCTGAATCACACAGACAATCGTCCAGGTATGGGCATATCTGAATCATTTCTCTGCCTGCAAAATGCAATGGCTGGAGCTAAACACTTTGTGAATACCCTGGGCGCAGTAGATAAACCAAAGGGAAGTGCAGAGAACTGATAGTGCATGGAGCCTGCTCTGTAGCGTAGGTATTTCCTGCAAGATTCCCTTACTGGAATGTGCAGGTAACCTTCCTTTAAGTCTAAGGTTGCCAACCAGGCTTTGCCTAGCATAGGAAACAGCTGTTGAAGCGTTAGCATTTTGAATTTTGGGATTACCAAAAAGGCGTTTAGAAGAGAGGTCCAGGATAGGACACCAGGAGCTGCCTTTTCTGGGTACCAGGAAAAGTCTTGAGTAAAAACCTTGTCCCCTTTCTTCTGCTGGGACAGGCTGAATAGCCCGGACAGAGAACCTGCTGTTGAGCCTCTGCCCACCGATTTGGGAGTAGGTCTGGCCAACTGTTTCGGGTTGGTAAGGTATGGAAGTGGAATCTGTATCCTTGGAAAACTACATTTAAAACCCATTTGTCCTGGGTAATGAGTTTCCATTTTTTTGCATGCAAGGCGAGCTTTCCTCCTAAGGGTGCAGGCAGCTGAGCAGGGCTTGGAAGGGTTAAGATTAAGTCATTGTGACATTTTTCCATAGGGGGTGCATTACTAGTTCCAGCTTTGGAAGTGGGAGCCCTCCACTGCTTAGGCCTATGGGCAGCCTGAGGCTGTAACCTAGGTGGTCTGCTGTTCCTGGGTTTGGACTGAGAAGGCCTTTATGAGACTGGAAAGGACTGATTCTTGGAAGGCCAATGCCTACTAAATCTGGGAGGCTGTACTTGCAGGAAATCTTTAACAGTTTTCACAGATTTAGCTTTCTCCTCCATCTTTTTAAGGACGACTTCTGCTCTGTTGCCAAACAGGTGATCTTGGTTTAAGGGAGCATCCAGTAATTTAGCTTTAACATGATCTGGCAAGTTTTGTTCCTTAAGCCAAGCATGCCTTCTAAGTACAGACCCAGTGACAGCAGCCCTGCAAGATGCTTCTAAAGAGTCAAAACCACATTGCAAAGTATGTTTACCAACTTGTTTAGCAGAATGCATTAAATCCTGTAATTCTTTACATATTCAGCAAGGTCAGGAATTAACAATTTTCTTTTTAAGTAGTCCCATGATATGCTGCTGATACTTAAACATATGAAACTGGCAATTTAAGGCCCTAATGGCCAAAGCAGCAGAGGTATATGCCTTCTTACCCAATCTGTCCAAGGCCATGGAATCTCTATCAGAGGGGTGGGGGGGGGGTTTAGGCAGCAGTAAGCCTTAATGCCCTTTGGTCCTAGGGAAATGGTCTCTGGATCCGCAGTAGGATTCTTGAAGAAGAACTTGTGAGAGTCAGGTACTCTAATACCAGTCGGGGTTTCTGGGAGCTGGAGGTAAAGTCTGGGACCAAGCTAGATTCCAAGAAGGCATCATCTACAATGTCCAGAACAGGAGGGATAGCTAAAGGCCTGTGTTGAGGGAGGAGAAAGAATTCCCTAAGCCTCTTTTTGGAGTCAGAGTAATCCTGGCTTTCCCAGTGGAAATGCTCCCCAAGACAGTGTGCAAGGTTTCACCAAAAGCAAAATATTCTGGAGGGGAAGCAGAGGGAATGGAATCCTCTGCATCAGACTCCTCATGGGTAGATAAGGGCAAATCCTGGTAATCAGAAGAAACAGAAATTTCAGAATCCTGATCAGATTTTACAATGTCTTTCACTCTTGATCCTAAACGGTGAATAGATTTCCATGTGTAGTCGGTAGTGGAGCTAGCTCTAAAAAGAGCTGTTTTAGCCCTGTGGGCAGCTGGAGCTCTATACAGAGCTGTTACAGATCTCTTATGAGCTCTGAGAAGAGCTGTTTTGTGTTTTGAATGCCCTTTCGGGCAAATGCGGTAGTTCAAAAAGAACCGTTTTGTTTGGTTCACCGAAGCTGTGTCTGTGCCTCCGGCTGGTCTTACCGGAGCGGATACAGATTTCTGTGAGCTCGGAGAAGGGCCGTTTTGTATTTTGAATGCCTGTTCGGGTGTTGGTGGTAGCTCTAATAAGAACCTTTTTGTTTTACTCTTCAATGTGTCTCCAGTTTCTCTTACCAGAGCTTACACAGATCTCAGTGAGCTCTAAGAAGAGCTGTTTGGTGTATGGTCACAATGGGCTCTGGGAGAGCTGCTGTTGTGTCCTTCGGTGTTCCGCGGTGGTGTCGATCTCAGGTGTCCCTCAACAGATCTTTGGTTCTTTTGCTATGTGCGAGTCCTAAAAAGGACTATTTGTGCGCTCCTCAAGCGCTGGTAAGAATTACCTGAGAGCTGTTGCTGTGCTGCTTTTACGCTACTGTGGAGGGGGCGTGGTTGAGAGAGGTCCAATGAGAAATGACAAGTTGGGGGTGTGGCCCTGGTAGGCCTACAAGGTGAAGATGGACCTGGTTGGAAGCATCTCATTCCTCCTGATCAGAAGAATCAGAAGGAAAATCAGTCCTAGGTCTCTTACAGGGGGAAGGCTGGCTTTCTCTAATTAAAGTAAAGTAAAGTAAAGTAAAGTAAAGTAATAAGGTCTTCAGCTATTCTAAGCATTTGTTTTTTAGTCATATGGGCCTGACCATGCGGTTTGGACGTTGGTTTTTCTAGGCATGGATTGAGTTTTAGGCCTGGATGAAGAAGATGGTGTTTAAAATGCAAATCTGTAGGCCTGAATACACCCTAAGAAGCCGGTGCCTGCACAGCGGCTCCGGACCCATCCAAGGTAGAGACAGCCACAGGTTCCATAGTCGAAGCAGCATCTCGTGGCATACTGGACTCCAAATGGGTCTCAGTAGAGGCCTGCGAATCTAAAGTAGCGGGCATCAGGGACTGCAAAAGCGCCTCACTGAGTACCGACGAACTGGCAACTAGTTTATTGAAGCGTCGTCTGCAGTTTTGGACCTATGCGTTCCATCTTTATCCTTGCATTTTTTCAGAATATCGGTAGTCGGACGGCTTACCGAAGCCATTTCTGGATAGCTAAACAGAGTACCAAAATAATTTGCTGCAAAAATAGCCCGACGACAAATAGTTTGGGGGTTGAATAAGGCACAAAACCGACAGCGAGGGACATCGTGATCTGGGCCTAGGCAAGGAATGCAGTACGAATGAAAATCTTTGAGGTATTTGCTTTCCACAGGTAAGACCATTGTCAACCTTTACTGACCGGTTAAGAGCAAGAAAAAGGATCCCCAACGGGTTACTTAGCTTTTTTGAAGATTTCGTTTCTGAAACTCGACTGACCGGCACTTATGAACTGCTTTTGCTTCGGGCACCGCACGGCAAGAAAGTCTGATGTAATGGCGTCGGCTGCATGTTTTATACCCCTGACGACCTGACATCATGGAAGAAGAGACAGCATCCAACTTTATCATTCAGGCTGGCTGAGGGCTACCTGCAGGCAGATAACCCCAAATGTAATGACTGCAACAGTGAAACACGAAGAACATCCTTTCGACTTATTTAAAACACCAGTTGTAGAGAGTTAACGCTAATAAAATAAAACTTCAGGTCGAGAGAGAGAGATGGAAGGAATGATGAGAGTGTGAAGAAAGTGAGGTATAAAGTACAGAAAAGGGTGGAGCAGTAGAAAGATGCTACATGTAAATTACCCCAGAAACATGCAACAGACTTGTAACTAGCCTTGGTTACCCCCACCTCCCCCCCAAGTTGAGCAAAACAGTACCAATGCAGTACTACAGCTCTGGAAGAAATACTGGCGGAAGTTGTTATACATGAAAGGAAAAACTTAAGGAAGGGAGACAGTGGGCTGCTAAAACAATGAACTGAGCACAGTTAAAGGAGAAAGTACCAATGGGACGATGTGGCCTAAGAAAATAAGACTATTATAAATGGGCAAAGTTTTTTTTTTTTTTTTTTTAAACCTGGCATATCTTAGATATTATAGCTCAAGGAGCACAGAAGACTTAAACTGGTCTAAATAAACATTTGCTGTATAGAGCTATACAAATCATACTTATTTGATAGGAATGATATAATAATAAAAGACTTTTTTAGACTAACTGGCAACAATTGCAAATAATGTAACCCTTTCCAAAAGATATATAGTGGCAAGACTTTAAGGACAGAGTACAGTTTTAAAATGACTGGAGGGGGCAACAGCATAGCATGAGGTTCAAGTACAAAATACAAAATTATTTACACCAAGTATAATAAAAAACAGTTCCCTACAGAAGAAATTTGGGAGACTACTTGGTACACTTAATTCAGCAAAAAGAAATACAATAAAATTAAAAAAAGCTGTTCCTACATCACTATATTTCCCTTTATGACGCACCCTTATCTGGTCAGCATGCTTTCAGTCCCATCAGTGTTTCACTACCATTACATTTACTGTACCATTACTCATCTCTTCCTCTCTACTGAGCTTAACTGCACATTAACATGAAGACCCTCCCATAAATAATACAGAGATAAGCCTAGCTAGGATTTGTAGCATAGGAAAATAAAAGACCCAACTACAACCAGAGTACTGGCAGTGCTGATTTTGGAAGAACTGGGCTCACCCATCCTGTGTGCGAGGGGGAAGGGAAATGTGGTCCCAGTCAGCCACCAGCTCTCATGAATTGGAGGCTTGCACTTAGTACAATCAGCACCATGACTACCTGAATGACAGTCCACACCCCATACTCTCGGTCTACACTCACTGAAGAATGAATGAGCTGGGCTTATAGTGGGGAAAGCTGGGTAGTCATCAGACATTGTGGAAATAGTAAAAGAATGTGCGTGGTCGCCATGCGCAATAGTAGCGAAACTTCTGTAAGGAAGTGCAAAGGTAAGTCTATACGTCTATCATGGTCAGCTAACCACTTCACAAACTTTGATGCAACACAGAGTAAACACTTGTTTGTGTCTTTCGGTTTTTCCCGGTTAGGGGTCGCCACAGCGGAACTCCCGTCCGCTAATGATTGGCAGTAGATTTTTACGTACTGGCTTGCCGGGCCTAACGCACAACCTTCAACAAAGGAACGCCCATTCACGCATGTCGCCACACAGAAGACGCTCTGAGAATCGAACGGGTAATGTCTAACTGTGAGGCGACAACGCTACCGCAACACAGAGTAAACACTAAGCAAGCAATAATGTCAGACATGGTGTGTGTTAATGTGCAATTAATGCCCACCCAGAGATGTTATGAGGCCTGATGCCACAAGCAGAGGGCCTGTACACCTCTGGAAGTGCGTTGGTTACATATCAACACAGCCTAGAGGGCATTATTGTGCTTAGAGAATGGGCCCTCTGCAGAATTGTTGAATAGTGAAAGCTAACTAGGACAGCCACCACGTTAATGCAAGTCGCTTTTATTCACTAAAATGTTGGTCAGCCCCCCCAATGCCATAATGAGTATTGTATGAAAAGAGTGAAAGGCTAAAAATGCAAGACCACAGTCGGAGGTACATTTTTTTTTTCCGTCTGACAAAAATGTAGTCAGTGGGAGAAAGGGCAACAGAAATCTTATAAAACTTTTAGCAGGGATACAACTCTGCTAGTTACGTCATTGTCACAAGTGGTAACGTTTAGGAAGGAGACAGAGTATGACCCAGGTACTTTTATTCAGTGAAATTAGGGATATTATTATCCTGGGTGTCTTAAGAAAGGATGGCAAGTTTGCCAATTCCTGTGATGTACAAATGTACAAAAGAATACGGTATTAGCATTTTTTTTTTTTTGGGGGGGGGGGGTGACCATTGTGAAAAAAGGCTAAATGCATTAACGTGAATGGTTCTCATCTTGCAGGCAGTCTTGAAACCACTTGATTGTTTATAGATGACCAGAGCATTTGATACCACTAATAATGAATAAACTACTAGGCAAATTATTAGGGTTTAATTTTGCAGTCTGTACAAATCAAATGGTAATGAGGCCTTCAAATCGATATTACTGTAAACTTCAACAGTCATGCTGGAGTGCTGAACGTGCTACAAAAGTCATGCTGATGGTGAGAAAGCAGGCAGTAATTTGTCTTGGTGAGAAAGCAGGAAGTAATTTGTCTGCTCATATAACTGCTTGGACAATAGTTTTTTTGAAGATTTTTGCAGAACGGCACAAACTATACAATAGTGCTGAAATTCCTGAATTCAGAAATGAAAGGTTACTTCTGGAATAATGGAGTATTTGAAAGTACATGGCATTATTCCTGATGTATGAGCAAGTTACGTGTGCAAAGAATTACTGAACAACTCTAAAAAGAGTATCGCTGACTGGGCCAGACAGGTAGTTGGGAAGGCAGAAAACATGTTGGTTAATTTTTGTATTGTAAAAGATTAGGAAGAACCTGTAGTCTTCAGGGAGGTTTTATTTGTGGCTAGAATGGGATTTGAAATTGGCAGTCAGCTGCTTCCTTTCCAGAATTTTTTTTAAGTTTGACACAAGAACAAGTAACCTTCTCAGCAAGTATGTAGAGTCAGCACTCTTGGTGGCTATCCCATTTCAATATGCAAGGTAATCATTAAGAGGGCATCATATTTTAATACCTGCAATAATCCACAGCCAAAAGGAGCCATGATCCCTCTGCAGGTGGATGGGGGGATGGGGGTAATCCTGTGGTGTAGTTAGGGTACAGAAGAGCAACAAGGGTGGAATCTAAGAGTATGGGGGAGGCACTCTATGCCATCAATGTGTGCATTAAGGACAGATTGTTATAGGTGGACCATTTCCACAACATAAACTATGTTGTTCTTTCGGCTTTTCCCGGTTAGGGGTCACCACAGCGGAACTTCGGTCTGCTGATTGGCAGTAGATTTTTAAGATGCCAAGGTGCCAGCTCGACGCCCAACCTTCAACGAAGGCACGTCCATTCATGCATGTCTTTCGAACGCCACTCTACCTCGGGGAGTACATGCAGATTCCACACAGAAGGAGCCGAGAATAGAACGGGAGAACCTCTTGCTGTGAGGCGACAACACTACTGCTGCACCACAGCAGCTTCCACATCAACAACTATCTGAATTTTTATTGTTATGAAGGACCATGAGGATAGGACATAACAGTGATCACTCAAACTATACAATATGCAAGTACATGTTTTATTTTGATTACAACAATATTCAGGGTACAGTCTTTCCCCATCTCTGGATTTAGTCTAGCATGGACATCTAAGTTCTCAAGATTGAATGGATGCAACACACTGTTCACTTTAATCTTATACCAGGTGAGTTCAATTTCTTATGTATAGGACCAGATGAAGAACTATTCATGCCAGAACACAAATGCCCAAAGATTCCTAAATTTTGTCAATGCAAATGCCTTGGAACAGCTAGTCGATAACCCCCACAAGAGGTGATGATATCTTGACTTGATAACCCCCACAAGAGGTGATGATATCTTGACTTGATAACCCATTACATCTGAGTGACTCCTCCAAGTACATGTGGAGTTCCTACTGACACCTCTAGGCGTCAAATATTGCTTTTTCATATTTACATCAATAATTCCAAAACCATGCCATGTACAAAGTTTTAAAATATCCATGTACAAAGTTTTAAAATATTTCATCTTAAAGCTTACACAAAGGCAAACTCAACTGCATTGATATTTGGCCTCTGTCTAGTGCAGGTAAAGAGATATTAACTGCTGTCTTTATGATATTAATTTATCTAGAAATAATTTCCACATTATCTTGACAACCAACCAACACAGACAACCCCTTAGCCTCATATGAAAGCACTCACCTGGATTAATAAAATGCTACTGGCAGTATGTGTGCAACTTGAATGGTTGCGGAGACATTCTAAGTTGTTTACAAAATATTACAAACATAAAAGTTACTGTGTTAACTGTGATTTATAAAATTCAGTTTAAGACCTAGAACCTAAAGCATATTACAACTAGTTTGTATTAAAGGTATGCCATTTACACTTCTTTCATAACCACTACGGTTCCAGATATATGAACATTTGTTTGAAATGTGAGGACACAATTCGATTCGTTCAAAAGGCTTAGGCTCTGCCCATTGGAAGTTACAGTGCAATCTTACTGAGCTCCATTAGAGTGAATAAGTTAACCAACATGAGTAACCACTGCAGCATCCCTACAGTATCATCCTCCCTAGTAAGATCAGACCATAAAGCGGTCACTTTCGAAGTCACCATCTCCCCCAAACCCCTCTCTAGCTAAGGCCGGACATAAAAACTTCTCCAAGCTGATTACAGCCTCCCGAGGGATGGTATAAACAGCTTCACAGCCCCCTCCCCCTCTGCAGGAACTGGCACCAATATCCAAAACTACATCAAAGCACTATATGAGCATTTATACAGATGCCTGGAATCAGCAACACCCAACAGGACTAAATCATCCTCCGCAAGGAAGAATAAACCTGTCTGGTGGACATCTACAAAAACTCTAACAAAAGGAAAAAATTGCTGTCCAAGACAAAGGAGAAGCAGGTGCACAATTCGAAGCAATGTCTTCTTAGCCTGAACAATCAAATAAGAACGCTAGTGAAATCCTCCAGAGTCCAAATTGGCCACATCTACTAGAGACAATCGCAAGGCCTTCCTCACATATGTCCGCAACCTCAAAGGAAGCAGCCAGATCTCTTCAGAACTGGTGGTCAAGGACACCACATATACAAATACTGTAGAGATAGTAAACTTGCTGGCTGACAGATTCAGTGAAAACCTCACCCCCCATCCCTCCCATCAGTAAATCAGGACATCCCCAGTACTTGCCCCCTTCCCCTTATATCTAGGGACAGATCATCACTGCTCTCTCAAAGGCAAAAAATACAGCCTCCATGGACCCGCTAACATCCCAGGCTGCATCCTATATGAACTCAGGAAGAACTTGCAGCACCATTAGGCACCCTACTAAACCAAAGCCAGAGTACCCCGGCTTCAACCCAGCTGAGTGGAGGACAGCCACTGTCACCCCTTTGCACAAAGGTGGAGTGCCCACAGTAGGGAAATTACAGACCCATCAGCCTAACTAGCCTAATCTGCACGGCCATGGAACGGATTACCACCATGAACCTCATTAACAAGGACACTAGCAACCTCCAAACACTCGATCCTACACAGTTCAGATTTAACCCCTTGAGGAAACTGGTCAACTTCTTTGAGACAGACAGTCACCAAAGCCATGGACAATGGGAAGACAACCCACCTTGATCTGGCCAAAGTCTTTGACACTATTCCCCACTCAGGCATAATAGATAAATTCTCTCAACTAGGCATCAATCCATATGTTACCAGATAGGTAGCAAACTGTCTCACTGATGGAATCCACCTAGTCAAAATAGGGGAAGCCAATTCAAGCAGTAGACCTGTAACAAGCGGCATACCCCAGGATTTGGTCTCGAGGCCTCTCTTATTTAGGATATACTTTTCTGAGGTGCAGGCCAAAACCAGTGGGCTATGGCTGACCAAGTTTGCAGATGACTTACATGGCCCACCTCATAAGTAAGGGCATCTCATCCAAGGACAAGGAGGTCATAAAAATCCTGTATTTTTCCCTTATAAAGGCCCATTATTGGAGTACAACACCCCTTTCGGCATGTACCTTGCAAAGCACATGCAGCAGCTGGAGAGCCCAAAGGTTACTCATAAGTAGAATCCAGGTCCTCAAACATCTACCATACACAAACAGGCTAAAAAACCCATCCCTCTACTAAAGTTTCATACAAACTCCTCAGAGGTGACCTCTGTCTGGGAAACAAGGCAATCACGGACCCCACCTTGATGGGACTGCTGCATATCCGCAAGTCAAGCTCCACAAGTAACCCACATGGTCTTAACCTGGTCTGTGACATCAACAGGACTTGTTTGTGGGACAAATGTGGGTCCCAGAGACTCCCCCATCTGTGGAAAAGACTCCCTCTCCATGTCAAGCAGAGTACCTCTTTACCCCTTTTAAGCACAACCTAGATAACTGTATGGGAAACGGAAAATAAACACCTGGGATTCCACCTGTGTCCCTGCTGGACAAGGGCATCGGGTGCTGACTTGTCTAAATATGGGCTAAACTCCTGGCTAGGCTTATATGGGTGTCAGGGCCAAAAGCCTAGTAACTTATGATCCTATGTGGAGGGGAAGCTTGCGGTAGTTGCCCATGGTCAGTTTGAAAAGAACAGATAAAAAGTTATGTTTTTACCATAACATTCCATCTGTGTTGTCTATCTTCATTTCCATTAGCCTGTGGGTTTTGGTTCTGATTCTCGGAACCGACTGGCCACATTTTCTACAGTTTGCGCATCCTGACTTCAGCTCCTCCCCTATATCCACAATGCCCCACTCCAACATACCTCAGATTGAATTTGCCCGCAAAGGCATAGCACATAAACACATTTATATTAGAAAAATACAAAACTCTACTAAACATCAGGAGCTCACAAGGAATGAAAATCCCTCTGAACATTCAACCAGTCTTCCCAAAGACTTGGATAGGGGAATGGGGGATGGAAAGGTTAATGGAAATGAAGATGGACAACACAGATTGAATGTTATGGTAAGAACATAACTTCTTTATCTGATGTTGTCCTCCTCATTTCATTAACTTGTGGGACAGCACCCCGGGTGGCTATCATGGAATGATATTCCACAGAACCGCAGAGCCAAAAGCACTTCTACTTCTGGATATGTCAATTTCTGATGCTTAATAAATAGTGAGGATTAGACAGATTAACTGCTACACAAAATGTCCTCAGTGGAGACTCTAGACCAAAAGGCCTGTGAAGTAGCCATGGGTCTTGTGGAGTGGGCCTCAATTTATCCTGGTAAAGAAATTTTGAAGTAAATAAAGGTAGTACAGTTCATTCAACAACCTAGCTAGTGAGATCTTGGTAATGCATCTAACTCTGTCATAGAGAAAAAGATACAAACAACTGCTCAGACATCCTAAAGGCCTTGGTCCTGTGAAAACAAAAACAAAGCTGTCTGTGAACATCAAACAAGTGGAGAGTATTGTGACGACCGGGCCCTGGCCCAGCAATTAAGGAGCCTCAATCCTCACCACTAACACCAGGGAGGTCATCTCATAGAAGAGGAAAGATAACTAATACACACAGTAAAGTACAATTTCCCTTAAGTGCACACAGAGATCACAGTCAGTCTGGGGCTGGTTGCTCCCTTGCTCACTAGGTCCCCAATAGGACTCCCCACTGGCACAGCTATAGGGTCTAGGTCTCAGCCTAACTGGGCAAGCTAAAACCTCCAGTACCCTCGTGTCCCTGCCAAGTAGCTGACAACACACACACACACACACACAGATATTTATACACACACACACACACACACACACACACACACAGATATTTATACAACTTCACAGACACTCCTGGGAAAGGCTGACACATTCTCCAGCTGTGCCCTTTTACCTAGACTATACAGTAGTAATTACTGCCACCACCCAGTTAATAATATCAGCTACTAAAAGGCCCTTAAAAGGGTGTCCAATTATTACTGTGCAATATTATTATCCAATGGTAGTATGACTAACAGTCCAGGCTTACTTTAGTGTGGCCTATTACAATAACTTCTATAAATATGCAATGTATTCTAGAGCTCATCTCTACACAAAGCAGCCACAGGTAGAACGTTTTAAAATATTTAATAATAAATAATTAAATCACAAGACAAACCTAATACACCACAGAGAGTTCAGAGATCACACAGAAACTTAAATACAATCATGTACACGGACAGGTCAAATTTCAAAGAAAAATACCCAATTAATCTTTACTACCTTTAACTATTCCTACAAGAAATCACGGTGCTAGAAACTTACATGTGAGCATAAGCAGAGTGCTGGTAAGTTGGATATCAAGATCAAAATGCCTTCTAGGTCTCTCTCTGACACACAGTTTATAAAACATCACTAACAAACATGTCTCTGGGTCCTTCCCAGATTACATCATTTTTGACACTTAGGTTTTCCCAGTATTCATATTGCATCAGCTTTGACACCTGCACTGAGTTCCCAGGCTAATAGCTTGCTAAATAATGTAAATGGAGTTTCTAACATCTGCACAGGAGAATACAACAATAAAAGGCATTTCACATATAAAGCACCTGCCACATGTACACTCTTAACAATTATTCCTTAAATTAAGACAATACGAAGAATGTCTTCAGCCAGCCTGACCGGAACCAACTTTAAAGATCAAAGAATGTCATAAACATTTCAATTTCAAAAGACACGACAAATTTGAAAGGCTTGACTTAGTTTTTCCTTTACAGCAAATGGCAATGTTTTAACAATCTTGAAGTTCACATTTTACAGTGTTTTTCTTTCATTTAAAAACACAAGCCTGTATTTTGCATTTATTTATACAAATGATTGAATTATGTATTAAATTCTACTTAACTAGGCTGGCAGCCTTCGTCCATCTCTCCCCAATCGTCACAAGTATATTCACCTTTGTTTTGATAGTTGGGAGAAATAAAAATACCGGGAGACACACAAACTGATCAATATTCCTTTCGTTAGCCACCTTAGGTAAAAACGAAGGATTAGTACACAGAGCTGAGTCACTCTATCCTTGTAAAAAATCAAATATGAAAATTCTGAAGAAAGGGCCTGGAGTTCAGACAACTTTTCACAGAAGTAATAGCTCCCAGAAAAAGCATTTTCCAGAAAAGGAATTTCAAATCCAGGTTCAAAGGGTGGGAGAACCAGGGCTTGAAAAATCACTGTTAGTTTCCAATGAGTATGATAGTTCAATGGAGGCCTTAGTAGGAAAGTGCCCCCAAGGAAGGTTTTACAGAGTTTAGAAGAGTCAAGGGATAAGGAATCAAAACAATTTTTATTATTTTATATTTGTTGACCGGGCTAGTCTAGCTGGACACATGTCCATTTTCAGTAGAGACCCCGGGGAGAAAAGCTCCACTACAGTTAAAGTCACAATACATAATTACAAGTAGAAAAACAATATTTTTACATAACAGCATAGTACTAATATGGTTTACAATTGTATACAAGCTATAATTCAAAAAAGAAACTAATGTAGAGTCATGTTTATACAGAAGAGAGCTTGCTAAGCAAGTTTAAGCTCTGTGGCAGATAAGGTAGAGTTATGTTTTAGCGCTTGCTAAGAGAGTTTAAGCTCAGTAGCAGATTAAGGAAAGGCAGTGTTAGTAGTAACTTTAGTAGGCTGAAAATCACATTCACAGAGGTTAATAGGCGATAGGATGAGAGAAGAAAACTAGGTATAAAAAAAATTAAAGGAGAGTTTTAGTCAGGATCTGTGCAAGGGCATAGCCAGTGAGTTAGGAGGTATGCCTTAAGTTGCTTTTTACAGATGTAGAGGAGAGAGATGAGAGTTCCCTAGGGAGCAGGTTCCAAGATTTCCCTACAGTGTTTGAGAAGTGTCCCCAGCCTTATTTTTGGATTTATGTATAGTTACTAGTAACCTACTGGCTAAGCAAAGGGTTGTGAGATTGGATTTATGTATAGTTACTAGTAACCTATTGGCTGAGCAAAGGGTTGTCAGATTTTTGTAGGGGGTGATAAGACTAGTTAGTATTAGAGTATTAGTAGGATGATACAAGATCTTGTGTGTGATAGTAAATTGTTGAAATAGTAGTTGATTTTGGAGTTCTAGCCATTCAAGTTGTTTTAGATTCTGACAATGGTGGGTTCTAAATGGGGAGTTTGTGGCAAATCTAGCTATGTTGTTATAGGCGAGTGCCAGTTTGTTGAGATTGCTTTCTGAAAAATTGGTATAAATGGGAGAGGCAGAGAGTAGTGTGGAGTAGTGTGGAGTTGAGATGGGTGTGGGCAATAGTAGTTCTGGCTGTGGGGGTAAGGTAGGGTTCAATTCTGTAAAGGGTGCCTAGCTTTCTATTAACTCATTTTATGGTGGTATTGATGTGTATGTCGAAGGTAAGATTATGGTCAATTATCACTCCTAAGGTTTGGTGGTTGGTTCTGGAGATATTACAGTACCATTATTGGATGTCATTGTAAGCTCTAATTGAGAAGACTTTATTGTAGGATTGAAGAGCAATAATTTCGTTTTTTTTGGCGTTCAGGAGAAGGCAGCGTTGTAGGAACCAACTTTCAGCTTTATTAAATACATTCTGGGTAAGTGATTGGAGTTCTGGTAAGGAAGTAGCAGAGCAAATTAGTGTAGAATCATCTGCATATTGCATGCAGGTAGCTTGAGGAATTGTTAGATTTAGATCACTAATAAAAATGGAGAATAGGAGAGGGCCTAAGATAGAGCCCTGAGGTACACCAAGGCAACAGGAAGGTGTGTAGAGAGTTCATTGTCCCAGAGCACAGCTTGTTGTCTATTTTCTAGGTAGGACTTGAACCAGTGTAGTGCCTGTGTATCAAGTGAGAGAGATTTAAGTATATCCAAAAGAAGGTGATGGTTCACCATATCAAAGGCTTTTGAGAGGTCAACAAAAAGAGTACAGATGATATGGAGTTATTACGATTTTTGTTGATACAATCAGAAAAGGATAGAAGGGCAGAAATTGTGCTGTGGAACGGTCTAAAGCCATGTTGACAGTTGGCAAGTAAATTGTTGTGGAGAAGGTGGTCGAGTAGTTGTCGGTGGATACACTTCTCCATTATTTTTGAAAATGGAGAGAGTAGGGCTATAGGGCGAAAGTTAGAGAGTTCAGTAGAGTCACCACCCTTATGAAGAGAAATGATATGGGAGATTTTCCAGATAGTTGGGATAGTTCCTTCGGTCGGTGATTGTGCTATGACTTTTGCTGATTTCTGTAGATATTCAGCTGGTAGGAGGTCAGCTGAAGGGGTGCCTGGTTTAAGTCTTTGGAGAAGGGTGCAGATAAGAGATGTAGACAATGTTGTAGATGAAATGAGGGAGATAAGTTAAAGTGGGTGACAGGTTAGTGGTAACAGGGGGTAATGAATTGGCTAGGGATTGGGTTCCGTCAGTAAAGAAGGTATTGAAGGCGTTGGCAATAAGTTTAGGATTATCATGGGTGGAGCCTGTTGGGTTGGTATTTTGGAGTGGCCTGGATGTTAGAGCTTATTTATACCGAACCAGAACTTTTGTGGTTTGTGCTGGTGGGTTTGTTGGAGTCAAAGTAGAAGTTTTTCTTATCAAGAAGTACAGAAGGTTTAGTAGAGTTCCTCGGTTGCTTAAAATGTAGGTGGCCTATTGGATTTTTAGTAGTTCGTCATTTGGCGCAAATTTTATTTCTTAATATGATCTTCTGTCTGGTTTCATTTGTAAGCCATAGAGCAGTGGTTTCTGATGGATGGAATAGGGGCATGATAGTCTAAGATTTGTAGGAATTTGGTGTTGAAATAGAACACTGCTTCCTCCAGTGGTAGGTATTTTGGAGGTGACCACTGTTACCCAATTTTTATTTAGAGCCTCCAGTATGTATTCCCACCTTTATTTTTGTTGATCTGTTTTATTTGAGATTGTGATACTGGAATTGTGTTGTGTGAGGCCCAAGCAAATGGCCTCTGGTTACACTGGTTTTGAGATGAGCTTGCTCAGCTGAGCTGAAACTGAAGTTTGGCAACATATTTGAGTGGAAAATTTGCTTTTTTTTGTTTTTTTTCAGAGAGAAGGTTGCTGTGAGGTTAACAAATTCCTATTTGCCACCAGCATTGCAAGAAGGAAACCCACGACTGAGTTATGGACAAAAGATAGACAAATAGGGAAACAATTAAGAAAAGTTAAGTGTCTTAAGTGTAAACAGAGGTATGAGGTAAGTAGTGCTTATGTGGTTTAGTGCTAATGCAAGTTATTAGGGCAAGGGACCAGTGAAGGGCCTTAGAATGAGCTCAATGTGTGGTTAGAAAATAGAGCATGGTAAAACGGAAAAAGTGGAGTAGCTCTTTTTAGGCTCAGGAAGAGTTTGTCTGCCAATTAGCTGATGAGTTCGCTCAGGTGTGTCTATGCTCAAAAGTTTGGTTTGGAAGCTTTCTCGATTAAAATTTTTATTAAACCGAGTAGTTCTAAATAAGTTAGAGTTAGGAATGCTGTTGTCTACATACAAAGGTTAGAGAGTGGTCACTAATGTCATCTGGAAGGGTGCCTGCTTTGTAAGACAAGGGACGGCTGTTAACAAGGATCCAATATAAGGTACTTTGACAGCAGAATGACTAGCTCCTTCATAGAAAAGGGAAGCCAAAAAAGTCAAGTACGACTACAGTTGTTGCTATAAAGGGATCCATCTCTTTCCGTTCAGCCCAAAGAGCAAATCTTTTCCACTTACTCCTATAAACCTTACATGTCAAAGATCTATGTGAGGAGACCAAAATTTCTCGAACAGGGGAAGAAAAACTGGGAAATCTTGCCATCACTGGAAGTGGAGAAACCATTAGGTCAGTATCAGGCCCTGTATGTCTGGATGGGGATGCCCCGATGGGCGAGAGAGCAGATCTGGAGCCGGATCCAACCTCAGAGAGCAAACCAGACCAAAGGAAGGTGAACCAGGTTTGTCGAGGCCAAAAGGGAGGGCAAAGAGGATAACTTTGCTCTGCAACCAGAGAGCTTTCTGCATGAACTTGGGAGTTATAGGAGGAAAGGCACAAGACCACAGGGCCAACCATGGACTACAGCATCTCAGGGTGACTGTCCCTGCTGAGGGATCAAGGCAAAAAGTAACTACTCCATTATTGTTGAAAGGGGAAGCAAACAGATCATAGCAGGGATGATCCCATTTCCGGAAGATTATGTCTGCCTCCGACTGCTTCAGAGACCACTTGTGAGGCATCAGTAAAACTCTGCTGAGATGGTCTGTTTATACACTGGACTCCCCAGAATATGCGTTGCTACCAGAAAGCGGCTGGAGATCGCCCACTGCCAAACCCTCTTCTCCTCAACAGAGGGGGTAGGACCTGGTTCCTCCCTGCTTGCTGATGTACCAAACTACTAACATGTTGTCCGCTTGGATTGCAATAGTCCCCAGAGGGAGACAGCTGTCAAGTTCCTGCAACACTAGAACCACCACTCTCCTCTCCAGTACACTGATCTGCAACTTGGTCTCCTGGATGTCCACGTGCCACGGACTGAATGACCCAGATAATGACCCCCCCCCTTCCTAGCTTGGAGACATCTGGTCGATTGTTTGGGGAAGGACGACTGGACATCCTAGAATAACATCTGTGGAATGAAGCAACCAGAAGCAGAGTCTTTACACACCCACAATAGTTTTAAGGGAAAATTTAGAGGATTTCTGAGTAGTGACCATTGAACTGCTAAAGTCCACTACAATATCCACATGTGAAAACAAGCCATGGGCAGGACAGTAATTGTGGCCACCACTGAACACAATGTCCTGAATATTAAACTGGCTGGAGGCTGAGATATGACTAGAATTTGATTGATGTGACTTAAGTTTGTTACCCTGTCTGTCTGTCGTCAGGTAAGCACACGATGTCCATGTATCTAAACGAGCCCCAAGGAAATCTATGACCTGAACCCGATCCAACTGGGATTTCTGCATGTTAATGGTTATCCCTAAAGTTGAGGCTAGCCATAGTAAAGTGTGTCTGGCTTGAGTGAATAGATGCCTGGTTGCAGCTGTCAGAAGCCAGTCATCCAGATACGAAAAAATCTGGTAGCACAGCAGCCTGAGATGCACTGCCACCACTACCAGCATTTGGTCAACTCCCTGGGGGCTGTGATGAGATCAAACAGGAGTGACCTGAACTGGTAATGACTGGCTCCCAGCCTGAAACGCAGAAATGGCCTGGAGTGTCTATCCATCTTTATATGGTAGTACACATCCTTCAAATCCACAGAGCACATCCATTAGTCCACCTTCAGAAGAGGCGGAATGGACTGGATTGTGACCATCCTAAACTGTGTGCGTTTTAAACAGATTTCTTCAGAGAGGTCAGGTCCAGAAAAGGTCTCAGGTCCCCTGTCCTTCTAGGTACTAAAGAATCTGGAGTAACAACCTGATCAGACTTGATTGGGGGGAGGGGGGACCTCTTGGATGACTTTTTTTTTTTTTTGTGCAAAAAAGTTCTTATTTCATGGCCCGCATCCTCCTGACTTGGTGGAACATCGGGGAGGCAACATTTTCTCTTGGGAGTTTACAGAAAGGGAATGAAGCATCCTTTGGATAGGATCCTTAGCACCCAATCATCATCTGGGATGGCCTCCCAGGCTTTTGGGTGGAAGGAGAATCCGCCTCAGACTGCCTCCAGAGGATGATAGTCTGGCAACTGTTCAGGATCACTGGAAGGGTTGTCCCGAGAGGCTTCCCGCTGCCCCTGATTTTGCGAACCCCCTCAGATGCATGGGTGGCGTCTTCCATTCTCTCAAAGTGAGATAAATATAGTTTAAACACACTCAAGGTGAACGTGGAAGAGGTGTAAACTCTTTTGCCAAGTCTGTCCAAGGCCCAGGATTCCCTATTCAGGGGATGGACAGAGGAGCTTTCCTAGGCAAGCTCATTCTTGATGGCTGCCGCAACAACCATAGCATCTTCACTCTTCAGAACTGGCTTTACTGTAACCGGGTCCTTCCAAGCCCTGGACATTAGCTGGATCAGCATGTTGGCCAGAGGGGACAACCAGGTAGTACATAGGCTGGCCCCAAAAGCTTCCCACAAAGATTTCTCTGGGGAAGGGTTCTGGGCTGTCCAACCATGCCACTGGCACATTATTTCTAAGACGTCTACAAAGGAGACATCATCAGGTGGGGACTTGGGAATCTGTCACCACAGACACCAATTTCGAGGAATGAGAAGGGTCCCTAAGAAAAATCAAGGCGTCGCCTTTTACACGGCCTCTTCCAGGGGGAACCTCCTCAGTGGGATGCTCCGGGGAAATAATCGAAAGATGCCAGGGGTTCCACAGTGGGAAGTGTGTGTGGAGACTCCGGTTGCCCATACAGCAGACTGTAGCCTCTGGCACCAAACTAGAATGAGGGGGAGGCACCACAGCCAAAAGCACAGAGGATCTCCCTGGCTGGGAGAGAACCATCTCCACCACTTCAAAAGCTGAAGGATTCCAAACCACCAACAGCTGTCCCACCACTGCCAACACCTGCTGGAAAGCTTGAGCCCCTTGCTATGAGGGGGCAGTCGGAGCAGAGCTGTCGAAAGCCAAAGCTCCAAGGGGAAGGCTCCGACCATGAAGTTACAGCTCAGGGAAAAGCTCAGAACCAAAGCCAAAGGGCCCTAGCAGGTCAGTAGCAGGTCAAGGAAATAGTTGGAGGTAAAGAGGAAACCTCTATCAGCTCCCACATCGCAACACCGGAGACCAACGGCACTGAAGAGACAAACCAAAGAGCATATCTGAGAAACAGCCAAGGATCGGAAGGTGAAATCCTCAATGAACTAGATATGGATGGAGCGGGCACAAGCCCCATCTGAATCCAAGCCTCAAGGTACCACCTCTTCAGTCTGTAGATGTCTTTAGAGGATAGGCTCCAGGAAGACCTGGAGGAGGCCTCGATCTCCTGGGGAAGTCAGATTTAGACCTAGGAACCGGAGCAGGTGGAGAGTCGCTCGGCCCCGGAACAACACAGGGTGACTGGGGCAGAGAAGAAGTTGGAACTGAACTCAGTACCGACTGAGGTGGTTCCGACAATTTCAGAGCCTTCTTAGGAGGCTCAAAGGAAGGCCAGACAGGGGAACGATGTCTGCCCTTCCCAGGACTCCCTAGACCTTTTTAGAGGGGGATGAACCCCTGAAGTTGGAGGCACCCCCGGGGTGGAGGAAGAAGGAAGCAACCCTTTATGAACCAGCTTACTCCTCCTGTCTGCCAGAGCCTAGACAGACCTCCCTGTGAGCATCCAATAAAGGAATTTTCAACTCACAGGGAAGTGCATTTCTTAGACCCTTGATGTTTTTGCTCAGAAATAATAAAGAGGAAAGAAGAATAAAAGACAAAACGAGCTCTGAGGTACGTTGGGGGAGCAGGGCATTGCGGGTATAGGGGAAGAGCTTAAGTCAGGAAGCTCAAATCTGCAGAAAATGTGGCCGATCGGTTTCGAGGATCAGAACCGAAACCCACAGGTTAAGTGAACAGGACATTATCAGATAGATGCTTTTCCAGCACTGTTTGCTGATAACATCTTAACGTTTACGTACTTTTGTTCGCCCCGACTAGAACCAGAACCAGACTTTGCACTTTAACTATTTTCAAAGAACTGGTCCACTCACCACAGTGACCCCTTTCTTACAAATTCCAGCATCGGAATCTGAAGATAAAAAAGGGTGTTGATGCTGAAAGCCACACTGACGCAAATTGCCAGCGAATTTCTCTCACATGAAGTCTGGCCAAGGGAATCAAGATAATCATAGAGGCCATGAAACATAGAATCTTGAAACATAAGAATCTTGAGAAGTTTTTTGGCATATGCTCAGAAAGTTCGCTGCACAATTCTACTTTGTCCAGACGAAGAAAAGCCTTTTTTGGGAAGTATCCAGAACTACTCTGCAGGAAGGGACAGAATTTCACTTTAAACCTCAAACTTAGGAGGATGACATGTCAGGGAATCCTGACAACTGGAAAAAAAAAGTCTGCAAATATTAAAAACTGCAGAAATATGGAAAATGTGAATGCCTTGAAACTTACAATAAGAAAATCATTTGGCACTTTGTAAATAACCTTGGTGCAACACTGAAACTGAAAATGCAAGCCAGATAATGAAAAATCGTTAAACAGAATTTGAATCATTTGCAGACTGGTGTGCGATCAGCATCTTTTAAAAGTCTTTTAAAAGGAAGGGGGTACAGGTGAGGAGATTTAGAATGACAGCATTTTGAATTTGACAGAGATTAAGAAGAGACAGGTCTAGGACTGATCTCAGAGTTCCTCTTTCTTTGGCACCAGAAAAATCCTTGAACAAAAACCTCTCTGAAATAAGGGCACTAATTATTTGACCCAAGATAACAGGAAGCAGAGACGTTTCGACTTCATAGCCTTCAGAAAATTCATGCCAATGCTAAGCCTGTTATTCTATTAACTAAGTTTGTAACACCAAATTGTCCCTATTTTCGGGCCTTTGTCCCACTTTTATTTATGGCTTTGTCCAGATTTCTTGCTTCAAGAGGTATAGGGATATCACACACACACACACACACACACACACACACACACACACACACACACACACACACACACGACCCTTGTTTAACTATTCCATAAATAAACCTCCTCCCCTTAAGCAACCACACAACTCTCTCTCCCACAGACACAGACCGATACACACGGGCAACTTTAACTATTTTAAACTTTTTTTCACGTTATTTCTGACATTGCAGCAGCCCATTCATACCTATGGGTTGTCTGCATGTCAAATGTCTGTAACCCCGGGGCTGCCTGTACAACTAAATCGGGCATCCCCAATCATTCGGGTAACTTAATTTGTTTAGAAGCTGATCCATTCATACTCACCTTCTAGACCAAATAGGCTTCAATCAAATGGCTAATGTGTATGTATGCCATTCTGTTCAAAGTGAATTTCTAGGTTAAAACTTCAGAACACATACACAATACACCCACCTCTGTGGCATAGATGGCTAAAAGCCCCGACTACGACCAAGGGCTAAATTAGCATCTCTGGCACAGAAGGAGCATAGGGAGAACCCGGTGGGGGATGATAGGAGTGAGGAGCCATTACCAACTCACCCATCCTGGGGATAGGGAGGCGATATGACCTATTGCACTAATGACCCCGATACTGCTAGTACCAACTATTGGGTCAGGAAGCTTAAGCTGTACATAAGGGAAGCTGTCCCATGGCACATGTAGACAAAAATAGGGGAGTTCCCTAGGCAGCAGCTTTCAATAAAGCTTTCATCGGGAAAGTTAGACCGAGTATGGGAGGGGACTCTTGCATGACCTTTGCAGGATGGCTCTCTTGCCTTGCACCTGACCTTCACCTCCTAGGGGAACAAACTTTCTGATGAGGCTCTTGCATCAGCCATGGAATATACAGTTTGCAGGGATTTTGCCTGTTTTGAGAATGGATCTAGTTCTCATCCCTGGAAAAACAAATGAGCCAATTAGGTCCAAAAACAGAAGCCAATTAATTTATCATACAAGTGAAAAAAAAATATGCATTTACATGCTGCAGATACCAAGATATAAAATCAATCAATAACTCCAGGTTTTGTTACACAATATACCACGCATCCATTCCATGGAGTATTATGAGTGTTTTATGTACACTGAAAAATGCAGTACTATGTTGTAATGTCCATTTATGGTTTGTGCCATAGATTAAGCAAAGTGTATCTAAAGGTATTTGATGGAATCATAATGCTATTTTCTCTTACTTTGACTGCGTATACTGAAGTTGAAAAGGTTTTACAGAAAACTAATATATCCCTAATTAAGCTCACTCTCAGAATCTCACATTCTTGTGACTGGAAAAGCACACTAGTATTTTTTTCACAGAAATTTTGGTGAATAAATTCACTGATGCAATGTCATGCCACAACAGCATATCTATAGATCAATCTTAAGTTGGCACAATGCTGAGATTTCCTAGTTTAGACATAGAAATTGGTCAGATGCTTACTATACTGTCAATTATCTTTAGTTGAGCAGCAGTATCATAGTGACTAATTTTCCAGATGTTAGGAAAGATTCCATATAAAAGGGATAAAAATTGTGAAATGGGAGTGGTAAGCTAAATATGTTGCAAGACCTGACAAACATGTGATATAGGTCATTAGCTCTAGACTGCCCAGGATTTGGAATGTTTCTTTACAAGGAATGTGCGTCTGAAAACTGGAATGTAGCTAGAAATTCTTATGGATGGAGGGAACATGAAATGAGTGAAGAGTCTGGGGGTGGATATGGGATTAGGCTGATAAAAAAAAATCCCACAAATTTCTCCATGTTGTTTGTTTGGTAGCATTGTTGCCTCACAGCAAGAAGTTCTCCTGTTTGATTCTCGGCTGGAGTGCCTTCTGTGTGGCGACCCCTAACCGGGAAAAGCCGAAAAGACAAACAACAACTTTATTCTATCAAAACACAAATCCCATCCCAGACATCCAGAAATTCCAGATTGTTCATCTGGGAAGATTGTCTACATGAGAAGTAGGAAGCTTTGGCTGACTTGGTCAATCTCTTGCAATCATGATAACAGCCAGGTTCTGTCGCATAGCTTATTTCCTCAGGTGATGTAGAGTGTAAGCCATGTGGCAGAAGCAACTCAAATTACTCAGCTATACTGGGGACAGCATTTATCTTGTAATAGTAGGTGTGCATTAAATGTACTCAGGGGCACTTTTTGAGGTCAGTTTGACTTAATACAGGCTAAGAGTCTGTAACCCGGGGACTGCCTGTATAGAAAACTTCTGGAAGAGCTTCATGTTGATCAGGAACGAATGGAGGAATGGTTAAGGAGAGGCAAATTCAAACCAAGAGATGAAAGGTAAATACAGATGGCCCAAGAAAATGGGTACGCACACGCTGGATTACAAAGTTCAGTGAACATGTGGGAGAAACAGAGAAATGTAGGCTTTGTAAAAACAGAACTGGAAGCAGTCTCACACCTCGTTGCTGGTTGTGACATACTAATAGGAGGACTGTATACTGAAAGGCATAATAATGTGGCAAGACTGTTGCACTGGGGATTGTACAAACATTATGGTACTGAAGTGGCTAAAAACACTGGAAACATAAGCCATAAAGCATCATAGAAAATGATGAATTTTACATCACATGGGATCATCCATTAACAACAGATGTTAGAAATTCGGATATAGTGGTCTATGAAAAGAAGACAAAGTAGCATTGATCATTGAAATTGCCACACCCAGTGCCTACAGTGTCTTATATACAGAGAGAGACAAAGTCATTAAATTTTAGAATTTGCAGGCAGAAACAACAGCAATGGGGAAGAAAGATACCCAGACAGTTCCAATAGTAGTAGGAGCAACAGGTCTTATAAAAAAGAATCTACAATCGTACTTGGATATGTTACCAATACCTGTAACCCCATACGAATTGCAAGAATCATTACTGGGCACATTGAGAGTGCTGCAAACAGCACTTTTGGCGGGCAAAGACATAATACTAATTTCATGAACTTTAATCGTACTTTGACTGAGGAATAGGGTCCATTCCAGTCATGGTATTAAAAACCCAAAAGATTTGGAGAAATAACAATGTTCATAACTCTAACCATAACAACTAGACTAGAAACGTAAATGAGAAAGTTATTCAGTAGACACTGATCTTTCAAATGGTGTAAATGCTGATAGTCATTATTAAATATTTGCCAAGGAATACTGATTGCACATTTTTTTACCTTTTTGGTAAAACAAATCACAATATCTTGGTGAACGTACCATGTAGACCCATACAATATGTAAGCAATTTGTGTGAATGTCAGCTTTAAAATGATACCTTAGCCATTACTGTGTGATGCTCCTTTACAGAGATTTTCAAATTGTCAGATGAGAAACAAACAAAACACAATTATCTCATCACATGTAACAGACTACATATCAGTGTACAAAATTGTGTGTCTCAATGTCAGCTTCTAAACAATCCATCATGTGTGTCACTACCATGTTCCCTCAAAGGCATACTTATGAGAAATATCCTAATTTTCATAATGCAACAAATAAACTGAGTATTTGATTCACGTCTTTCTCATAGATGAGCAGTATTTTTTTTGCAGAAACTTGACATTTTGTTTGTTCTGTTGTGAATACTACACTTCACCCCTGACCTTGCCTTACTTCCAATATGAAAAAATATAATTTTCATAACCCAAAAGTCATACACAAGCTGACATTTGTACACAACACTGAATAGATTCCTGTATCACATATTCAGTACAAAGTGGTACGATGTTCAGCTGCAGTAATTCACAAAAATATGAACTATATAACTACAACATATACCTTCATCTGCAGTAATTCACAAAAATATGAACTATACAACTACAACATATACCTTCATCTGTATCTTACAGTACAAAGAACTGGGAAAAAGAAATATGTGGGAAAAGACTTCTGCATGACTCCACATATACATAACCCAAAATCTGCTGTGTGTATTCATCAATGTAATAACAGAGTAGTAAAAGTGGCAGCTGCATGAGGGATTTACCCAAGATATGACTTGATGTTATACTGTAACCGCATATACTGTAAATTTATAATGTGATAACTTACATTTAGTTACTGAAAGGTTCTGCATGTTCAGGCAAAGGTGATAATTGCTGTACATAACCTGTTGAGCAGGCATTCATTACATTCCTGGTACAGGTGTAATGCAAGACCAAGTCATTACCACCTCTCACTAATAGTAGCATAACATTTATATTACTGAGCCCTTCATCTCACCTAAATTCTACACATGACCGACTAAGAATTGACAAGACTGTACATTACTGGAATGAGCTGGAAATAACTAGAATGAGACTGGAATGAATGCCTGTTACTACCCAGAACTGTGCCAGTCTTGCACTTTTCAGAATAACTACCCACACTGTAATTTAGCTATCAATATGGTTGCTCCATGCCAGAATTAGTGTGCAAGTAATCCCACGGATTCTAATCACAGGGACGGCTCAGAGAGATAAGACAAGTGACAAAAGGCAGAAATACTTTCCAAAATAGCTGGTTCACTAATGCTGCAATTTATGTAAAATCAATACCATAAGCCTTTCCTCTCACCCAAACTGTACACACAAATAGCAAAAATAGAAATATGTAAGCTATCTGGTTGATCCATACCTTCCTCTCACCCAAACTGTTACAAAATGATAAAACCAGAAATATTGTCCAAAACATATGGTTGGTTGATCCATGCCAGAACTCCCTTGCATAACTGAATGTCTCTTCTCACTCTTGGAATTTCTAAGCTCTCCATTAGCCTCTCCGCAAGAGGCTACTGATGCGGATCCTATACCATTATGGTAGCCCTTTAATGAACAGACTCAGTTCATGTTATATCCTTACTGATGGGGCCTGTAAAAACTTCACAGAACTAAACGATGGGTTTGCACCAATTGCTTATATGCTATAACTTCCCTCTTGCTGTTAACAGTGCTTTTCCGCATGCATCCAGATACTCATATTTCCGATTTCAATAGAAGTTAGTAAGAAAAAAATATATCTCAAACCCTGCATTTATGTAACTGTATAATGTTGACAGCACTTCACAACTACTGTGTAATCTCTCTAGAAATTTCCTAACAGGGAGCATTACTTTGAATTTCCTTGCAATAAGTCTGAACTACAACGCATTAGATATTTTATGCGGTTTTGTCAAATTCCTTTTCTAATCATAGGAAGTTACTAGGCTATTGGCCCAGAAGCCCTTATAAGCCTAGCCAAGAGTTTAGCCCACGTTTAGACAAATCATCACCCAATGCCCCTGTCCAGCAGGTACACAAGTGGAATCCCCAGGCATGTATTTTCTATTTCCCATCCAGTTATCCAGGTTGTGCTTAAAAAGAGGTAAAGTGGTACTCTGCTTGACATGGAGAGGGAGTCTATTCCATAGATGGGGAGTCTCTAGGACACAAATCTGTATCACCAACAAGTCCTATTAATGTCATAGACCAGGTTGAGGCTGCATGTGCAGGTTACTTGAGTGGAGCTTGACTTACAGATATGCAGCAGTCCCAGTGATTGCCTTGTATGCCAGACAGAGGTCACCTTTGAGGAGTCAGTATGAAATAGAGTAGAGGGTTAGGGCTTTTAGCCTGTGTATGGTAGACTTGAGGCCCTGTATTCTCCTGGTGAGGAACCTCTGTGGTCTGTCCAGCTGCTGCATGTGCTTTGCGAGGTACATGCCGAACTGGGTGTTGTACTCAATAATAGGCAAGAATACAGGGATGTTATGACCTCCTTGTCCCTGGAGGAGAGACCCTTACTTACAAGGTGGGCCATGTAGAAAGCTTTCCGTACAATGGAGGCAACATGATGGTCAAAAGTCAGGTTGCTATCGATCTGGGTGCCCAAATCCCTCATGAATTAACAACATCTGAACCAATTTGTGGGGACATCACTATCCCCAAAGGGGAGGATTATGTATTTTTTAGTATTCAGCTTGAGGCAGTGTTTCTGGCACTAGTCATTTGTTTGGTTTAGACCCTCTTGGAGGATGTCCACGTCAGTAGGGGAATTGAGGTCAGCACCCAGGCTGCAATCATCTGGAAACTTAAGTCAGCCATAGCCCACTGGTTTTGGCCTGCACCTCAGAAAAAGTACATCCCAAACAAGAGAGGCCCCAAGACTGAACACTGGGGTACGCCACTTGATACAGGTCTACTACTTGAGGTGGATTCCCTATTTTGACTAGATGAGTTCCATCAGTCAGCCAGTTAGCTACCCCTCGGGTAACATACAGAGTGATGCCTAGTTGAGATAGTATTATGCTCAAGTGGGGAATATAGTGTCAAAGGCTTTGGCCAGGTCAAAGTAGGCGGTGTACACTGCCTTCCCCCTAGTCCATGGCTTTGGTGACGGTCTGAAAAATCGACCAAATTTAATAGACAGGACCTCCCCTTGACGAAGCCAAACCGTGTGGGATCGAGTGTTTGGAGGATGCCACTGTCCTGGTTAAGGAGATCCAGGATAATCAGTTCCACGGCCTTGTAGATCAGGCTAGTAAGACTGATGAGTCTATAATTTCCAGGTCAGTGGACGCTTCACCTTTGTGTAAAGGCATGACAGTGGCCGTCTTCCACTTATCTGGGACGAAGCTTGGTTGAATAAGGTGCCTAATGGTGCTGCAAGTTCCTACCAGAGTTCATGTAGGATGCAGCTTGGGATGTTATCGGATCCCATGGAGGCTGTCTTTTTTACCTTAGAGAGCAGGGATGACATGATCCCTAGATACAAGGGGAAGGAGGCAGGTACTAGGAATTTCCTGATTTACTGATGGGGTGGGCACAGGGGTGAAAGTTTTGCTGAATCAGCCAGCCAGCAAGTTTGCTATGGCATTTGTATATGTGGTGTCCTTGACCACCAGTTCTGAACAGATCTGGGTGCTACCTTTGAGATTACAGACATATGTGAAGAAGGCCTTATGACTGTCTCTAGTAGCCAACTTGGACTTGAAGCTTAGTTTGGAGGATTTCACTAGTGCTCTTATTTGCTTGTTCAGGCTAAGGAGAGATTTCTTCCAATTGTGCAACTGCTCTTTCCTGATCCTGGACAGCATTTTTTTTCTTTTATTGTAGAGTTTATTTATTGCAGATGTCCACCAGACAGGTTTACTCTTCCTTGCAGAGGATGATTTGGTCCTGTCAGGTATTCCTGATTCCATGCATCTATATAAATGTTCATATAGTAATTTGGTACAGTTTTGGATACTGGTGCCAGTTCCTAGAGAGGGGGAAAGAGGGCTGTATATACCATCCCTTAGAAGGCTGTAATCAGCTTTGGAGAAGTTTTTTTGTTTGACCCTATCTAGGGGGGGGGGGGGGGTCAGGGGAGATGGTGACTTCAAACGTGACTGCTATATGGTCGGATCTTACCAGGGAGGAGGATGATACTGCAGGTATGCTGCAGTGGTTACTCATGGTGGTCAATACGAAGTCCGAGATATTAAATCACCTCTTGTTGGGCATCAACTAGCTGTACCAAATCATTTGCATGGACAAAAATCAAGGAATCTCTGGGTATTTGTGCTCTGGCATGAGACGTTCTTCCAGTATACGTTTAGGTAGTTAAAAAGTCACCCAGGATCAGGGTAAAGGGTTGAATCTTGATAGATTTGAAGATGTCCAGATAGGCAGACTGGACATCTTAGTCAGACTTGGGGGGGGGGGGGCAGTATCTAGCTATGATTTGTATAGGGGTCTTGCTAAAGTTAACTGCACCTAAAATCCCTCTTGTGCGTCATACTGTTTGACCAGCCTGGAGGTGTGTAGGTCTTTAATATATATTGAAACTCCACCTCCTTTGGCTTTACTACCCACAGTTTGGGATCTGAATGTATGATCAGATGAATAACCAGTAAGACTGGGGTTGCTCCCCACAGCTTTCAACCAGGTTTCTGTAACTGCGCAGATGTTAGCATTTTCCAGGGTTAAGAATGCTTGTAATTAATGCAGTTTCACGTTTAGATACTCCCAAGCATTTAGCAGCATGACCTTTAATTTGTTTATCCTGCCTCATCCCTTCTTCCTTCTTTTAATTCCTCCAAATCTTTTGGATTTTTAATACCATGAAGGGAATAGACTCCATTCCCAAGTCAAAGTATGATTAAAGTTCATGAAATTGGTATTGTTTCAATCTTTAATTTCAGCAAAAAGTGCTGCTCGCAGCACCTGCAACGTGCCCAGTAATGCAATTCGTATGAGGTTACGTGTATTGGTAACCTATCTAAATACGATTGTAGACTAAAAGACCCGTTGCTCCTACTACTTCTAGAACTGTCTGGGTATCTTTCCTCCACATTGCTCTCATTTCTGCCTGCAGATCCTGATATTTTATGACAGTCTCTCTCTGTATGCAAGACACTGTAGTTGCAAAGTGGTGTGATTTCAATGAACAATTTTACTTTTGTCTTCATTTCATTGATCACAATATTTGGTTATCTAGGATCTATCTTTTGAACTGTTGGTAATGGATGATCCCATGTGATATAAACATTTTCTATGATGCCTTGTGGCTCAAGTTTTCAGTGTTTTTCAGCCATTTCAATACTATAATGTTTGCACAATCCCCAGTGCAACAGTCTTGCCACATTATGCCTTCAACATACAGTCCTTCTGCCATTAGTATGTCACAACCAGCAATGAGGTGTGCTACCATTTCCAATTCAGTTTTACAAAACTTACATTTGTCTGTTTCCCACATGTTCAATGACTTTGTAAACCAGCATGCACGTAGCCCACTATCTTGGGCTGCCAATATTAACCTTTCATCTCTTGATTTGAATTTGCCTCTCCTTAACCAATACTACATTCGTTCCTGATCATAATGAGGTTCTTCCACATGTTTTCTATACTTGCAACTGTATTTACGCATTTTTCACATTTCTTGCCTTCTCATCTGGTCCTTCACCTTTTCTTTTGTCTTTTGGCACATTCAGTTGCTGACTGATGTTTACCTACTTCTGGTTTGATTTCCGTTCCTGCTTGACACAGATATGCTTCTGATAGATTAAAGCAGAGAAATCTTAGATTTAGTTTTCCTCATTTATCAAAACTTTCACTATGTTTGGGTCTTGTGAGGTCAGCAGATTTTTGGAATCCCACGATTGTAGATCTCCAAATGTAATAAATTTCAAGGAGGCCCATCCTGCCTTCGGAACGGAGAATATAATCCTGGTATGCAGTAATTTTTATAAATTATTTGGCGAGCATGAAGCATCCTTCTTGTTTACTTTTCTTATCATCTTACATGTTTTGGGGCCAGTCAATCACTCCAAAACTCTAAGTTAGAACAGGAAGGGCAAACTGGTTTATAGCTTGGATTTTGTTCCTAGATCTGAACCCGGATTTCAGGATTAAATTTGTCTTCTGAAGTATTCTTTACCAAGTTTTATTCACGTCTTCACATTTTATTGTTGAGCCGTCATCAATTCCCAAATATTTATACACTCCCTCTTGCTCAAGTTCTTTTATATCACATTCTTGTCCCAAACTGAGGTTTTCCTGGTGCTGCAGGTTTCCTGCTTTAAAGGTTGCTTTTGCACATTTATCAAGACCAAAATGGGATCTGAAAAAGTTGACAACTTGCAGTTGTGCTTTAAATTCCTCATCTGATGAGCTATAATCGACAAAGGGTAGATGAGAAGTCTTCACACTGTTGTTTTCAAGGAGCCAAATTACAGCCATGGCCTAAACTGTTAAGCAGACAGCTTAATGAGTTAAGGGCAAGGCAGAATAGCAGTGGTCACCCTGGAACTTCCCCCTTGGAATTTTTATCTGTGGGGTAATAAATAATTTGTCCTTTATCACGGCTTAATTGCAAAGTGGTCTGTCACTGTAATGTAGTTATCAGTATAGGTGCATCTTACACATTTTTAAGCACTCATCCATGAATGTGGAATATGATCAAATGCTTTTTTGTAGAAATCCATGACATACTTGGTGGAGAACTGTAAAAAGGGGAAGAATCTATGACAAACTATCCTTTGTTCCATGACATTTATTGCCCTTTTGTTCTGCCATAATTGTTTTCTTTTAAATGACTATAAACTGTCGGCATGAATTCCCCTGTATAGTTTATACGTCGTTGGAAGGGACGTTATAGGTTCATACTAGGCTATGTGCCCTAGGGCATTTATAAGCCTAGCCAGAATGTGTTTGGCTTTCGCCACCCATTTTAAATTTATTTTGCTATGCCCTTTTTCGAGGTTAGTATACTGTGCCTCTGTCTAACAGTGACACAGAAGTGATACCCGGGGTAAACCTACGATCTCCCATCCACTCATCAAGATTCCTCTTGAAGAGAGGAAATGAGGGACTCTGCCTAACCTGGACTTGGATTTTATTCCAGAGTGAAGGGAGCCTCTGGGTTATGAATCTGTCCCTCCAGCATGTCCTATTTATTTCAGTGCTGAGGTTCAAGTCTCTCAAGCACGTAGCTCGATGGGATTTGGATTTTCTGAGGTGCAGCATGTCCATTAATTCTGGGTTGGACATGGCTTTATACGTCAGGCACAGATCGCCTCTGAACAGGCGGTATGCCACTTGAGTAGAGCTGGAGTTTCTTTAACCGGGCAGCATATGGCATCTGTTTGAGCCCTTTGATCCTCTTGGTGAGGTACTTTTGGGGTCTTTCCAGTTGCTGCAGGTGTCTGGTAAGGTACATCCCAAAAGGGGCATTGTACTCAATTATGGGCCTGATGAGGGATGAGTAAAGAGGCACGATGACCTCCCCTGATCTAGATGCGAATCCCTTCATGATTAGGTGGGCTATATAAAATGTGTTTCTAACCACTTTGGCCACGTGGTTGTCAAATGAGAGATTGCTATCAACTTGGGTCCCCAGGTCCCTAATAATTTTTAGGGCAGCTTCCAGGTTTACTCTTAAGTAGGAGCATTGTTTTTCCCTGTTAGCCAGGTTGGTGTCTGTTCGGGGTGTGCGAATCAACAGTTCTTACTCATGGCTAAATCTTTGTGCAAAAATATTAATACTTGTTCTGCATCTAGGCCTGGAGTTTTCCAAGTAGAAGCTTTTCTTTCAATCCCTCTGGCTGTTGCTTCATCCCATTTCATACCCTGTATCTTTAAACTTCTTATTCTTTCTTTTACTACTCCTATCCATTTTGCATCTTTGTTATGTTCCACAGGATCTTCATAGATATTGCTCCAAATTGTATCCATTTCTTTTTCTGATGCTCTTTCAAATTCATTTTACTAGTTTCCTAATTCTCTATAAAATTTTTGGGTCATCAATAAATTGCTTATTTTGTACTTTTCCTTAATGTTTATCTGCGTATCTTCTAAATTTTTCCACTTCTACTGAGATTTTTAGTTTATTTGCGATAGTGTATGATGAATCCTAGTTTGTTCTAATACTGCACATTGCTTTTATCACATCTTTTAGTATTTTTGTTGATCTGTTCCCTCTTCTATATTCTAAAAAAGGGACACCTTTCTTAATTGCTTTACAGTTTTCTCTATTTGATACTTCCATGACTGTATTTGATTTCTCCCATTCCTTTCCCTCACTACCCTATGTTCTTGTGGTAGAACTTTAGCAGTCATTAGTTTAGCTGCACAGTAATGTATCCTGTTTACTTCTGTTATATCGCATGGACCATCCTAATTACTGTTGTTTCATCAAACTTCTGACTTTTGGGGTTTTATTGACCTTCTGGTCTTATTTCTTTCATTGATCTTAATATGTCAATGTCAAGCAACTCTTCTCTTAGCTCATTTTCTTCTAAACTGAGGGCACGTTTTGTTTTCCATTTCCAGCAGCCGTTCTATAGAATCTTCCTGTGGCACACTCTCTTCAATTTCATCCTGTGCCATCCGTTGCTCTGTCATATGGGAACTCAATAGCCTATCACTCCTCAACACTGACTGCATCAGAGTTTCCACAGTTTTTTTTTCCTTCCTTTGTTGTCCAGCTTCAAGTGAATGTCTATACTGGTTTCCTGTGGAACACTCCCAAAATATCTTCATATGGCACCTTACCAGTTGCTTCCCGTTCCACTGGTTTCCCCTTAATTTGGATATCCACTGCTCTTTCCTGTTGTGGTACTTTCTGAATTAGATTTTCTACACTGGATCCTTCACTTCGCAGGTACTCCGTAATCTCAGTCTCTATACTTCACCATTACTAATCAACTTTTATTTCTCTTCAAATATCTTTGGTGCTGCTCTTTTTGTATTGGCAAGTTTTGCTTTCTCCTTTGCATAAATATATCACACCATATTAAATCTCTTTTTCTTTCCCATGTCCATATTTCCTCTTCAGATGTCCCCGATCTCCTGCTTCTCCTTACTTTGGGGACTCGCTCCACCATGCTGTGATGTAACCCGTGTTAGATCTTCTACACCAAATCCCTCTTTGTAATACCAATTTCTTTTTTTAAATTGTAAAAATTTTCCATATCCGAATGTCTTTGCCTGTACTTCTCTTTGAATATCCTAGGGCTGCCGGCTTTATACGGATTAATTTGGTCCTCTCCTTTGCATAAATATTGTACCATATCAAATCTCGCTCTCTTTCCCATGTCCATATTTCTTATACTTTTCAAAAAAATCTCTAGATTTTATTTATATTTTTGCACTGCCTCAGATGTTTCTTTTTCCAAACATTTCAAAGTTTCTTGACCTATATACTGTTTTTCACAAATCTGTTTTATTAATGAATGTTTTATTAATGAATACAACATTTTATCTGAAGCTTCTGACAGTTTTTCTTGTGGAATTATTTTTCTTTCCTCCAATTTCTCTCAATTGTTTTGTATATTTTGTGTCTGGAAATTCTGGGGTTTTTTTGCAAAAAATACTAACAATACACAACTTCTTTCTTATCCTTAACAGTACACTTATTTCTTTGGCCTATCAATTTTTGTGATTTTTGTGGACTACTACTTCATTCTACAACCGGGGGGAGGGCATCCTCTCCTTGAGCCTGGCCCCGTTGTAAGAATGTTTCCGTATTTTGAGGATTCTATACAGTCATTTTTTCCAGTCCTGGCACAAGTGTGTCTACCAGGATTGGGCACTTTTTTTTATCCTGGGTCTTGTGCATCCAGCTATCTTTTTCATTTTTAACCTACTTCTGTCCATGATATGTGCTGTATAAATACAATCTATATTTCAGGGCTGTCTTGGTGAGATTTTGTGAAAAACAGGGGCCACCTTGCGAATGTACTCACTAAGACTTGAAGATTAATTCAGTTTCAGCGAGACTACTCCTTTACTTGCTGACTCCTCTCTCCATTCGGACCCCTGTATATTCCTTCTTGTACAACTACTCTGTTGTGTACCTTTGTGACAAACATTTTGTATGGAGCCTGGGAGTAGGAGAGAAGATCGAGGACAATATCCAAAATGCACACTTGTTTGAAAACAGCCAGTTCAAATGAGATGATCTTTTCTTCAAAAGGCAGTGACCGATTCATGTGCTTTATCCCCACAGAAAATGCTAATTTAAAGTTTTTGTACAATGTTTTTTCCAGACCTTTTTTGTTTGAAATTATATTCTTAATCATTTATTTGCAATGGTGCCCTTAACCTCTCTAGCTCTGCTACAGTGTCACTGACATAACTATTAAAATTAAATTAGTTCTAGCACTGAACATAGAGGACCCATGAACTAACTTGATATTAGCTGAGATGGCAACATTAGGCATGAAGGAAGAAAGGATTAGTATGCAGAGAAACCCTATCCTTGTGAAAGACGACATAGGGATGTATAGAAGACAAAGCCCAAAATGACCCCCCCAGGTGGAAAGCATCAGTGGTCACAATGGCAGAAGGGGAAGGAAGAGAGTGACAGACCTGCACGAATCTACCACCATAGATGGGACCTGCAAGTGTTTGTCAGCCCGATAGGTGCAGATAGGGGATGAAGAACAGACCACTGAACAGATAGTGTCCGCTGGAGAAGACGCATACAATACCTGGCTAGAGGGGACCAAAAGAATGGCAGCTGCCATAGAACCCAGAGCTCGTAGAAACAGCCTGGCCGGAGGGGTTGGTAGATTCAAGATGGCCGTATCCGACCTTTCAATGTGTCTCTGCAATGTTAAGGTAAGGCCGCTATCCAAGTAATGGTGTTCAGTTGGACTTCAATGACTAAACCGGCATTGGTTGCAACTTGCCCAAGTTTATGGTAATACCAGCAACTGAGATAGTTGGCAAAGATGATCTCAAAAATGATCTCTGGTTTGACCAAGTTGCCAGTGCCGGGGCAGTCAGAAGCCAATCGTATAAATACGGGAATACATGGAACCTTGCAGTCAGTGACTTGCCACCACTGCCATACATTTCTGTAAACACCCGGGGGGTTGTGGTGAGACCAAAGGGCAGGGCCCTGAATTGGAAGTGATGCTCCCAAGCGAAAGTGCAAATGACTTCTGGAACGTATTTTTTTTGTGATAGTACATGTCCTTGAAGTCCATTGAGCACAAACAATCTTTCTTCCTCAGTAACAGGAGCATGGACTGCACAGTCACCATCTCGACCCTGACTTTCTTTATGTACAAGTTGAGACTGCTTAGGTCTAAAATTGACCGTAGGTCCCCAGTCTTCTTTGGCACAAAAAAGAAACGAGAGTAAGTTCCGGACCCCCACTGATCCGTGGGAACCTCTTGGATTACTCACTTCTGCAGCTGGTCAATCTCGACAGCTGCCAACTCCCTCTCACTGGGTAGGACGTTGGGGAGTGTCTTTCGAATTTTTGACAGGAAAGAGAAAAGGGAATGTAGGAGCCTCTGGATGCAATATTTCAAACCCACACATTTGTTGTAATTTGGGCCCAGGCATTTGAGTGCAGAGCAAAACATCCCCCAACTGCCTCCATAGTAGGACAGTCAGGCAGCGCTTCAGGAGCGATGAAAGGGCTGGTCAGTAAAAGGTTCCACTGTGCCCTGGTTCTGCGGATCCCGTCGACCTGTAGAGTGGTGTCTTTCATTAAAGCCTCCTCAAGACTACTCTCCACTTTGATCAGGGAAAGAACCTTGAGACTTACGAAACAACCCTCTCCAATTCCTGTAATATATGTTAGTTGAAGGGTAGAAAACTTGATCCCCATAGTAGACAACGTCTTACCCTCTTACTTGCTGCAGATCAGGGTTTCCTTAAAAGGTGGTCCAAATACAGAAGAGCCAAAGGAGGCATTGACAAAAAGATGCCTCAAAAGAGCTCCGCGAAATCACATAGCTTCATTCAAGCATGACAATATATCGAGATGCCAGTGCCGGCTGCCCTAGAAGAACCCTCCGGAGAGTGGGAAACAAGTCTCATGAAGAGTTCACTATGGACAGAAATACCTCACCAGGAGGATCACTGGCCTCAAACAGATGCCCTATGCATCTCGACTGAAGAAATTCCAGCTGTACTCAGTTGCATACCGCCTACTCAGAGGTGATCTCTGCCTGACATACAAGGCCATGTCCAACCCAGAACTGATGGACATGCTCCACCTAAAGAAAACCTTATCCCCTCAAGCCACACACTCAAGGGATCTAAACCTCACCACAACAATAAATAGGACGTGCTGGAGGGATAGATTCCTGTCCCAGAGACGTCTCATGCTTTGGAACAAGATTCCAATCTACATTAGGCAGAGCTCTTCGCTAACACTCCAAGAGAAACCTTGACGAGTGGATGGGAAACAAAGTTTACCCCAGGGATCACTTCAGTGGCTCTGCTGGACAGAGGCACAGGGATCTAACCTAAGGGGGTGGTGAAAGCCAACACATTCTGGCTAGGCTTATAAATGCCTTCGGGCAGATAGACTTGAGACTTATTCATAGCCTAACTGTAGAGAAATAAAAGTAGTCTGACCATCAAGAATGTCAGACAACACATCTTAATGGCAACTTTAGAAACTGACAGAAACATGGACTACTAGAACCTCCTCATCTATAGAGTAGAAAAATTCCAGACACGGAGGCTAAAATTTGGCAGGTTGCAGTATACATAGATTATATATTTCTTGGCAAAGAATACGCAGGAATTCTTGTCCTTTGGATAACAAGGAGAGGTCACAGTGGAGTTTTTACACTGTCGAGTTGCCAACCTGGCTCCCAACCTTCACAGAAGGCACACACACACCCTACTGCAGGTCTTTAAAACTCACTCGACTGCAAGGAGGACATGCAGACTCCGCACAGAAGGTGCTCCAGCTGACAAATCGAACTGGAGAACCTCTTGCTGTGGGAGATAACGCTAACCGCTACAACACTGCAGCCTGTGTCATATGACAGAAACAATTGCTATAACAAATTCCAGTAATGCAGGAATAACCAATTCATTATAAAAATTCCTGCATCCTTGAACAACATGCCCCTAGTGTTATAACCAAATTATTCCTATCCTCCCCTTTTCATTCCTACTGGAGCATAATTTCATATACGTTGATTTCAAAAGTACAAATATCCTCAAATTTTACGATATTTCAAAATTCACTTGTAACAGCATATTCCCCTAACATGGCCACAGCATGCGATTTCACAAAGGAGTTTCATGCCTACTTCGATAGGTATAAGCAATCGACAGTCCCAATCGGATGTAAATACAATGGGAACTTAAAAGCAAACCACTCTGATGGGCCACAAAAATAAATGTGCTCTACAACAAAAGGAAAAAAAAATCCAGAGTGTACATCAAAAGAGACCCCCAAAATAAAAGAAAATGGCAGAGTATTGGAGGGGGAAAAAACTACGAGGACTACTAATGCAGCCCATGAACTTAAGTTAAGCATCCGAAGTAAGATTACAAAGTCTTCTTTAGTTACATTGGGAAACTTTAACACCCGCCAATGCTCCGAATTCATTTATAATGGCATCAACTTCTCTGACACAGCTGACATTAGCAAGATACTGACTTACAAAAACTATGTGCTAACTTCATTCCAGAGAGTACTATGCAAAGGCAACTTATTCCTCACTAAAGAGCATACATTAAAGGCACTCTTCAAAACTAAAATTAAAAATACTTCTGTAATGATATGAGGTAGTGCCAGCGGGAGTAGGGCAGTGCATGTGTAACATATGCCAGCATAGCTAGCTGGAGCTGTAAACAATTATGTCATTTGAATATCAAACTGATTTATACAGATGCTAATGTTAAAAATGTATTTGTAAAGCTGCTTGTGTTAATCAACAGTGGGTCCTGCTCAACAGAAAAGAAATATACATGTACGTCAGGCTACATTGTTGTAATGTATACATTTTAAGAGAGGATAATGGAAGGGAAGGGGTTAAGCTCAGCCCAGCTAACCTTAAGAAAAACAGACTGAAATGAAAAGACTTTGATAGAATCATGGCCTAAACTAATATCCGACTGCAGCCAGATACTCAATATTTATGAAAAGCATTTCTGCAGGAAGGGTAGAAGTACTGAATTGTTTTATAGCTTCAGGATTCGGTATTAAGCCTTATCAAAATTGTGTGTGTATTGTGACATATTTGTGAAAAATCCTGGTTCAGTTGCTAATGAGAGGGGTACTGTGTGAACCACAGAGTCAGGTGACCGGATGTGATGTCATCCTGTAGCCAACACTGAAATTGTATTTGAATACCAGTGAGATGTGTCAGTTCCAATAAGAGTACATCTTGTCACAAGACACTCCTCCGCTTCATCTTGTCTTGCTCTAGCCAGTAAGTAGGGAACAGTAATTCTTCAGTCAGTTAGGAAAATATAGTGAGATTGGTTAAATATTGTTTTTCCGTATCGGTCAGAGTCTTTCCATCTGTGTGTGTGTGTTTTTTTTTTTTTTTACTTTCTGCGACAAACTCTGGTGTTTACTGTAAATAGACAAAGTATTCTCATGTTTTCTTTTTCATTATTTATATTAAACAGAGTATAAACCTTTCATTGTGCCTGGTCTTTTAGAAAATATTTTAATCTTTGGGAGATGGTGGAGGACTTGGCTTGAACACCTGGCTGTGGACTCTTGAGGTGGTCAGTATGGAGTCTTACTTGTGGCAGAGAGAAAGTCCAGCCCCAGGACTGGAGTGTGCATTCTGTGTGCTCTAAAGGAAAACTGTACTTGATGCAGCATCTGAAAATACTGTGCATCTGAGAACATCCCCCACTGGTGTGGACTAAGAATCCTTAATCACAGGCCCAGAGGAGGGATGTCACAATTACTACATGGGACCTGATAATATGCCATCTAACAGTACGCAGGTGGCCCCAACACTAACCCCAGAAATTGCAAAGTCACAAGACTGAGGAGCCTTATTTGCCAATCCTGAAGGGAGACCTATGCCCTCAGGGATCTCATTATCCAAGACCTCCTTCTTCTTGACATGTCAAACAGTTAAGCCAACACCAGAACAAAGATCTGACTCTACATCAGCAAATAAATAAAACTAAATAGGGAGATGAATCCTCCCTTGCTCTGGATTTGAACCCCCCAACTTCCACGTCAAGCAGTGCAATTCCCCGCCTGCCTTCAAATCATAGCTTAGACAACTGAATGGACATGCTAAAATATACTCCAGGACATACACGCCTTGAGCACCTTGGAAAGGCTGGTAGACCCTGAGGGCGGTTATTGGCAAGATACCCATGGTCTCTGGCCTACTAGCCGCATATGTTCTAGGATTATACAACCATATCCATAACACAGCCAACAAATGATAGCAGACACCTACATACTGATCTGGAACAAATTTCAGGCCACAGAACGGAACAATATCCACTCTTCCCCCTCATACAACACAGCTCCACAGAAATTCCATTGAAAGGTCACCTCTGCCACAGTCACAACACAAGTTTTATGGCACCAGACGAGATAAAGAGATTAATTTGTACAAATACAAGCTAGCACACACTTTACGTTTTTATTACAGCATTAAAACTAGCTATGTCCCCAGCTATATTGAAAAAGACTAATAGTCCCAAAATACAAATGAAGCCCTTCCACGTACCCAAATAATTATAGAAATAAATAATCAGCCTCACAAACATATCATGCAGGGTGATGGAAAGAATCCTCACACAACTTACTGAAACAGACATGGGAAACCTTCTCTATAATCTAAATGTAATCTTTTCACAAGCAGTGCTTGCACTCTTAACTTTGCAAATTTCTCAAGAGAATGACCACTGCTTTGGATGAGGGTTTCCCTTTGCATGCAACTTACCCCACCCTGGCTGAAGTGTTAGTCTACACCAAATTACTAATTAAACTCAAGAGGTTTAATGGTGAATGAAGCATTAACTTCGATTCAAGCTGGCTAAATAGTCATATACGCAGGTAAAGACCAGTCTCCTGTCCTCATTATCCCTCAAGGCTCTGTCCCAGGGCCGCACCTTTTGACTGTTTTATCAAATATCACAACACTAACTTTAAGATCTAGCTCACCAAATATGCTAAGGACTGCAATACTGATCCGCGGTGGTGCAGCAGTAGCGTTGCTGCCTCACAGCAAGAGGCTCTTCCGTTCAGTTCTCGGCTGGAGTGCGGGGAGTGCCTTCTGTGTGGAGTCTGCATGTCCTCCCCGTGGTTGAGTGGGCATTCGAAAGACATGCGTAAATGAGCGTGCCTTTGTTGAAGGTTGAAAGTCACGCGGGCACTTCGGCGTTCGTCAAAATCTACAGCCAATCATTAGTGGACCGGAGTTCCACTGTGGCGACCCCTAACCGGGAAAAACCGAAAGACAGCAACAACTCAACTCCACTGACACAACCTTCATTTCAAATTGCTATAGAAGAAATTACTTTGCTTTCAATGTGAAAAACAAAAACATGCATCACCCGGACACTTGTCAAAACCCCTCACCAGCTTTATGCATTGTTAGCCACCAACAACCAAAAGTTGATAAAATAGTAAGAGACCTTTTGGGTCCTTGTAGAGGACTACCTTTGCTACCCATACAACAGCAAACATCCATAAATCATACGGAACTGCCCACTTGATCCTCACTGGGGCTGTGCCAAAGGTAACTCCCCACTGTAACAAGCTGTTATGGGCCAATTCTACAATACTGTACCCTATTCCGTAACCCACTCATACACCATTTGACACAATAATTACAAGGATTAAGGCTGTGAGCTATTAAGCTGTATAATAAAATCCTGGACTGCAAGAGCCATCTTATTCCCTCAGCCTCCATTTACCTAATGTGCGACTTTGAGCAAGCTACTTCACCAGACAGTGCTCCTGGGATACCACTGTAAAGGAATACTTCTGTCTAATGGTGGATTTGGCAAGTTAACACACAAACATAATTTAAAAGATCAGGAAAGGTGCAAAGATTATTTACAAAGGGAATCATTGGAAAAGATAAACAAGGGTTTCAAGGCTTGTGTGATCGTCAAAAGATACATCAGTTTTCTCTCCCTTCTCTTTACCTTATTGCTGCCTTCTTAAAGGAAACCTGTGCCTTACATTCACAGCATTAAAGGACTGATTACGTTCTGTAATCCTCTGATCAAACAAACAATGATCAAACAAACACTCCAGCTAATCTGATCACAAAATGTCATTCAACCGCAATTAATATTAACCATATGGTGAAACGTATCAACTTCATAAGTATAGACTCCCAGACCTACAGAACGGACTCTTCTTGAAGTCAGTCCATAAATATCTTGGAGAATGAGAAGGAGGACTGCATGGTAGCCCATATGTCCCAACATTGGAATTCAGACATCAAACTTCTCAATGGCCAACAGGTCTCGAGTTTGTCAACTAAAGTTACGAACCTATGAAACAAAACATACCAATGGAAAAGCCCCACATGAGCTGAGCAAGCTAAAAATGGACCTGGGCAGTTGGTCTTAAGTGGAGAAATAACCAGCTTTTGCTATTTTAGGCATTGTCAACATCCTTGCAAACAAATTCAGAATCAACTTCACACATGTGACTTATTCTCAAAAGTCAATTTCTCCTACTTCCCAATTATCTGTAATCATTTACTGAAAGTGCTAACCAAGATAAAAAATACTTCTTCCATGGGACCAAAGAATATACCAGATTGCAAACCTACCCTTTAAAATTGTTTAACCTAAAGGTCAGCTGCAAATTTATTCACTGATAAGTGATTGTCATGATGCCCCTCCATAAGAGTGACCTTACAACTGATCCAGGTTATTACAGACCTAAAAGTATTACAAGGCTCAACTGCAAAGTCTTGACATGTATTACAAAAGGCTTTCATCTATCAAAAAAAAAAAGCTATCAAAAATATTATTTGACTTGACAACCCCTACAGCTGGCTTTGAGAAGGGTAGATCCTGTCTACTGAATCTGGTTAACGCCTTCAATAGGATTATTGAGTCTTTAGACCATGACTCATGTAGTACACATGACATATCTTCACCTGGTCAAGGCATGAGACAATTTCCCCAAGCTGGCATCATACAGAAGCTAAATGCATTAAAATTCAACCCATAATGTGGCAATGGCTAAAAAGACAGAAACCACATATGCAAGTTGCAATAGACTCATCAGAATGTATTCAAGTGACCAGCACTGTCACACAGGACTAGCTGCAACTTTCCTCTTTAGCCTTTACTTATAAAATCTGCAGGCATACAGCCAAGACCTCTAACTAAAAGGTTTAGGTGTTTCCAAGTCACCCTCCAACACAAATACTTCTGCATGAACTCTGCCAGAACTCTGCCTGGTAAACTCAGTATACTAAAAATGGGCTCAAACTAAATGCCAAGAAGCGCAGTACTGTAACTTTTGGGAGACAATATCCCTCACCTCATCATACCATATAGGCAATACAAAACTACCAAATTAAAATGGAGTCAAAGACTTAGCAACCTGGGTTGATAATTGCATATTTTCTGACCTTCATGTGACAATAGCTGTCGGGACATCCTTTTATTTAGCACAGCTATTTGCAAAAGGAAAATCTTCAAGGTCTGAAGAGGTAATCATTCCCCTATACTCATCATTGATCAGACGAGTTACCACATAAATTTAAACAATTAGAAAGACTCTAAAAGGTTTTTAACCAAAAGTATAAATGATATAAAGTCCCTGGGTTATCAAGAGAGGCTGGGAGCTGGTCATTCGAGCAGTGCAGAAAGACAAAGCCCCGACTACTGTCCAGGTGACCCAGATTCAATTAGCAGCTCCAGTATCTGGCAAAACAGCATGGAGGGATGGAGGTGTGCCCTTCCCGGGTTGAAGGTGGTTACTTCGATGTTCCCCTTGATGTCCCTGGCAGAGACTGGGGATTTGTATGGGGGAATGCATAGTCTAAAAGGGGAATGAATTGGAGAAGGGCTGAGCTCACATGGAAACAGCGCAAAATGTTGCATACTCCCACTGAGCACCCAACCCTACAATGGAAACCACGTAGTCAGGGAGGGAGAGGGAAGAAAGAGCCTTAAAAGTCCTCCTACAGATGCTGGACAGCACCCCCCCCCCACGATGCACTTAGAATCCATGTGGGCCCCTGTCAAAAATCAGTGGTCCCAGCACTGGAAGTGGGGCACTGGAGACAGCTGTCAAAATGAAGCAGGGACAGCAGCACCCAAAAAGAGGCTCAAATTAATCAATCTGTATGCCTTACCTAACAATCTCATCTGAAATGTCACTTGAAATTTAGACTCTTAATGTGGACATACATACATTGATTCTATATCCTTAAATAGTAATTCTTATAGTATGTATCATCTACAAACTGTAATTTGTACAATTCTGTAAATACTGTATTTTAACTCTGTATATAATGCAATCTGAATCACTTCTATAGAAAGTACCATCTGCAAATAAATAAATAAATAAATAAATAAATAAAGCTTTATCCTTTTATTCACTGTCATAGTGCATCAATATGGGAAAATCTCCGTCTCGCATACCATGCCATAAGAGACCCAGTTGTCTTGGGCCTCCTGTATCTCTAGGGACCTGTATACACCTCAGCACCTCAGAAACCTTTGGAATAAAATGATCCTTGCATGTTAAGCAGCATAACTCACTCTCTTCCCTTAAATGCAACCTACATGAATGGTACTCACAAATTGACTCCAAGATTGACTGGTATGACTCTCCTGCCAGATGTGGCCTGAAGAAGGGTACTGGCAATGCATAAACTGTTAAAATAAACACTAAAATGTCTTTGGAATGTCAATGAAATCTACAAGACTTGTCCTCAAGGGGTTACATCTTCTAACTCCATACTGGGGAGATTTTCTCACACAGATCCTAAGATGTCACTTGCTGCTTAAAATTAAGTTATAAAGACACAAATCTACACTAGGAGGAATGTGGACAGTTGCCTTCTTTGTTGCATGCCCCAAGAGAATGCTCCAAGTTGGCAAATTTTGAGTAACAGGTTTTACAGTAAATAAGGTGCATCTGTTGTAGTACAAAGACTAATTTAGGACAAACTCTTACCTAAGAGATTTTAATGTCGGCTGACATTAGAAAACAATTTAAACTGCCAGCAATGGCTTTTAGAGTAATAACTAGACTATAGTTCTCTATTAGTTACTGGAAGTGTCAAATAGACCTCTCTTACCCACTCATTCTGTCTATGGTTAGCATTTAACAACTAAGCTGCATCATCCTGTGATTACACACATCTTTCATTATCCCTTTAAATGTCAAAATATGCAATAATGGTATACTTGCATTTTAAACAGTTCACAGTATGAAAATTCTTTCACCACAAAAGTAAACCCAAACAGAAAAGACAAAATGTATTAACTTTACATCTTATTTTCAATCTGTGAATAAATTATTCTGCAGCCTTCAAGCTCGGCTGTATGAGAAATAAATGGTCCTAAAATTTAGCATTGCTACTCCTAAACTTAATTATGCTTTTCATAAAGTCACAGCTGCTTATGGGCACATACTTTATTAAATACATAAACTACGCCTATGCAAAGTCTCTGTAGCACGTGGTTTAGTATATAAAAGACCTTCTACTGTGAAGAATAAGAGTGTGCACCTCATTCTGATCTGACCGTCATCTATAACTTTTAAAGGTCAGTGCTAGCATTCTAACAATGGGAGATTCGCGGTGGGGTAGGTATTGTTATAATACAAAGCCGACAACAAATGGTTCAAAAGCAAACTGTGCATTACACTAAAATATCACATCTGAAAGTTATGCAGTAAAACAAACAGTCACTATAATAGCAACCACAAGCAAATGACAAGGGTTTGTCCATAAATAGGCCTTTTGCTTCACTGTTGATCCATTTTCTGGGTAAAAGGATAAGACCGCTTAAGTTCTTTCGTCTGCTGTTTTGAAACAGTCCCAATAAATGTGCTCTGTGTGGATGCATTGAGTTTTTTAACGTAAACCGCAGAAAGTACGGCGACATCAGGCACATTTAAACACTGAATACTAGATCTGGCAATTAGAAAACTAGCTAATCCTCCTACTCATGAGTTCTCTAGAAAAGCAGCCACCCCACATCGCTAGCTGAAATCATAGCCAGTCTTTTTATGTACCAGCGTTTGAAATATAACGCAATACCTGCGTGCGTTGCCTTCACAATCTACAGTGCCACGCGAATGAATGACAAGTTGTCAAAACGAAAGAAGCCTCAACTACTCTACACAACAACGTCTAAACCAAATTCATATCACTTCTGTATGACAATAAATCAAATACTATTAACCTGCTGGTCTCCACGAGTACTGTACTTATTTCCTTTTGTCAATCCCAAGTACTTCTCCAGCGCCGAAAGCTCCTCCACATTGACTACAGCCATCTTGCTTCGTGGAAACACCAGGCTATAAGGATACTAACAAACAAACCAGAATTCAATTGGAGCTCTTTATCTCCGCCTTAAAGGCTACGACTTTGTGTCCGGGTGCATCGGATTAGGAATAGCTCTTTCAGCTACATACAAACTGAAACCGAAAGTTACGGATGTGTGTCACACTGACAGTACATTTACAACGAAGTAGTCGTGTACTACTACCTATATTACACGGCCATTGTAAGTTCGTGAAAACTCAATGGTGTATTATACAAGGGTGAGGTCGTTTGACAAACCGTCCAACATCTGAATAAAACTAACCCCGTTAACAAATGTAAAAATAAAATCAAATGCTGTAGGGGGTGGAAGCATTTAAGTGACAACTTACTTGATATATTACTTATTCAATGTGCTCGATTAATGTTGACATACACCATTACATGATGGGGTCTACTATAGTTGCACCTTACTTCTCTAATATATTAACTTATCTCGTTAATATTCGTGAATTATTTGCTCTGAATGTAAAATATCGTATCCTTCCTACTAATTATGTATCAGCCTTTTACGGACACTGCAATACAGCCATCTATACCTCTCACCTGTCCAGATTTTCTTCCTCATATGTCTAACAATAAGAAGGATACATTTCATTGGGATCATCAATAATTTTCTCAGTTCATTATGGGAAACGTCTAGTAAGTGTTACACGACGTCAGCAGAAAAAAAAAATTGGCTTCAGCTGTAACCTTCAAAAATTATTAGCAGACGGCCTGAAAAAGGAGCACTTCTTTATTTTTCCACAACTCCTCGCATACCTCTCAACTGTACAGATTTTCGCAGAATGTCCAGATTTTTGCCTCATATTTTTGGTCCGTTTTTTCTTAAAAATGTGGTGTTCTGTCATATTAGTGGCAAATAATTGAAGACTGAAGTTAGAAAACAATGGCAGACATTTGAGTTTCAGACTACATACCCTTCAGAAAATTTATGCTAATGCAAAACCTGTTAGTCTATTGACTTTCTAAGTTTGTAACAGCAATATTTAAAAATTGCCCATATTTTTGGTCTGTTGTCCCACTTTTATTACTGGTATGTATATACACACACACACACACACACACACACACACACACACACTTACATATGTGTGCATATGTATATGTTTTTCTATATCAATGTTGCAGTATTCCTGAATGAAGGGATATCCCTTCCCGGGCAGCCCTCCGCTTGGCCAATCTGGAAAAGCTTGAAAAGGATCTTGTTTGCATCATACATCACATTTATGCACCTGGCACAGAAAGTAGGGCATAAAAGGAACATATGGACGCAAATACCCAGAACTTCTTTTGCTGCCAGTTGGTTTGAACATTTTATTACCCGTTTGGGGTTATTTTTTTTAAGTTTACTTTCTTGGTTTTGTGTTTTTATCACTACCTAGAGCTCATGTCATCCAAGAGGGGAAAATGACAATATGGAAGGCAGATTCCCCATAAGGATCATCAAGAACAGTGCCTTTTTTGCTTGGAAGCTTCCCATGACCATACCTCTTGTAGTATTTGTAAGGCATTTGTGCCTAAGACACTCCAAAGCTCTTTGTCTTCCCTGGCCATTTATCTTGAAAAACAGTGGCTTAGACAATTAGCCCAGAATACCATGGTGAAATCCTTTAACCCCGAGATACTCCCACTTGGTAAGAAGAAGAAGGCCAAAAAGTCTCAGCTGGATTCTTTAGCTGTCTAGCCTCTACCTTTAGAAGTAGGTAATAGCTCTGTAGGTTGTTTGGTGCTGCGACTCTGCTGCAGGCTGATATGGATCCATCTTTTCGCACGTCCTCTGAGGCTTTGCAGAAGTTTGCTCTGGAAGTCGAGGGGTAACTGTGACTGATTATCTCGGGGGAGCCCTAGAGGGATTCCACAGATACTGGTCAGGGTGGAAGTTTGGGGTTCTCAAATCTTGCCAAGGGTCAGAACCTCTGGTATTTGTTAGGGCTGATGTCCCTTCTAAGAAAAGACAAAAACTGAAGCATGTTTCACCTTGTCCTATAGATCCTCAAAGGGGATGGCAAGAGTTTACTCAAGACTTGTTCTCTGCCTTAATGGCCCTAAAGCCTCCTCAAGGAGTTTCAGTACCCGCTGCTCCTTGAGCCTTTCCCCCTTCTAAACTGTTTAGTAAATCAGATTCCTCAGATAAAGACTCCCTGTCTAGTGAGGGGTCTTTGTCCTATTCTTCACAGATGCCTTCACCTTTGGTTCTGATGCAGAGGAGTCTGTTGACCCTGAGTAGAATTCTTTAAGTGGGATTCTTCTTAAGTGTCAAATATTCAGAGAAGATATTATGAGTTGCTTCACGTGGATATTCCTAAATCATCGGCAGTTCCTCCAGTATTGGCTGCCTTGTTCCTGAGGGTTGTCTATTTTTAACTGTCCTTCTGCTGATCCTACTGCGGTGTCACTTTCTTCTGACATACCTTAACTTTTGCCCTCTTCCAAACTTTTGCCTTCTGATAAGGATAGCAGGGCAATGGAGAGGAATAGCAAGAATGTTTACACTGCTTCTATTTTGGCCTTTAGGGCTATTAATTACCAGATCCACTTAATCAGTTATGTTCTGGCCTTCATTGTTCAGGCTTGTCAGGTTATCTCTGTCTTCCCTGATTCTAATGGCAAATCCCTTGCCTTATCTTTTTTAGGTTCTGCTTCTCAAATGGCTCACCACTTTATTAAATGTAGCTATGATGCTGCTGATGCCTCTTCTAGGGCCACAGCTTTTTGGTTGTCATGAGGCGATATTCTTGGCTTTGTCTCCACTCTCTTCCTGAGAACATTAAGGCTAAGTTGTTGGACGCTGTTTTGGATAATACTCATCTTTTTAGGACTGCTGCTGCTGACTTGTTTACGTCTCTTCAAGAGAAAGACAAAGCCTTGAAAGAACTTAAACATATTTGTTCTGTCCTGTCCCTAAGTTCCAAAGGAATTATCCTTCTAGATCTGCTTTTGTTTGAAGGCAACCCTGCCAGGCCTCTAATGGCAGGAAGGGTGAGTGACAGCCCCCGCTAAGCCTTATCAGATTTCTGTGGCCCAGAAGCCTCCCTTATCCTGCTTCTCTTTGACAATTCACCCACTGCCTTTAGACCAGTTCCCTTTGTTCCTTTGGCTCTCCTGTTATCTTCCAAATTGGCATCTCATCACTTCAGACTCGGGTTCTTTCCATCATCCATCAGGGTTACTTCATATTATGAACATTTTTTGCTTCTTTTTCTGGGATTCCTCAATCTCCTGTAGAGCAACTTTCTCATTTCCTGGAGGTCCTAGGATCCCTGTTGAACCAAGGGACCATATGACCTGTCCCCATTCCCAAGTGGGACAGGATTTTTATTCTAGGATGTTCCTAGTTCCTCGAAAGGAAGGCACTTGAAGACCTATTTTGGATCTCTGTTGGCTCAACACTTTCTCAAGATCCCTTCTTTTCAGATGCTTACTCTTCAAACTCTGTTTCCCTTTTTATTACCACAGGCTTTTCTAGTGTCCTTGGGTCTGATAGATGGTTACCTTCATATCCCTATTCACCCTCTCTACAGGAGCTTTTTACATTTTGTGTCTTCCTGTCATTTTCAGTTCTATGCTTTGTCCGTTGGCCTCTCTACTGTTCCAAGGGTATTCACAAAATACCTGGCTCCTGTGATTGTCTACTGCAGTCTCCAAGGCACTCAGGTTTTTCCTTATCTAGATGCTCTGTTGCTTCAGGTACCATCTCCCAGTCGATTGTTGCAGGATCTGCAGTTCACCATCTCTTTTCTTCAAAGACTGAGGTTTACTATCAACTTACAAAAGTCTGTCCTGACTTTCTCTCAGGATCATGTGTATCTGGGTTGCAGGATTGAGATGGTGCAAATGTTGGACTCCCTTCCACTTCCAGAGGTACTGTTGTTGACAGCCTTCTTTCAGTCTCCTTTTCCCCTGACTGCCATACCAGTCAAGGTTTTTTTTGTGCCCTGGGATTCATGGCCTGTTCTTTTCTGATGCTTCTTCTTTCCAGACTGCATATGTGGAAGCTTCAATGGTACCTCAAGTTGGTTTGGCTGCAGCATTGCTACCCTCTGACTTTCAGTGTACTTCTCCTTCCCTGTCCGAAGAAGGAATTCAAGTGGTGTGTTCGACAATTTGTGCTCAACCCAGGCCAGCCATTTCAGCCTCCAGTCCCTTCTCAAGAGCTGTTCATTGATGCCTTAGACATGGGGAGGGGGGCATCTCTTGGTCACCTGAAAGTTCAGGGTCTTTGGCTTCTGTCACTCATCTGGTCAGGATAAAACAAACAAACATTTGTGGGTTCAATTCAAACAGCTTTATTACACACAAACACATCAGAAATGAGGCTTTGTAACTTAAACAAACGTATAAACAGACTGACTACCATACTCATGCATGTTAACACTCTGGCTGTTCTCTCAAAATGGCACTGCTGCCTGCACATGCTTAGTATTTATATGCACGTGCCTAAATCTGCAAATCCTTAAAGGTACATATACACACTCTGATCTACAAATTCCTCATCAGAAATCAGACAGTATCAACATCAAAGAAATGAGGGCTCTGATTCTGGTCCTTCAGGCTTTTCACCCCATGTTCTTTCTGGGCCCCTTGAAGGTGTACACAGACAATACTACAGTGATGAAGTATGCCAACAAGCAGGGGGGCACAAAATCTTACCTGCTCTGCAGGATGGAGCTTCAGGCTTGGGAAGTGGCTGTCAATTATCAGTTAACTCTTCAGACAGTATACATTCCTTCAGAGCACAATCTTGTGGCAGAGTCTCTGAGTAGGTCCAAAACACAAGCTCACAAATGGATGCTTCACAGAGATGTGTTAATGGACATTATCCATCGGTTGGGTATTCCTCAGATAGATCTTTTTGCCTCACCTCTGAACAGGCACCTTCCTCTCTTCTCTTCTAGAGTGCCATGCCATCTGCCTTGGAAAACAGATACCCTATCCTTTCCATGGAAGTGGAGGTTTCTTTATGCTTTCCCTCCTCTTCCTCTGCTTCCAAGAGTCCTGCAGAAGATTCAGTTGGACTCCACAAAAATCATCTTGATAGTGACTCCCTTTTGGCTGAAACAGCACTAGTCCCCCCCTCTTAAAGCATCTGGCCAGGGGCAGTCATCGCAAGTTAACTTACCAGTTGGATCTCCTCACACAGGACAAGGGATCTCTCATCCATCCCCACTTGTCCACTTTGCAACTGACATTGTGGTTGACAGGGTTTTGATCCCTTTCAGGCACTCTTTTCTGAGGATGTGCTCTGGGTTTTACAGGAGGCAAGGAAACCCTCAACCAGAAAATTTTATGTGTCCAAATGGAAAAGATTTTCGGTCTGGTGCCATTCTCATAACCAAGACCCTTTTTCAATGGTAGTCCCTCTAGTCTTCCCTTATTTGTGTGAGCTGCTCCAGTCTGACTTGGCCTATTCTTCTGTGAAGCCCTATTTGTCAGACATTTCTGCTTGTTTGGCCTTGGTTCCTTCTTTGACTTCTCATTTTGAGGTCAAACAATTTCTTAAAGGCGCCCCGCATATTAAGTCTTCAAGAAAACCTATTTCTCCTCCTTGGGACTTTAATTTTGTTTGGAAAAATTGACTTAAGCTCCTTTGAGCCTGCAGATTCTGCTTCTTTGCAACATTGTATCTGGAAGATTGTTTTGCTGCTGGCTCTTACTTCTATTTGGAGGGTTTTGAGCTCCATGCCCTTATGGCCATTCCTCCTTTTTTGGTTTTACACAGGGACAGGGTGTCCCTTCATACTAAAATGTCTTTTATGCCCAAGGTGGAAAATTAGTTGTCCTTAAATCAATCGGTATAACTCCCTTCATTTTTCTCTTTTCCTATTATGCTGCTGAGAAGGTCTTGCGTACCTTGGATTTGCACAGGCAGCTCAGGTACTATTTGGATAAAACTAGGACTGTTCATAAGTCTGATCAGCTTTTTGTTTCCTTTCATCCCAGGTCTTTGGGCTTGGCTGTTTCCAAGCAAACCATTTCTTCCTGGATATCTAAGGCCATTTCTTTTTCTTATTCTTGTCATGGCAAGTCTCTGTCTCCTTCTGTTAGAGCTCATTCTACTAGAGCTGTTGCCTCCTCAGGGGGTTGGACAACATTTCCATCCTTGAAGCTGCTACTTGGTCTTCACTGCATACCTTTTACCTTTACTAAGTATTATAAGTTAGATATGGTTTCTAAGGTCAGAGCAAGTTTTGCTGAAACCATTTTTTGTGGGTTTGTTGAGGGATCTTCTCAGTCTTCCACCCCCATTCTGTTTCTTGAGCTTTTTACTCTCCATTTTTTTTTCAGGAATACTGCAATAGTGATATAGAAGGACATACATAGCAAAGTTGTGTAAAATTTTACTATAGCAGTAGATATTCTTCTATTCACTGTTGTAGTATTCGCTCCCTCACTTCAACCCCCTCTTCTTTATTTTGCATTTTCTTTCCTTCTAGATGAGCATGGACTCCTTTGTCCTGTGACAATTGTTCTCTTTATATATGCACACACACACACACACACACACACACACACACACACACACACACACACACACGCACACACACACACACACACGTATGTGGAGAGAGAGATACGCACTCACTCACAAACACATTGCAGTTTTGTGAATTATACCACTGAACCAGTAATCTGCACTATTGCTGCTTTTCAGTTTGGCTCAGAATATTAACTTTTCTTCTACCGATATCTCTGAAGATGCGTGCTATTTACTTGAAAACTGCAAACTTTGAAGCCAAATGTTTCTATCTTACTGCAAGTAAAATTGCAGTGAATCAGAAAAGGTTCAATGGGTAATGTTCTTTTGTGTTGCAAGCAAGGAAGTATCCCTTGGCTTCTAGAAGAAATTAAAAAAGCATATGCAAAGCTGAGAAGGAAACTTTAACCATACAAAGAGTCAAAGAAAAATCTTCCATTTGTAAGAGATTATCTGATGTTGTCCAATTTAATTCATTCTTTAACTGTTGGATTTGGATCTGACTCTGCCACTTCTTCCAGATTGTATAATCTTGAACTCCTGAGCTCCTCCCTTTATCCATAATGCCCCACCAACTTCACAAACCTCAGATCTCGTTTGCCGCCATTGCAAACAGATGTAGACTGTAAGTTCTCGAGTTTTGGATATTGTCTATTCAAAAGTTTCGACTTGTAAAATTTACATGATTTTGTTTGTGATAAACATTTCTGCAGTGTGTTCTGCCTAAAATAGTTTAGGTAGTAGCTGTAATATTCTCCATATTCCTGATTGTGTTGTGGGCCTAGTTGTTTGTTAGAGGCTGTTTTATGAGCTCATTGTCCAGGCCATCTTAGTTAGCAAAGACCATCCCGCACTTCAGTGAGTTTAGTGTTTATGGTCATTGTCTAGATGGGTTGCCAGGGCTACGGCTTGGAGAAAGCACCTCACTGGTTCTTTTGAGCTTTTTTCAAAGTTGTTTCAGGTTTCAACTTTCTGTTAAGAAGTTAACTTGAGTGTTTCAGCCATTACACACACAGCCATCTGAGGAGGCGCATCTGATCATATATATATATATATATATATATATATATATATATATATATACATATATAGCAATAAGTAGCCTGTTTTTTTGCTTATTTGTAGTAATTATTGCTTATTCTAGATATTTATAGCAATTTTATTGTATACTGCATACTTGTACTTTATTTCATAGCTATTGGCTCACTTGTGATAAACATTTCTGTAGTGTTCTCCCACCCTATTGGCATATTGTCTTTATACCTGCTGACCTTGCAGTTGCCTGCCCCTACTCTAAATTTGATCTTGGACACTTCTCCCAGTCTAGTGTCATTAGCTCATTCTACCTAATACAGAGAGAACATCTGAGAAGGCCAACCCACTTAGTTTCTTTCCTTCTGTTCCTCCTTTCTCCCTTTCTTAAAAAAAAAACGTCTGACTATCCTTGTGTTCTGACTGTGCTTCTCAAACATTTTGGAAATATAGAGTATATTTTAGTGCATTTATTAAAACTGTATTTGCCTTAATATTGCTACAACTCAAGTGCTCTAGGTTGCACTGCATCTGAATTGTTTTAGTGTGTTTTAGCTGCTTTTCTGTATATATAGACTTTTCCATATATGTAGACTAGCTACTTATTCTACAGTATTACTGCCTCTTAAATCGTTTTTCAGTTGTGCACTTGCTTTGCTTCATTTAAAAAGTTTTACACTGCTAATTTTGTAGAGTTCTAATTGTATTTACTGTTTAGGGCTACACAGTCAAGTGTGTTAGCCTTGTCTGTGTTTATTTAGTGTACTATTGCATTGTTTAGCCTGTTTTAATCAAACAAAAAAAATACTATCTTGTTTGCTCGTTTCACACATTTCCTAGTTAGTATAGTCCAGACCCCAGGCTTTGCTGGTTTCAGGACTTTATTTTCTGTGTTCAGAGCTATCAAGACCTTGCTGTGGTAGAGGGAAGTCCTACTGCTTACCAGTGGGAGTAGTGAGCATTGTAATACCTGTCTAACTGTTAAGAGAAAAAGTTTTAAAACATACTATTATTTGTCTCTTTCTCCCATCTAGCAAGATGAATATGCTATTTGCTGAAGTGTTGGTAAGAAAAGGTCATTGAACCATGTTTATTAAAGATGGGCTTTACCTATAATAGATGTAGTTTGCTTATGAACTTGAATAACATCTGTTTTCTATACTTCTGAATAAGAGTTAATTTACTGAGGCAGGCTCTGAGGTAAACGTTCTACACTAACTGTGGTTTTGAGGTAAACATTCTACACTAGCTGTGGTTTTGAGGTAAAGCATTCTTTTCTGAGGTAAATTGTGATCCTAGATGTTTTTCATAGTCAACTGTCAACTGTTAGAAATGTAACAAAAGCTATTTTGGCTAGTAACAGGAAAGTATAAAAGTTGATGTCAGTAAACAAGCTGATCAGATTGAGATCATCTTGGCCAACATGCTGCTGTAATCTGGTTAGCAGTTAATAAAGGAAATTTTCATCACCTGAGGCAGATGTGACTTGCTTGAATTTTTTCTTCTGACATTTTGGTCCTTCGGACCGGAAACCTCTACGAAGATACGTATCAGACTGACAGAGAGACCGAAAAACCTGCGCAGGTAAGGGTTTCTCATCTTAAGATTCCCTCGATGGAAAGCCCTCTGACTGATTTGTCATTGGAAAGAGGCCGGCCGCTCTCTGATCCCTATCTGAGGGACGGTTTCCGAACCAACAAGGGGAAACAGAGTCTCATCTGGTTCAGGTAGGATGAAAATACCTTTTTTTTCTTTTAATTTAATTTAACCTTGTCGACAGGGATTTTATTTTTAGTTAAGGGTTTTATTTTTAGTTAAGAGTGGGTAAGAATAATTATTAAGATTATTTTGTTAGGATTACCTGTTATTTTGTTAGGATCCCCGTTAAGATAGCCCCATTTTGTAATAAGCCCTGTAAAAATAATTTTGATACAGTCCTAAAATATACAGTCCTAAAATAAGAAATCTAGGAAAACATGGGTTCAAGTTGCTGCAAGTGTGAGAGTGATGCCTGTTTAAATGTTGATGCTAAGTATATGAAAAGTTTAAACAAAAATAATGTAAAATTTTTGAGAAAGTGGAAGTTGAAATATGGTTTTGATGGTACACTGAATAAGAATGCCTGTGCAAAATTGGTTAGAGATTTGAAAAAGGATGCAGGAACTAGAACTAAAAAGCAGAGACAATTGGGATTTCACCAAGCACAAAAATGGTTAGAAGAAGCAAATAAATGAGCTATAAAGGAAAAACAGTGTCAGGAAAAAGAGAAAATAAATCAAAAGGGATCACTGGTGCCAAGTGGAAAAGTAGCTTTATTTTTAGATAAGGAGGATGAGCACACAGTTTGTGCAGTACAAAGGCGGGCAACCGCCCCACCGTATGGTGAAATTGCTGCTGCCATACCGGGGGAACCTCCTCAATATCAGTCTGAAGATGTGGGATCTGTACAGCAGGGTGGGTTATTAGCTGCTCAAGGAAATGTTGTCACCCCTGCAATTTACCCTCAAATTCCCATAGTACCTAAGGTTGCTTTGCAACAGGTAGACCAACCTATGCAGTTAAGGTCAGGACCAGCAGGGCAAGGACGTTGGGCTATTAAACTTTCTGACCATTCAGAAGTTCTTCCCTTAATACAAGTTGCAAACCCACAAGCAGGAGATGTTGGACAAGAACCAACTAATTTAGTTTATCGTCCCTGGCCTAGAGAGGATATAAAATGAGCTACAGATGGTATTCCTCATCCCAAAGTTAATTTTCAAAAGTTTTCTAAGGACATAGTTGGTATGCGCTTAAGTTATCATCTAAATGGTTTAGAAGTAGAACAAGTAGTGCAACAAATCTTAGGTCCAGATTGGCACTTAGTCTGTGGTACTTGGACATGTAAGGCAGATGACGGCACTACATTAAAGCATAATTCTGGGGTGTTAGACACATGAGTCACTGATCTGTTAAAGAGAATTTCTGATAAATGGCATCCAAGAGCAGATTGGACAGTAATAAATCAGTGCATTCAAAATGATGATGAATCTGTAGATCACTATATTGTAAGACTGACAGAAGTGTTCAATAACCATTGTGGAATGATGATTTCGCAGGATCAGACTAATGATAGTCCGTATGAGCAGCAATTAAAAAATGCTTTCCTTAAAGGTTGTAAGGCTCCGATAAGTAGTTTTATTACTAAGCACATGGTAGATCACAGAACATGTAGACTGCAGCCTTTGTTTGAATATGCACGGCATGCTGAGCGACATTTTAATCTAAAAAAGAAAGTACAAGTGTTGGCAGTAGGGGGTGATGGTAAGATATTCTTAGTACAGGACTAAAGGGGGCAAGGGCACCGTGGTGGCGTAACAAAATGTGGGGGCCCACAATGGGACACGTTAAATGAACCGGGTGGACATTCAGCCTATAGGGAAAGGTTAAAACATGGAAAATGTTTTAAATGCGGTAGACGTGGGCATTTCGCTGCCGACTATGAAGAGTGGCAACATCCCCCACAGCTTACAAACAAGGGCTCCGCATGACTATATGATAGTAAAGAAAGGTGCCATCTTCACTATGGGGATAGTGAAGAGGCAGACACTCTCTACGATGAATGTCAGAAACACTCTAATGGAAGGGCGGGATTGTGACTGTGAAGTCATAAACCTGGCAAATTTGGGTATTGCTATGCATCTAGATCAGAAACCCATGATAGAGTTTTTTGGTTGAGGGACAAAAAGTGGAGTTTTTATGTGATTCAGGTGCATCGCGTACACTTTTGGGTCCAGCAGTTCTGCCTCCGAACTGCGAAACAGATGAGTTTGTCCTTGTAAAAGCGGCAAATGGGAAAATTTATAAGGAACCACTGTCTCATCCTCTACTGTTCACAGATCCGCAAACAAACCAAACTATTAGGTGTAGAGGGTAATTATATCAAAAGTTTGTCCAGTTAATTTGCTAGGAAGAGATTTGATGCATGTGTTTGGAATAGCGGCAATTCCCTCACCTAAAGGTATTGAGGCAAAAAGGTTAGCGGATGGCTTAGTAGTACAGGGAGTACAAGACTTGTTTTACTGGTATAGCCTAGACTTGATTTCAGATGGCCCGGGGAGGGTTGATACAGAGTTGATCAATCTAGCTCTAAGTAAATCTAGGAGCGGGTCATCGCAGGTTGCGGCGCACTTACATTGTACAATGTTCTATAAGGCCCCTGGTCCGGATAAAGAATTTGAAAAAGAATTCTTTAAGCACAAGTGTGCAAGGATAATTTTGAATGATATGTTTTGGGATATGCAAGGTAATACAGTAGTAACCTGTACTTTGACTAAGGAAATTAGTTCTTTATATCGCTCAAGTTATAGCCCACATATCTCAATTACTAAAGCAGTGGGGACACATTGGGTAGATATGGCGAAAAAGGTAACGATTTGGAACACAATGTCTGAAAGTCAGTTGAAAGATCAACAGATCCAGGTACAAAGATTAAATTGGGTGACTTGGGCATGAGCAAGTATGCACCTCAGGGATGACAAAACAGAAATGGCATGACAAATCCTCCTAACTCAAGAGGAAGATAGTGCATTAAGTGCCTTGCCTGTAGATTTATGGTCAAAAGGTAAAGGAGATGTAGGATTAATGAAAACAGCAGGTGAAGTTTGTATAACTGCAAAGTCAGGTTTTAGACCTCGTAAGCACCAATATCCACTAAGTAAGCAAGCAGAGGAAGGAATTAAACCAGTTATTGAACAGCTAAAACAGGTAGGAATTCTTGTTGAATGCCCAGATTCACCCTGCAATACTCCGTTGTGTCCTGTAAAGAAACCGGATGGGTCATGGAGGTTGGTTCAGGATTTACAAGCAGTAAATTCAGCTGTGATCCCAAGAGCACCGGTGGTCCCTGACCCCTATACATTACTTAATGATTTACTACCTCAGCACAGATATTTTTCTGTCATAGATATAAGCAATGCCTTTTTCTCCATACCACTACATAAGGAGAGTAGATTTTGGTTTGCATTCACTTTCCAAGGTAAAAGATACACATACACCAGATTGCCACAGGGTTATTGTGAGAGTCCGACAATATTCGCACAAGAAATGGCTGCGAATTTAGCTCAGTTTGTTCCCCCAGAGGGAAGCCAGGTCCTGTTGTATGTAGATGATATTTTATTGGCCTCACCCACGCAGGAAAGTTGTAAAAAGGATACCCTAGCCCTTCTTAGTTTTTTAGCTGAGCAAGGACATAAAGTAAATAAAGAGAAGTTACAATTGTGGAAAGCACAAGTAAAGTACTTGGGTTATTTAGTCTCGCAGGAAGTTAGACAATTGGAAAATAAAAGAAAACAAGCAATTCTTGAAGCACCTATGCCTACGACTAAGCGGGAGATGATGTCGTTTTAGGTGTGACTAATTTTTGTAGAAGTTGGATTCCTAATTATGCTGAAGAAGTAGGGCCATTGACCACACTGATCTATGACACTCCCATGGCAGCTAAAAGTAATATACAGTGGACAGATAAGGCGATACAAGCATTTAATAGAATTAAGCAATTGATAGCAGGATCCTCTGTTTTGGGTTTTCCAAACTATTCTAAGCAGTTTGTACAAATGGTTGATTTTAAGGGAGGATATATGACTTTGGTTCTGGTACAAGTACATGGGGATAAACAGAGACTGATAGCTTTTTATTCCTCCAGATTAGATCCTGTTGCAAGGGCATTGCCACATTGTGTTCAAGCTGTAGTGGCAGCCGCCATGGCAGTGCAAGCCTCAGCATCATTAGTTTTGTTTCACCCATTAAAATTGAGAGTTCCACATTCAGTAGCTACTATACTTTTGCAAGATAAGATAACCTTTTTATCTCCTAGTCGACATTTGTCATGTATGACAGTGCTGCTGACACAGCCACATATGACCATAGAAAGATGTACTACTCTTAACCCAGCGACACTTTTGCCGACTCCAGAAGAAGATACTCCACACGTTTGTTTAGAGAGCAATCATGACAAAGTACTTCCCCGACCAGATTTAACGGATATTCCGTTGGTAGATTCTGATCTTGTTTTGTTCGTAGACAGATCAGCAAAGAAGGACACTGTAGGAAAAACACTAGTAGGGTATGCTGTCACCACAGAAACTGAAGTTTTGGAAGCAAAAGGATTGTCAAACATTTATTCTGCCCAAGCAGCTGAGTTAGTGGCTTTGACTCGAGCTTGTACCTTAGGGGAGGGTAAAAAAGTGACAATTTATACAGATAATCAATATGCTTTCTCCACTGTACATGTTTTCGCTCAACAATGGAAGAATAGAGGAATGGTTACTGCAACAGGCAAACCAATAAATCACAGAGATTTAATTTTACAGTTGTTAGATGCAGTGCAATTACCACTTCAGATAGCGATATGTAAATGTTCCGCACATACTAACAAAAAAGATCCTGTCTCCAGGGGAAATGCCCTTGCTGATATGGCTGCAAAAAAGGCAGCTCAAGAAAATGATTTGCTTTTACATGACAATGATTTAGAGCCCGGACACCTCTTAGACTTAGAGACACTAAAAGTAATGCAAACACTGACAACACAGAAAGAAAAATGTCATTGGGTGAAATATGGTATCACTCAACAGGATGGGTTGTATAGGTCATCAGATGGCAAAATGGTATTACCCTCAAACCTTTTTAGGTATGCTGCATTGGTTAGCCATGGACCTGCCCATGTAGGAGTACAGACAATGGTTCAAATAGTGTCTAAGGTGTTTTGGTGTAAAGGATTTTCAACTTATGCAAAGCAATTCTGTTTATCTTGTTTATTATGTGCAAAGTATCATGCTCAGGGGGGAGTTAAAAAATCTCAGCAGGCATTCCCCACCCCTCCATATCCATTCCACACACTCTGTATGGACTTTATTGAGTTGACACCTTCAGAGGGAAAAAGGTTCTGTCTAGTTATAATTGATGCTTTTCTAAGTGGGTAGAAGCTTTTCCAGTAAAGCATCCTGATGCACACACAGTAGCAAAGCTTTTGACAACAGAAATAATTCCCCGATTTGGCCTTCCAAGGCACATTTATAGTGATAATGGGTCTCATTTTGTAAACCAGATTGTGCAGAAGTTGGGTCAAGTGTTTCAAATTGATCTCAAGTACCATTGTGCTTACCATCCGCAGTCAGCTGGACTGGTGGAGAGACACAATGGTGTCCTGAAGAGTAAGCTCTGCAAACTGATGGCAGAAATGCATAGATCCTGGACTGCGTGCCTTCCATTGGCACTCCTGTACATGCGAATCTCACCCTCCTACAAAGGACTTACACCATTTGAACTTTTGTTTGGGAGACCATATTACGTCCCGCAGTGGCAAGGATTGTTGCCAGCGGAACGTGAGGGGGGTGAGGATCTGGCGGATTATATGAAGAAGCTGCTAAATGTCAAGTCTCTTGTAACCAATGACTCCTTTGCAGATTCCAGAGGTAAAACCTTGTTAAGCGTGGCACCCGGGGACTGGGTGTGGATCCGAATTGTGAAGAGAAAGAACTGGTCATCCAGGCCCATATCAAGTACTTATCTCAACACCTACGGCTATAAAGATCGCAGAGAGGACTTCGTGGATTCATATCACCCACTGTAAAAAACTTAAGACTTTTCCTTCTACCACTGATGTTGGTCAGACTCCACTGGACCCCTGAACGCAAAGTCTGACTACAAAGGAAGGATGGCCATGTTCAACTAGTACTTGAACTATTACGTGATGATGATTTTGGTGGCGAAAGTAAATATGTCCATACAAGAAGGAACAGTTGTGAGAGAAAAAGGAATGGTGGTGCTGCAAGCGCAAACAGGTGTTACTACTATGTTCAAGGTAAAACTTTGTGAAGGAATTTTGGACTGTGCTAAATGGAACAGTAATGATTTCCTGACTCTTGCAAAATACTTGTGCAATAGAGACTGTGCATCCTGGTCAAATGTTTGGTGGTCAACAAATGTGAACGGATGGGAAACAAGTGGTGCAGTGATACCAGAGAAAGATAAAAGCAGGCAACAAAGAATAAAAATTGCGCATTTCCAAGGTACTGAAGTAATTACTATAACCATCGTGTCACCACAAGAAAGTGATTCAGGAGTTTATGGAATCGGAGTGTCTCTTCCAATTGGAATTGATCCTTTGGGGACTTTCCAACTTAAAGTGCAAAGCCTTAAAAATGCTACAAGTAAAGCAGATTTTGCCTTCACAGAGGAAGAACAGTTGTTACTCGAGACAGGATTCGTACACCATAATGAATGGTTATCTTGGGTTAGATATAGTACCCGAGAAGCACATCGTAAGAACTTTGTTTCTTGTGCTGAAGGTAAACAGCAACTAGCGACAGTCCCATTGATGCAAGCTGAAGGTAATCTGATGTGTCTGTTAAAGTTATTCTTCAACAAAACCGAAGATAAATGCAAAGATGAAATCCAGCATTTTCCAGTCATAAGCAAAGTTGAGAAACCGCCTACAGCAATCTCTTATCCAGGTTCGTATATGTGCATTTTCAGAGATGGCACAGGAAAGAATTATGGAAATATGGGACAGAATTATTGCAATGTTACTGTGAATGGCAATGGGAATCCATTTCTGGAGAACCAAACTCATAGTTTAGCAGACATTTGGTGGTTATGTGGAGACAACAAACTCAGATCAAGGCTTACGATTCCCTGGAAGGGAACTTGTGCACTTGCAAAGTTAATTCTGCCATTCTACATTTTCCCAGTTCCAGCAAGCAATTTCGTAAGAGAACCTGAAATAAAGCTGAGGTGGTTGAATAAGAGAAAAAGAGAGGCACCGAAGCAATCCTTCGATAGCAGTGTCTACATCAATAGCATTGGCGTACCAAGAGGCATACCTGATGAATACAAAGCAATAAACCAAATAGCAGCTGGTTTTGCATCCATCTTTGTCTGGATTCAACCCAATAAGAATGTGGACTGGATCAACTACATTTACTATAACCAGCAGCGTTTTGTGAACTATACCAAAGATGCATTGAAAGGTATTGCTGAACAACTGCAGGCCACTTCACAGGTGGCATGGCAGAATCAAATTGCGTTGGATATGCTCCTGGCCAAGGAAGGAGGAGTTTGCAAGATGTTTGGGACTTTCTGTTGTACATATATTCCAAATAACACTGCCCCTGATGGGAGCATCACTCGAGCTTTGAAAGGTTTGGAGATGTTATCCGAAGAATTGGCAGAGAACTCTGGGGTAAATAATCCCTTTACAGACTTTCTACGAACGTGGTTTGGAAAATGGAGTCATCTCATCAGCAGTTTCCTGGTGTCCGTCGGAGTCGCTGTGGCTATCGTGGTGATATGTGGTTGCTGTTGTATACCCTGTATCAGAGGTCTTCTACAAAGACTGGTTGATACTGCTGTTACGAAAACAATGTACCAGCAGTTGCAACAGACTGGTGAAAGTGAATACATTGAAATGTGACTTTTGCAAATGTTTTGAAGTTTAAAAGTTTGTCTTGCAAATGAAGTAATGTATGCAAAGAAAAACTTAGTTTTTACCATATATTGCTGAAATAAAAAGACAAATAAAAGTGTTTTGAGGGGGGAAATGTTAAGAGAAAAAGTTTTAAAACATACTATTATTTGTCTCTTTCTCCCATCTAGCAAGATGAATATGCTATTTTCTGAAGTGTTGGTAAGAAAAGGTAATTGAACCATGTTTATTAAAGATGGGCTTTACCTATGATAGATGTAGTTTGCTTATGAACTTGAATAACATCTGTTTTCTATACTTCTGAATAAGAGTTAATTTACTGAGGCAGGCTCTGGAAAATTCCAGCTACCACTGTGGTTTTGAGGTAAACGTTCTACACTAACTGTGGTTTTGAGGTAAACATTCTACACTAGTTGTGGTTTTGAGGTAAAGCATTCTTTTCTGAGGTAAATTCTGATCCTAGATGTTTTTCATAGCCAACTGTCAACTGTTAGAAATGTAACAAAAGCTATTTTGGCTAGTAACAGGAAAGTATAAAAGTTGATGTCAGTAAACAAGCTGATCAGATTGAGATCATCTTGGCCAACATGCTGCTGTAATCTGGTTAGCAGTTAATAAAGGAAATTTTCATCACCTGAGGCAGATGTGACTCGCTTGAATTTTTTCTTCTGACACTAACACCAGAGGAGTGGTTTCCAGCTCTGAAATCTTAATTTTATCCATTTTGGGCTGATTTCTATCCCTTTCAACTTTCTGGCTTAAAAAAGCATGTGTTTGTGCATTTTTCGCATCGTGTAGCACAGCAGGGCTACGGATAAACTATTACAGGTGCCAGAAAGTCTGCCCTTCAAATTTTCCCTTAGAACTAGCTGGTTTCTCTGTAGTAGCACTAAAATCTGAACCCCTGTAACTAGCACTTGCTCTAGAACCTGCTGGAAAGCACTAGTAAGCCTTAAACTGATACAAGCACTCAACTCTCCTGGTTAATAAGGAGAAATTAATCGTAGGCACTAAATAGCCTATAACTGCAAAGTACCTTGCAAAGGTAAGGGAAAACCAACTCTTGTACTTTACAAAAAAGCACCTAAACAGGCATGTCCAAGGGTCAGCTTCCGGTGATTTCTCCTGTCCAGCTGGTGAATCTGGGCATACTGGGACAATGCAGCAACAGCCTCATGTACACAGACAAACCTCTCCTCCTACCACCCAACACTACAACCTGTGAGAGATGCACTTACATAGCCAAACTGTAAGCAAAGCTCTCTCCAGCCAAGATTGTGCCAGACAGTCAATAGGAGAAGGTTAATACCTGCACTACACCTCAAGCAACACATAGCCCTTCAAAATCCACACCATCAACACCCACACACAGCAACACTAAACCCACATATGCGGAGGCCCTTAACATTAACCTGCCCAAGCAACAAGGACCTCTGAAGCTGAAATGCAAACAAACACCAGTCACAACCAAAGTGACACATAGCTCACAACACCAGTGTGGCACCCAACAACAGCCCCTAAGGCAAGACAACATATCCAACACTTTAGTCATAGGTGATTCTATAGTCAGGCACACTGATGTCCCACTCACCAGGCTGAACAAGGAGGAAATTACAGTCAACTGCCTGTCGGGTGCCAGGATCTGCCACATAATGCATGCACTCAAGTCACTCCACAACAAGTACAAATATGACTCTGTCATTGTCCATGTTGGAGTGAATGACTTGAGACGTACCTCCCTGGACTACATGAAAAGAGACATGGAAGAGCTCTTGGATCATGTGGCCTAGGCAGGCATGACCCTAGCCCTGAGTAGCATCCTGCCTTCACCCAGAATGATACCACAGTATAAGGACAAAATGCTTGACTTCAACAATTGGCTAAGCTTCTGGTGTCATTCAAAGGGGATCCAGTATCTGTCTGCCTGGGATGACACGATCGACAAACCAAGATGCTTTGCCAGAGATGGGCTGCACCTGTCATCCTGGGATTCAGGTTACTGGCTAAAGCTCTTGCCACTCCTATAATGCCTTTTTTAGGCAAGGTTCAAAGGACAAAACCACCACCGTAATATATACAAGCATGCAAAATCTGAAGGTAATGCTACTCAATACTAGAAGTCTAAACCTCAAAATGCACTCCCTCGAGGCACTCCTAAAAATGGAGAACATCGATATCTGTGCAGTAACTTATACCTGGTTCAAGGCTCCAGAGAGCACCCCTGCAATACTAGGCTCAACTCTTACCACACTTTTTGGCCACCAAACCAAGACTAAAACACTAAAGGTGGAGGAGTGTCTATATTCACCAAGGATATTTACACCTCCAGGCTAGTTGCCCAACACAATGCAGCTGAAATTTTCCAGGTGCAACTAACACTAGGTAAGACTGCAATCCAAATTGTAGCTTGCTACAGATCCCCCACCATGCCCCAAGATTCTCACTACACCTTTCTAAACATACTGGAAAATATTAAAATACAACCAAACACCCTAATACTGGGTGATTTCAACTACCCTGCCATTAACTGGGAAAACTACTCAGGTACCAACACCTTTTCCCAATGGTTCTTGGAATTCATAAATTCCAACCCCCTGGATCAACTAATCTATTGTCCCACCAGGGGCTCCACTATCCTAGACCTGGTCATTACCAACATGGGAGATAGATGCTCCACACCAGTGGTCACCACCTCATTGGTCAGATCGGACCATAAGCAAATCACCCTTGACATCCACATCCCACTCCCACCCTCCAGTAAGAAAACTTCCGTAAAAATCTTCTCCAAAGCCAACTTCATGCTACTCAAGTCTGAAGTGACAAACTTCATGACACCCATGCAGACTGGAGCTTAAAGTTCGACTGCTGATTCCTACACTAAGGCACTGTACGAGCACATCCACTCGTGCATGAATTGTGCCATCCCAAATAGAACCAAGATGCTCTCCTCCAAAAAGAGGAAGACAATCTGGTGGTCCCCTGCCAGAAACAAACTATACAATAGAAGAAAGAAACTGTTGCAGAAAAGAGGAAAATCCTAGGATGCCAGAAACTCCCTTATTAGCCTCAGTAAGAAGCTGAGATCCCTCATAAAATCCTCCAAAGCTAGTTACGAAAATAAAATTGCCAAAGATTCCAAAGACAACCACAAGGCATTCTATAGTTATGTCAAGAATCTAAATGGCAATGCTCAGATATGCTCTGAGCTACAACAGAATAGTATTAAATATACTGATCCCAAGGATATTGCCAATATCCTGGCAGATCGATTTAGTGCCAACTTCACCCCCCTCTCACCCCCTAAAGGGCCCATCTCAATACCAAAAGATTGCCAAATTCCAGTAATCACAGCCACACAGGTAGAAACCGCACTTTCCAAAGCTAAGAATACAGCATTCATGGGACCAGATGACATCCCAGGCTGTGTACTACCTGAACTACAAAATGAACTGGCACCTCACCTAAGTGTCATGTTTAATCATAGCCTCACCTCAGGCTTCGTGCCCACTGAGTGGTGCACAGCTACAGTTATCCCACTCCACAATGGGGGATCCACCTTGGATCCCGAGAACTACCATCCCATCAGTCTGACAAGCCTGATCTGCAAGGGCATGGAACGCATTGTCATGGAACTTATAAACAAAGCCATTGGCAACCTTCAAACACTGGACCCCACCAAGTTTGGGTTTGTGAAGGGTCGATCTTGTCTCCTGAACCTGACTGACTTCTTCGAATCAGTCTCCAGAGCTGTAGACGAGGGTAAGGCAGTCCACACAGCATATCTGGACCTCACCAAGACCTTTGACACCATCTCCCACTCTGGAATCATAGATAAACTTACTAAGCTGGGCATAAATCCCTATGTCACTCAATGGGTTGCCAACTGGCTTACTGACAGAACCCAGACTGTAAAAGTAGTTAACTCCAAATCCAGCTCCAGACAAGTGACAAGTGGAGTACCTCAGGGTTCAGTCCTGGGACCGCTCTTGTTTGGCATCTACTTCTCTGAAGTACAGGCCAACACTAAGGGACTCTGGCTAACAAAGTCCATAGATGACTGCAAACTGGGAGCCGTTATTGAATCCCCAAATTATGTAGATATTCTACAAAAGGGCCTTACAGAAACAGATGCTTGGTGCCAGAGCCATGGGCTCAAGCTTAATGCCAAGAAGCATATAGTTATCCCCTTTGGGAAAAAACATGTACCCATGAATTACCACATAGGTGGCAGTACACTAAACACCGAAATTCTGATTAGAGACTTAGGGACACAGGTGGACAGTGGTCTCACCTTTGATAACCACATTGCCACAACAGTCAGAAAATCCTTCTGTGTGACACACCTCATCATTAAGGGCTTTTCATTCAGAAAAAAGGAGGTCATTGTCCCACTGTACTCATCCCTCATTAGACCCATTATAGAGTACAATGCTCCGTTTGGTATGTACCTCACAAGACATCTGCAACAGCTGGAAAGACCGCAGAAATACCTCACTAAAAGAATCACAGGCCTAAAGCAGATGCCCTACGTTGACCGTCTAAAAAACTCCAGCTATACTCAGTGGCATATCGTCTACTCAGAGGCGATCTCTGCTTAACATACAAGGCCATGTCAAACCCTGAGCTGTTGGACATGCTCCACTTAAAGAAATCCCAGACCCTCAGAGCCACACACTCCAGGGATCTAAACCTTGTCATCACAATGAACAAAACATTCTGGAGGGATAGGTTCCTGACCCAGAGACTCCCCATACTCTGGAATAGACTGCCCATACATGTCAAGCAGAGCACCTCCTTGGCCCTCTTCAAAAGAAACCTTGACAATTGGATGGGAGATAGGAAATTCACTCTGGGGATCATGTCAGTCACCCTGCTAGACAGGGGTCCAGGGAAGTAAATATTGTGGGAAGAAATATCCAGGGAATTGTTATGACTAGGCTTGTATAGGCCCTAGGGCCGATAGCCTAGTACCAACCTATGAACATATTAAGCCTTTTTTCTTGTACTCGCTGAGTACCTCTTTATGCCATTGTTGGTAGTCTTTCCTTTTTCCTTTCTGTACTAATTTTAGTACTCATTTATTATCATTGTTGGTAATTCTTTCTCTTTTTTTCTTCTCTTTATTTATTTATTTATTTGTAAAAAAAATCCTTAATTTTTCCTCTTATAGTGGATTGTGGTTTTTCTAACTTTTGCTTCAAATTTTCAATATGTCTAGCAAACTGTCCAGTTTCAAACAATCTGTGGCTTGTGGGCACAAAATTCTGAATTTGGACACCCACACAAAATGTGTGTACTGTCTAGGTCCTAAACACCTAGAAGTGGATTGTGAAATCTGTAAAGGATTCAGCACTAGAACCTCCATTGACAGAAAGAATAAACTTATACTTAAGGGTATTATCCCTTTCAAGCACTCCACTCTAGTTGCTAGAGTTCAAACCCCCCAAGAAACAGGACAAGGGTGACTCTGTTGCTAAGGATTCTCTCAAAAGATCCCCATGTGTCCTTCTACTTTGAAATTGACTTCAGCTCTTTCATTGGAGTCACCAACTAAACTTTTGAAAAAGTTGAATCCGACTGTTTTGGATCCGAGTTGAAAGATCCCCTCAGATGCATAATCCAGCTTTACTTTCAGAGCCTATCTCATCCAGGTTACCTTCTCTGTTCCTTAAACAGTCACCTAAATTACATCCCAGGCCTTCATCGGTGGCTTCCTTTCTTGGATCCTCTAGTCTAGGAGCCTATCTGAAGCAGATATGGATAGGATGATGAGGAAGTTCTTAGGACACAAATTCAAATGGGAATTCTCTCAGCTTCAACCCCACTGGATCCTGAAAGCCTTCATAGATCCACTCTAATATTTCCTTCTCCAATCCATCATTAGGTTTTGGAGCCATCAGATCCAAAGGTTGTTGTTTCTTTAACTCCAATAGCTTCTCTGACCCTTCCAACATTGAGTACATTGGAGTCAGAAGACTCCTGGAGCCAAAGCATTGACACCAGCTCCAGGGTGTTGGAGTCAACTCCTAAACTGTCAGAGCCATCTCTTCCCCTCAGAACATCAGCATCAAACAGTTTGGTTCAAACTCCCTCCTCAAGTGTGTTGCCTGTGGGATGTCAGGAGCCAATGATCTGACAGGGCCCTTCTGTCAGTTTTCTACTTCCCCTAGGCACTCTGCCTTCGAGGTAGTTCAGAGAGTCTTCTTTATGCCTAGTGATCAGACAACCCTATCTTCCACAGATCAGACCTCTTTATCTCATTCAGTTTTGCATCCTGAGCCTCATTTATCCATGCCACAGGGACAGCCAGCATGAGTCAGCCTCCAGTCCAGCCATCAGGGTATCATATTATCTCTTCCGATACTTTTCCAGATCACCCCACCAAGTAGGGTCCTCGGATGATATCGTGCAAGAGGAGGCACTTAGAATCTCCACAAGAGTCTCTTACTGAAGAAACTGATTTTGATGAGGGGGAAGGGTCCCCCACATTACCACCTGATGATGTATCCTTTGAAGACATCTTGGAACTCCTTAAACAAAGACATGGTGGGTCTCCCAATAACCCTTCCCAAAAGGAATCAGTGTTTCTGGAGGCTGTTGGGTTTGGCCTATCTACCTCCTTGGTAATTTCACCCACTGATGAGCTTATAGATCTGGTCTATTGATGGGCATGGAAGGCAATGGACACTGTTAAGCCTATTCCCAAGAGACCAGACAATCCTTGCACCCCCGAAAGACCGTCTTGACTGGAGTTGATGCCATAGTTGTTATGGCAGCCATGAGAAAGGAACTAGCAAAACAGAGTTTCTCTTCCCACCCCCCTCAACAGGGAGTCTAGGATGTTGGACAGGTTTGGAAAGCACATCTATGCATCAGTGATCTTTGCCTTAATGTCGCTGAATTATTTGGCACATTTTACCAGACTTTAAAGAGATTTGATCAAGGAGCTTACCAAATCTTTTTCGGGGTCTATATTCTTCGAGGAAGGAAATACAATTTTCTCACAGTTGGCTACCATCCAGTCTATTTTTAATTCATCCATGAGGTTAATCTCTCATGTTGCTGAAGGTACCTTGTGGGCAGCAGGTTCAGGCATTCCCATTCGGAGACATGACTGGATGAGCTTGTGTGATTTTTGTGGAACCATTTAAATCTTCTTTCATCAATGCTCCCTTTGCTAGCACCTTGTTATTTGGCCCCAAGTTAAAAGGCACACTCTCTAGGTTTGATCGAGAAGGGAAGACCCTGTCTGCTGTGGGTTTACATTTTTCTACCCCTCAAAGGTCTTTCTCTAGGAACCAATGAGGTGACAGAAAAGTGTGGTTCAAAAAGTCCCAGGGTCCCTTTCAAGATCCATGTGGAGATAGTTTCCCTATGGGCAGAGGTAGGAACATTAGTGAAAGACACTGTTTCCATGGCAGAGGTGGTCTGCACAACCAGGGATGTAGAGATTCTTTCTCTGATAGATCCTATCAGCACTCTTGAATGGAGGTCCAACTGTCCATCTCTGAAGGCAGGCAGGGGTTGCCTATCCCTGCACCAGAGAGCCTGGCTAGACATCACAAAAGACTATGGGTGCAGAGGATAATATCCAGAGGTTATGTTATAATCTTTTCCCAGTACCACCCAGCAGTTCAGAAGAAAATCCCTGATGTTCTTCTCAGTCAGAGGAAAGCAGCTTCTCTAGAAATAAAAAAAGCTGCTAGAAAAAAACGTAATCTGAGAGGTCCCCCCAGACTAGAGGGGGTCCAGAACTTATTCAAGATTCTTTTGTGTGCCAAAAAAGACAGTTTTGGATCTCAGAAATTTAAATATGTTCAATATACAAAGTTCTGGATGGTCATGGCCCAGTCTATTCTGCACAAGGATGACTGGATGTGCACCACAGGCCCTCCTCATCAGTGAACATGTATTCACAGTGATGGTAGTCTTCCATTGCTTCTTAAATGCCACTACTGGCATGCTGCAGTAATTTCCATAAACCTGCAGCAAGATATCCACCATGTACACAATATTACACAGCATGTTCATAGACAGACAGATACAGCAGGGAGTCACCATCGGAGGAGTGGATTTGCCAGAGGCAGTGGTGGAGGAAGGGCCTGGTGAATGGTTTGTGATGGACTCCACTGCAGTACATAACCATATGAGGTGTAGAAACACGATGTATGCCACAGCACTGGCCAAGAAGCAACATCTGATTTACAACTATGGGACAGATTAGTCATAACAAACATTAACTGCGATGTTTGCAATACTATAACCAGGCTGTGCCATACAGTGCATAGACTGCCCACATTGAACACATCCTACCCTGGTAACAGAGTACTGAGGGTGAGGCACAGTTATATACACAGATGGGTAGGGCCAAAGTAACAGGAGTGGTAATGGACACTGTTAAGGGAACTAATGATGAGGGTGTGCATTTGTGTTATGGTGAGTGTTTTGAGCATGGAAGACAGTGTGGAGGGGGAGTGGAGTCTCTGGTGTGGGTAGGTGCTCTGAGGTAGGAGGTTGTTCAGACTGTGTGTGCATGAGAGCAGTCCCTGAATATGTCACCATACTGTGTGTTTGTGTGTGTGTGTGTGTGTGTGTGTGTGTGTGTGTGTGTGTGTGTGTGTGTGTGTGTGTGTGTGTGTGTGTGTGTGTGTGTGTGTGTATGTATGTCTCTATAACAGTTTCAGGACACCAACAGAAGGTTAGTGAGAAAAATGTACATGTCTCTATCCATGATAGCATCACCTCTGAGAAATGGCACTGGCATGATCAATATCTGGCATAGTAGATGGTGTGCTTTGTGAATGGCAATAGCAGGCTGTGCCACAGGAATGCCCTGCATGTACACCTCCTGTGCATGTACATCCATGGTACACAACAATGCCCTCAACACTGGAAGTAGTTATGGAGGATGTAGCATTAGAGGACTTTGGAAATGCCCTAGCCATCGCACCATGAGTTACCAGCTGGAGGCAGAAGAGAGATGGCCACATAAATGGAGTCTTTTCTGATGAGTGGTAGCAAACAAGCCCATGGAGGATGTACAGCCTCTCCTGCTGCTCTTCAAAAATGATACCTAGATAGGCAAAGCCCTCTCTGATATCATCACACAACCCATGCAGTACACCATTCAAGTAAATAGTGGCTGCAGTGGCATCAGACTGTATCTGCTTGTCCTACTTATCCATTTGTAATGGTCATGAACACATTCACCTTGGGCATAGGGCAAGAATCAATGCATTGCTAGGTACTGGCACACCACCAGTACTGCTCTACCCAAAGTCACTGAAGCCACCAACGTCCACTCATGTCCTGGGGCAGGGGATGAGCGTGCACCCTGAGGTGCAGTGTCAGCCATTTTCTGTTCTTCGGTGATCACCTTGGACTGAGGTGTGGGTTGTACAGGCAATGGAGCTGTATCATTGGAAGATGAAGGTAATGTGCCCACCATGGTACCTGTATCTGACACTGGCATTGTGGCCACTGATTGCACTATGCTTTACCTGCCATAATCATTGGGCTCAGACAGTTTCTCTAACATCAGGCAAGCCAACATCCATTGTGAATTATGAACCCATACATTGAATCAACTGTGAAAGCAGAAAGAAACACCCTGCAACAGGAATGGAAAATAACAGTTATGAAACTCTTAATTTCTGGCATTATTGGCAGACTTTAATACAAAGTGATTTACAAGAAAAAATCACCAGTATTATGCAGGAAAATCAGGGACAGTAAGGGGGGTGGGATTGCATTTCTTCTTTTTTTTCATTTTGTTCATTTGCTCACAGAGCCGCATCTTTGGATGTGTTCATCAACAAAGTGGATGTTTTTTGTGTGTGTGTGTGTGTGTGTGTGTGTGTGTGTGTGTGTGTGTGTGTGTGTGTGTGTGTGTGTGTGTGTGTGTGTGTGTGTGTGTGTGCGTGTGCGTGTGTGTGTGTGTGTGTGTGTGTAAACATACTTACATGACTTATATTTTGGATGTAAAGTATGTCCTCTAGCAATTACATATACTAAAAGTTTAAAATATGAGACAGAGGAGCTATTTTACATAAATAAATACATGAACATATATCTAATAATAAGTATGAGGGCTACCTGACTCCACATGGGTGATGCAACAGGAATAAAGAAGGAAATGTCATTCTAGACTTCTTTCTGGCAAAAAGCATGCTGGTGGCCAACACATGAGCAAGAGATCACATACAAGAGTGGCCAACATGGAATGCAGGTAGACTTACTCCTAGTAAGAAAAGGGTAATAGGGTAACATCAGTAGTTGCGAAGTCATCCCAGTAAAACAGTAAGCACACAGCATAAACCATTGATTTGCACATCCAGCTGCCAAGGGTGGTTAGAGAAGGCTCTAAGGTCAGTAGAAACCAGGCTGAAGACCTGGAAGTTGACTGTAAAGAAAGCACAAGAGTTCAAGGAAATAGTCCGGGATCTAACACCTCAGGAAGAAGGGGAAATAGATGGAGATGAAGGAGAAGTTCAGTGGCTCAAAACAGCATGTGTGAAGACTATAGAACAGATATGTGGCTGAGCCAAGTATGGAAATAAGGTACATAAGGAAAGCTGGTGCTGGATTGCAGAAGTCTAAGAAGTCATCAAAAGGAAGAAGGAATGCAAGAAAAAGTGGGAGATAGAAAAGATGGACCAGACTAAGAAGGAATACTAGTTGTCTAACAAAGAAGCTAAGAGATGAGTTTCAGTAGCAAAGAACAAGGCATCAGAGGCACTGTACCTGCTACTGAAAAGTGAATCAGTAGATGGCACACAGAAACTGCATCAGGATACAAAGCAAAGACAGAAAGATAAAGGCGATAGTCAGGCATCCTTCATAAAGGATGCCAGCAAAATCCTGGTCAACAATGTACAGGACATCAAAGGCAGATGGAAGGAGTACTTCCAGCATTTTCTGAATGAAGAAGTCTGCACAGAAGCTGTACTGCACAAAGCACAGCCTACAATGAAAATAGAGGTGTTGCCCAGCCTAGAAGAAGGTAGAACAGCACTAAGGAAAATGAAGTCAGGGAAAGCAGCAGGTTCAAATGAGTTTTCAGCAGTTATGATTAAGACAGGTAAGATAGGGGAGAAATGGCTATTGAGGGTAGTCATAGCAGTATGGAGAGAAAGGCATATCCCAGATGACTGGAGCATAAGCATACAATTGCCAGTGTACAGGAACAAAGGGGACATCCACAGCTGTGGGCAGTGTAGAGGTATCAAACTCCTGTCGCTCTGGGATGACTTAGCAACACTTAGAGAGGATGACTGATAAACAAATATGCTGAGTAGCAGAAAGTAAAATGTGAGATGAGCAGTTAAGATTCAAATCAGGATGCAACACAACTGACCCATTATTTGCAGTGAGACAGATAGCTAAGCAGCTAGAGATGAGGAAAGAATCCAACTAGGCATTTCTACACTTGGAGAAAGCATATGACAAGATCCCAAGAAAGCTGATTTGGACAGTCCTGCAATGGTTCAAACTCTCAGAATGATTGGATGAATTAGTGCAGGCTATGTATAAAGACTCAATGACTAAAGTACGAGCAGTATTCAGTCTTATAGACAGATTCCCAGGTAGGAGTGGATGTGCATCATGGTTCAGCTCTGAGCCCATTGCTGTTCATACTGGTTATGGACTACATTAGCAAATATGTCACACTTGGCAGATCAGCAAAGTTGCTATACACAGAAGATGTAGCATTATAGGCAGACTCTGAGCAAGAACCTCAGCAAAGGATAGGGGAATGGAGTGGAAAATTGGAGGCATTTAGGATTAAACTTAGTACAGATAAGACAGTTTTAATAGCAGCAAATGGGGGAAATCAGAAGAAGCTGAGAAATGAGAGAAGAAAAAATAGTGGAACAGGTTAGCAGCTTCAAGAATCTGAGAGGGATGATTGAGGATAATGGAAGTCTGAACAGTAAGTTCAACCATGAGCATAACTCCTGTGGAAAGATTGTTGTCTTATTGGGAATATGGTGAATTATGTCAGGCTAGAGTCAGAGGAGCTGCAGCCAACTGGCACAACATGTCAGGAATAGTGTATGACAAAAGGATGCCAAAGAAACCAAAACGTAATGTATACAAAACAGTGTGTGAGCAGTATTACTGTATGGTATAAAAACCTTGACAGTAAAGGCAGAGCAGTTGCAGAAGCTAGAGGTGATGGAGATGACGAGCCTGAGGTGGGTGGTAGGATGCACAATACAGGAAAGATGAAGAAATGAGGATAACAGGGCAGAAGCCAAAGCTACAATTTCAGAGAGGGTCAAACAAAACAACTTATGGCAGTTTGGGCTCATACACAGAAAAACAGAAAACAATCTGGTGAAAAAGATCTAGGACAAAAGAAGAAGGCAAGAGGAAATGAGTGAGTGCAACAAAGAGACAGATGAATTGTGAGAGAGAGGACTTTCGACAGTCAGACATAACTGTTGAAGAAGGTAGGAGTGAGACATTGAATTGAAAGAAATGGCCACGGTTGACATGATACCCTGACCCCTTGTATAAAATGTAAAAAGGGTGATAATGTTGATGATATATAATAAAAAGAAATTCAAAACAATTAAACAGATACCTCATTATTTAGGAACAATAACAACCTCTGGGGTGTTTGATATTGTGAAAATAATGTCCTTCCAGGGGTGTAAAGGCCCTCCAACTACAGTGTCAAGCCTCAGATCACACTGATTGGGCCTCTGATCATCCCTGGCTGTGCATAATTTCCACAATAATACACACACCCTGTCAGGCAATATTGGTTGCTTAGGAACAATCCCAGACTCCAGTGTTGCCACAAGGAATTCAAAAATATAAGCCTACATACCTTGTGCAGGCTCCAGTCCAGATGTAGCCCTGAAGTTACTGTAGATATGATTTGACTATGTTCAACACTGGAGAGGATATGGCTCTGGTATATCATAGTACATGGCACATTTCTAAGAGAATACCAACCTGGGGCATTTTCTGCAGACACTCGGGCTGGTGGGTAAAGTTCTGCTTCAATGTCGAGTCCTACACCAGCTATGAGGGAGTGACTGTTACCACAGAAAGAGATGCCAGGACCTCCTCCATGTCCATCAGTGTTGTTTTTGTAGGCAGACCTTCAACCATAGGCATAACTCCTGTGAAAAGGTAGTTGCTTTATTGGGAACATGGTGAATCGTGTCATGACCATATGACACACTTTTATTGCTAATCTAGTATTGCTGCCAACAGCATATACATCTGCAACAAGGTCCCACCATACGTGGCTTCAGAAGCCTTAGTCAGTCTTGTCATTTAGGAGGATCTGCCAGACGTTCATGAAGAGCTTGCAGCAGGATGCCTGTCTCTGCAGGGAGAACTTCTCCATTCATTTTTGCTGCTTAGGAGCCATCGCATTCCATAATCGTGAACATTAAATATGGTAAATGATTGGGCAGTAATACCTGCCTTATGCACAGTATGGTCTCCCACACCACTGTCCAAAGTGAGCACAGACTGTGCAACAAGTAAACCACCCAGAAGCAGAGCCCACACTCACAGGTCATTGCTGTGGGATGGCTGCCTGTGGCTAGTCATTGTTGTGCTTCTACCACACTACAATGCTCCACAGCAATCTACTGTAACAGTCTGTGTGGATGCCACTGCATCCATATATGTGGTCTGTGTAGCATATACCCATGCAATCCCATATTTGACCTCCACCACATATGTGAAATGGTACTGCTGTCTGCAACTGTACCCTGTTCATCCCCAGGGTGTTGGCCTGCAGCATGTGCTACATATGCACCTATCTGCATATTGATGCCCCTCCCCAAAAAACAAACAACAAAACATGGTAATAGTACGGCCACTATCCAGTGATGTATGCACCCTGACCCTGCTGGGCATTCAACAGAACAGGAAGGTGAGGCCCACTGCAAGTCATTCCTGCATATGTCATATGCAATCTATGGTGTAACTCCCAGGTAACTAGTAACAGCTTAATGTCATTAAGGCAACCCCAGCCCCCCAACAGTGCATGCTTCATTAGCAATATACTTCAGCCCACATAAGTACCTTTGCAGCTCCCAAAGTAGACACATTTATGAAGTTAGTCCCCCTGCACATTCCTGCATCTGTTGATGCTATCAGAAGAACACCTTTGTGTAATCAGTAAAGCTCTGTGGAAATAGACTACAGAGCTCAATAATAATGCTTCTTGTGCCACCCCCCCCACCCACTCAGCACTTAGATGATGGATACCTTCTACAACAATAGACCCCCTAAGACTTACATATCAATTGCATGTAGGACACAGACCCAGTCCCCTGATAACTTCTAGGCCTATATCTTGCTCACAGTAGAAAAAATATATATGTTTTTAAGGAAATCGATGCATTACTTCACCCCAAGTATTCCTTCCATGGTATTAACTCACATCCCACTTCACATTCCCCAACACAGTATGCACCAGGTTGTCTGTTGTACCCAGTAGCTTAAGTCCCCGGTGCAACACAAGTTGCATGTAGTTCCTCAAACAACACAGAAGTAAAACATTTCTATTACACGTAGTGAAACTTCCATTTTCCAGTTACTTACCTATCTTGCTGCTTGCATATCTTGTAGATTTTCAGTTTTCTCTCACTGTTATAAGCACTACAGGTTGCTGGTAATTTACAGGTAAATGTCTACAGCGTGATGAGCACAACAATGGCCGCATTTCTCTTTGTCATGCAGTTTCAGGGTACTTAGCATTGCCATTATGCTAATGAGCCTATGTAGAATGAATGTTCTAGGAATGTACTTTTATCCTATTGTAGCCTTTGGCTCTGCCATATTAGACAACTCCTTTAACATCATACACTCACATAGGTGCAGGCAGAGCACTTTGAGCATGTGCTGGCAGATGGATGACTCCTGTTGGATGTGGGGGAAAAACAAAGTCTTCTTATGGCCTGTAGAGGTGTTTAAGTGCAGAAATAGAAACATATGTCAGAACATGTGCTGTTGGTACATTCATTACATGCTATTGTTTACACCTAACACCATCTTGCCACATCATGTATTTTTGCAGTATGCAATGGGTGTAAAATGACTGATCATGCTAATGAGTTGCCCCAAGATAACTGTCACATGTCAACAGTAGCAACAGGCAGTGGCTTTCAGAGGGATAGCATTTTTGTTTGGATTGTGACATGCTACATGGTCATAGTCCGGGCACCCAGGTGGTGTTCACAAGAAAGCAAGATATTTCTGTACTTTATGTACAGAGACCATAGGAATGTCTGCTTGGGAACTCTTATGAGGTTCCCCAGTCTGAAGTGGATGGCTGTCAAAGCCTTGCCAGGCCAATGACTACTGCTACTGGCATCAGCAGCTCTGGTGAGCAATACTAGCACCACTACAGTGACCTCAAGTGGAATCACTCTTATGTTCTTAGCAAATGGGAAGAGCTCACAGACAGAGAGAGAGAGAGAGAGAAGTCTGAGATGTAAAGTAAGTATAAAGGGCAGGTCGCTACCATTTTATTTCCCATATAGTTAAATGGGCCCTTGCAGCACATTTAATGTATGTGTTTTTTTTTATTTGTTGTTCTTGTTTTTCATCTCAGCAGCAGATTATGGAGAATCAGATCCTGTATCAGAGAGGAATGGAACATTTCTCCAGTTGCAGGGGTGAGTATGAGTACTATTATTCTATAGATTAGTTATGTGTATCAGCTCAGCATTGAATTATGCAGGAGTACATGACACTGTACAAGATGCAATACTTGCCTAACGAACACCTACAAAAGAAAATTTCCTGAAAGGCAAACTCCCTAAAAACCAACAAAAACTCAGTACACCACTGCTAAATTAAATCAACCAAATCTTAGATTGCACAAAATCTGTGATAAGGGAAAAAGTTCCGAATCTCTGGTATTCATCGGTTTTACTAAAACATCTGTCTCATGCTCATTCTTTTCAAAATGTATTCTGTTTAATAAGTCTACCCATTGTGATGACCCTCCACTGGACTGGTAATCAAGTAGCCTCAATCCTCACCACTGGCAAAAGTGGGAGATGTACATTGGGAGGATAACAGGTACACATGCAATATTTCCAGATGCACCTCTCTGCATCAAATGCAATTTCCCTTAAGAGCACAGAAACCACAGTTAGTCTGGGGCTGGTTTCTCACTCTTTCTCCAGATCCCCAATAAGACTCCCCACTGGCACAGCTATAGAGTTGAAATCTAAGCTGAGTGGCCAAGCCAAGACCTCCAGCACCCTCTCTGTCCAGCCAGTGCTTCATGTCCCTGCCCAAGTAGCTGACACACACTCTTGAAGATTTGTTTTACATACACATACACACACACACACACACACACACACACACACACACACACACACACACACACACACACACACACACACACACACACACACACACACACATGGGAAAGGCTGGCACAGGTTTACTAGCTATGACCCTTCTGCCCAGACTATAAGGTAGTTATTACTGCCACCAGCCAACTCTTTATCAGGTACTTTAAGGTCCTTAACAAAGGGTGTCCAATCTTACTGTGTAATGTTACTATCAATACAAATGGTAGTTTAACCAAGAGCAAGGCTATTAGGAGTGGCCTACACAGTGTCTCCAAATAAATATGCAATTACTCTCAGAACTTAAATATCTCTAGACAGATCAGCTACAATGAAAGGTTTAAATATATTTAATAATAAATATTAAAAGAACAAGAAAATAGTACATATTTACAGTGACAGCAGAGTTCACAATCACAGGAAATATTTAAAACAACATTACAGGACAGTCTGAAATAAATAAAGAAAAATATCAAAGTTAAACTTTGCTATATTCCTGACTATATCTAAGAGAATTACTATACCCTAGAAACTTACTCAGAGCAGCAAGGCAGATGTGGTGAGTGGATCTTGATGTTGTCAGGTCAAAGACAGAATACAGAATGCTCTCTCCCTCAGAGAGTTCTTAAATTAATATCTCAAATATCACTGCTGGGATAGCTTGCAGAATGACATCATTTTTTGTCATCTGATTCTATCCCAGGTAAATCCCCCACTCATAAAAGCTAGCAGTATTTATCATCCACCTGAGAAAATACATAGACAAGGGCTTTTTCTCAGATCTTTGTAGATCCTGGAAGTCATACAACAATAAAACACTTCCAAGACAATACAGCTTCTCTGGTACAGACATTATGTCTCCCACTGCACTGAAACTGAAAGATAACATCTTTTTATTGCATGGCCATAAAGTAATTTAATTTCAGCTATTTTTCTGAAGTTAACCTCCTGTGTTCCTGTTTCCATTGCTAAAATATATACATGTACACAGTTACAATAGTGTGCGCACATTTCTGTTCTCTTTCAGCAGGGTACACTGTGAATACATCTTTAAGCTCAGTACTTTACAAAATACCTTTTAACACACACTTCTGTATCAGCAGTTTGATATACGCATAACATACAGTTCTAATACATTTGTAATACAAGCATCTTGTATACATCATGTTGATATTCACAAATGAAATATAATTATTTACACAATTCCAGATAGCTGTGCTGGCAGTATCTCCTTTTGTCACACCCATCAAAGAACACATTAAAAATATGCCCACTGCCACATGGTGCCTGATATGAAGGGCTGTTGGCACAGTCACACAGAGGACCCTGCCATAGACCAGGAGGACATACATGTGGATATGGATCATATAATTTAGACCATGCATCACCCTATCATATGCCCATGCAAGTGCCACTTCCACCTGACATATCACTGGTATTCATTCATTAACACTATTGTGTCCTATGGTACGTAGCATTATGATGGTTGCCAAGCACACGCTGATAGTCATCTGTGTTGTCAACAACTGCTTGCCAGCCTGCTTTTGGCAAGCCCCACTGCAGCATGTGCATGTTGAGCTGCAGACATGCCAACACTGTCCCAGTGTATTTCTTCTTGCCAAAAAAACATAGCCACAGATGCACACCTGCACATACCCTCCGCTCCAGGACCTATTATGTCAAACATTACCATCCTGCCAGTAGATAATAATATCTGTCTCTCTCTCTCTCTCTCTCTCTCTCTCAGTATCCTTTTCATATTCCTTTCTTTCTTTTTGTAGTTTTGTCCATTTATGTTAGTGTTCTGTGCAGCATCTGCCACAGCTATGCTGGTGGAGCAGTATCAGTCCCCACTATGCCACTAAACTTGTCCATCTCCCACCAACTATCCATCTGCCTCCAGGCCTGCCTCTTCATTGAGTAATAGAGGTGCTGCAGAAAGAAAGTGACCTGGGGGCATCCCTAGTGGTCAGTCACGAGACAGGAGTGCTGTAGATGTTCAAAATTAAACGAGTGTTACAGTAATCTAAGCAATTTGGTTTACATCCTGGATATACTCAAGAGAGCATTGCACAAGCTCTAACTGCCAAGAGTTCAAGCATAACTCCATGTGAAAGGCAGTCAGAGTGCAAAAAGCTTCAGAGCTTTCTTGCTGCCAAAGTGGGCATCTTCTACAGGTTTTGTAGAGCTGGAGGTCGGCTAGTGATTTTTCAAGGCTGGGCAGATAAGTCCACGGCAGGAGAAAACATTCCTGTCTTGTACTTTTCTGTGGAAAAGTAGTATTTTTTTTCTGTAAAAAGTTTTATTATTTGGGGTAGGAAATGTATTTGTTATGGACTGTAATCCTGTCTGAGGGGATTTTACTTACAGTGAATACCTGTAGTAACTTTTTCCATAAAATCTGCTTTTGTAATTGTTTCTTTCTTGATTTTATACTATTTATGTGTTAAGGACATGGCCTGGTGTTTTTTGAAACTTTCAGTGTTTATTTAGTTTACCTTAAACCATCTTTTTGACTGCTATTTGATTATCAACTCTTTCAGACTCTGCTGCACATCTGTGAGGCTTCCATCTCAGCTGGATCTATGGAGCAGTTACTGATCTCCTCATTTCTTCCTTCCCCAGTCCACAAGAAGAAGAAAATTATCAAGAAGTCTTTGGGTGTCAGGCTGGCAATGGTTTTGCCTCAGCCTCATGTGGGTGACTGTTGTGGCTGGACATGGTTCTTCAGACTGCTCAACATTCCCCTTGTCCCACTGGTGTAGTACCTACAGCCACTAAGGACTGGGAATTAGATACATCCTCTGTGGCTGTAGGGTTGTTGTCCTTGGGCAAGGGAGATCCACTGTTGTCAGTCTTAGGAGAAGGGCAAGTTAAGGTCTGTCTCATAGGCAGGACAGGAAGCCTGAGCCCTGAGATAGTGTACTTGCTTTGGGGCTGGTCTTTTTACAATGAGATTCCTAGGAAAATAAAATAAAAAGTAAAAACCTTTTCCAGTTTCTATCTCAAAGAGTAGAAAAGATTTGCTGGGATTTGTTAGGGAATTTCTTTCTGCTTTTACTTTTCCTAGATCATCTCTGGAAAAAAAAAGAAAAAGAGTTCCCTTTCTTTCTGATTTTCAGTCAGAAGAACAGGGATTGACTGGGGGAATGTTCTGCTTCAGGGTTTTCTTCACAAGCTGAAATTCTGATTTTGAAGAATGCGTTAATTCAGATTTCCACCAGAAAACCTATCCATCCACCCACAACTCCTTTTTCTCATTTTTGCACATGGGATTAGGGTGTCACTTCAACAGTCACAATCATTTAGAGCAGGTTTATACCGCTGGGTGGCTAGCCCTGCCAAGGTAGTTCTTCCATGCCACACACTCACACCTATGGCTGATTTAGAGTGTCCATTCCACCTGTTGCATAGGATCATAGGAGGCTACTAAGCTAATGGCCCTGGAGCCCTTACAAACCTAGCCAAGAGTTTATCCCCAAAAAGGAAACCTCAGTCAGCACCTGTCGCCCCTGTCAGTGAGGGATAAAGGTGGAACCCCTGAGACAAATTTGTGGTTTCCCATCCACTTATCAAGGTTGCGCTTGAAGAGGGTCAGTGAAGTACTCTGTTTGACATGTATGGGAATTCTATTCCAGAGACAGGGCAGCCTCTGGGAGACAAACTTGTCTGTCTAGCAGGTTTTGTTGATGTCGCATATTAGATTTAGGTCTATCAAGCGGGTAATTTGTGAAGAGTTAGACTTATGGCTATGGAGCATCTCTAGTAGGGCAGGGTCCGATATTACCTTGAGGGTGAGACACAGATCACCTCTGAGCAATCTGTATGATACCAAGTAGAGTGATAGTGATTTGAGCCTGTCCACATAGGACAGGTGTTGGAGGCTATGGAATCTCTTTGTGAGATATTTCTGTGGCCTTTTCAGTTGGTGCAGGTGTTTGGAGAGGTATATACCAAACGGGGCGTTATACTCAATTATAGGTCTAATGAGGGAGAAGTACAGAGAGGTAATAACTTCCTTTTTTCTGGATGCAATCCCTTTTCTTATGAGATGAACCAAGTAAAAGGCTTTTCTTACCACTGCCGCCACATGATGGTCGAATGTGAGATTGTTGTCAACCTGAGTATCCAGGTCTCTCAGCACAGGTTGTGTGCTTAAGGGGTTGCCACTGATGAGGTAAACAGTACCGACCATATTTTTGCCAAATGGTATGATAAAACATTTTTTTGCATTTAATTTAAGACCATGACTTTGGCACCAGTTATTTGTAGCTGTGAGACTCTCTTGCAGTATGTTAACATCATTTGGGGAGTGAATGACAGCACCCAACTTACAGTCATCCGCAAACTTGGTCAGCCACAGGCCCTTTGTCTTTGCCTAGACCTCTGAGAACTAGATGTCAAATAGTAGGGGTCCCAGGACACATCCCTGGAGAACACCACTAGTGACAGGTCTGCTGTCGGAGGTGGTGGCACCTATTTTGACCTTGTGGGTCCTATCTGTGAGCCAGTTGGCCACCCATCTGATGAGATAGGGTTAACGCCAAGTTGTGTTAACTTTTCGATGATGTCTGAGTCAGGGATTGTGTCAAAGGCCTTGGGCAGGTCAAGGTAAGCTGTATGTACTACTTTCCCTCATCTAGGGCCTTGGTGACAGTCTCAAAGCAGTCAACTAGGTTCAATAGGCAAGATCTGCCCCTGAAGAATCCGAATTGTGTGGGGTCAAGTGCTTAGAGATTATCTATCTCCTTGTTTATGAGATCCATAATAATACGCTCCATGGCTTTACAGATCAGACTTGTCAAGCTAATGGGGCGATAGTTTCCCAGGTCAGTAGTGGCACCACCTTTGTGCAAGGGAATGACAATGGCTCTTCTCAGCCTGCTGGAATGAAGCCTGTAGTTAGGCTATGGTTCAATAGGGTGCTCAATGGTGTAGCTAGTTCTTGCTGGAGATAGTGCAGAATACAGCCTGGGATACTATCAGGTCCCATGGAAGCTGTGGTCTTTGCCTTGGATAAGACCTTTAATACTTGATTTATGGAGCTGTGAGGTGTGGGACGAGTATCGTGGATGTTGCCTGGACCTTTGGGGGGCAATAAGGGGGTGAAGTTTGCAGTGAACCTATCAGCTAGCAGGTTGGTTAAGTCAGCAGGATCAATGTAAGTGGTACCACTAAATACTAATTCTGAACAAACTTGGGCTTTGCCATGGAAGTTCCTAATGTAACTGAAGACGGACTTGTGGTTTCCCTTTGTTTCGGATGCTGGTCAACTCATAATTGACCTTGGAGGTTTTCACTAGTGATCTAATTTGTTGTTGAGGTGGAGGAGGGAGTTTTTCCAATTTGGAATTTGATACTTTTTACCCTTGGGCAACAGTTTCTTCCTTTTGTTGTAAAGCCTGTTGATAGAGGATGTCCAACAGACAGTTTGTGTTTCCTTGATTGGCAGGTTTTAGTTCTGTTGGGTATGGCTGAGTCCATGCAATTGTACTGGTGCTTGTATACTGCACTGGCGTACTGTTCAGTATAGTTGTCTGCATTCTCTGAGGGGGGTGGTGGTGTGAAGCTGCTGATTCTGTCCCTTAGGAGGTTTTAGTCAGCTTTTGAGAAGTTTTTTAGCCTGGTTACGGCTGGGGAGGAGTTGGGTGGGATAGAAACTTCAAATGAGGCAGACTGATGATCTGATCTCACCAGGGAAAAACATACTATGGGAGTGGTGCAGTGGTCACCGATGTTAGTAAGAACCAAGTCCAGTATGTTATCTCTCCTTATGGGGATGAGACCAGCTGGTCTAGTGTGTTAAACTTGATGAAGTCAAGGAATCGTTGGGTGATTGCATTAGTGCAGGAATAGTTCACCCAGTCTATGGTGGGGTAGTTGAAGTCACCAAGGATAAGGGTGTTAGGGGGTACCTTGATGGAGTCAAATAGGTCAAGGTAGGAGGAGTGGGTGTCCTGAGTCATTGAGGAGGATCTATAGCTGGCTATAACTTGGATGGGTGTCTTGCCAACTGTTAGTTGCACCTGGAGTAATTCCAATGCATCATGCTGGTAAACCAGTGTGGAGGTGTACCTGTCCATAATGAAGATAGATACTCCACCACACTTATTTCCTCATTTTGGGGTCGGAAAGTGTGGAATAAGCCATAAGGCATGAATACTCTCCACAACCCTGAACCAAGTTTGTGACTTCACAGAGTTCAGCATCTTCCAGTGTAAGGAGAACCTCCAGTGAGTGCATTTTCAGGTTAAGGCTCCTAGCATTGAGCAGCATGACCTTCAATTTGCTTTTTGACAGATCTTTTATGATGGAAGATTTGTCTTTGAGACATAGCCTAAAAAAGGCACAATGGGGGAGGCAAGAGCCATGGCCAAGATCCAGAGCCCCAGGGGTGACAGGTGGAGGCCATCTTTAACAAAGCATCGAGGCCTGTCAAACATTTCATCCCAGGCAGACAGATACTGGATTCCCTTGGAAAGACACCAGAAACTAAGCCAATTGTTGAAGTCAATCATTTTTGTTAGTAGTGTGGTATCATTCTTGGTGAAGGTAGGATGCTGCTTAGGGCTAGGGTCATACCTACCTGGAGCACATACTCTGAGAGCATAATCATGTCTCTCTTCATATAGTCCAGGGAGGTACATTTCCAATCATTCACACCAACATGGACAATGACAGAGTCATACTTGTACCTGTTGTGGAGAGACTTAAGTGAGTGTGTGATGTGGCAGATTGTAGCACCTGACAAACATCTGACCATGACCTTCTCCTTGTTGAGCCTGGTGAGGGGGACATCAGTGTGTCTCACTATTGAGTCATCAATGACTCGTATGTTTGGTTTATTGTTATGCCTTATGGGATGCATTGGTTTATTGTTATGCCTAATGGGTTGTGTTTGTGAGACACTGGTTTGTTGACTATTGTGTGTGATGTGATTGGTGATGTGTGTGGAATGTTTGTGAGTGTGTTTTGGGGGTCTCTGTTCTTTAGGTAAGTTTTTGTTGAGGAACCCTGCATAGGTGGGTGTGTGACTCTGTGATGTGGGTGGTGTGGTGTGGTATTTGTGCTGGCAATCTCCGCTTTGTCAGGAGTACTGACTGTGGTGTGAGAGAGCATGGATTCCAGCTTACTGATGTAGATGCATTTCTCGCAAGTAGAAGAATTATGTGCTAGGAGAAGGGGACTGCCCGTGAACATGAGGCAGTTGCTACACTGTCTCAGTATGCCCATGTCAACCAGGCTGGCAGGGGAAACTGATGGGAATTGTCCAGACATAGCGTTCTGAATACCTGGCAGACTTATGAAGAGCAGGTTTTGATAAGGGTTTGTCCACAAAAACCCTAAATGTAAAATAATTGGCCTGAAGCTCAAGTGCTAAAACCAAAACTAAGACGCTTAGAATAGCAGACAAATTTAATCAGGTTACTAACACGCAGTAACATGTGCAGAATAAGAGCAGTTGAACATTTAAGAGCACACAGAACAGCAAACTAAGGTAATAAAGAAGGTAGAAGATAGTTACAGTAAGAGCAGCTGAATAAAGTATAAATAATTTTTTTTATAGTGGAGAGGGAGGAAACAGAGCAAGATTAAGAGACTACAGAGGTTGTCTTTCCCAAATGCTCTCTCTCTACACAGTAGATAGAGCTGATGAGATGGGACTGCTAGGAGTGTCTGAAATCAAATAAGTAAAGGGTAGTTCTTCCCAAATGATCTCACTGTACTCAGTTGAGTGAGCAAATGAGATGGGTCCAGGAGGACTGTCCAAATGCAAATTTACAGTAGGGGTGGGCAATTCCAAAGCCACCAAGATTAACACCACAACAAGGAAAGGAAGAGAGGCTGACTAACTGCAGAGAGACAACAATATTAAATTAATATTCAATGAAGCAAATAAATAAAATGCAGTACTATCACTGAAACAAGGCAAGTGCAAACAAAAGTGCACTTAAATCAGCTTGTACGGCCAGATGATTGCAGGTAGATCACAGCCAGCCAAACAGCTCAGATATTGAGCGCATGTCTTTGGAAAGTGGGAGAAAACCAGAGCACCTGGAGGGAATCCATGTGCATAAAGGGAGATAATGCAGACTCCACCCCAGCCAAGAATCAAACCAGGAACCTCTTACTGTGAGGCAGCAACAGTATCGACTGCACCACTGTGTCACCCTATCAGAAAACCTGTACTTTTCTGAAACTTTATCAAATAGGAAAGAGTTTTTTTTTCCCAGTGGGATAAGAATGAAATTGCTATTTCACGAAAATGTATTATGTTTTGTTATGGCTGAATATTCCATAACCTGTAGCTGTCTCTCCTGTTTTATCTGCTCTAGAGGATGGTATTATACCTGCCAGTCAGCTTTCTGCCCCTAGGAAGTCTGATAGGTTATACAAGGTCTCACACTTACAAAAACTTGTTTTCTATCCCTAAATAGGACCCTGCAGTGATTTTCCTACCCCAAAATTGCTTCTGTTAGACAAATTGCTAATGCAAATCCAATTCCATCTGACAAGAATGAGGTAGCATTTGACAGTTCTGGGAAGAAAATCAGACTGTCAGGCTCACGTTAATGTTTTTATTTCTGTCTTTTGAGAACATGCAAAAAGTTGACTGTTAACCTTCCCTTTTCTTTTTTTTTTTAAAACAGGTTTATTGTTTTAACATACAAGAGAAATATCATAACAATTTTATACAAGTAATTAAAAATAGATAACATTCAACAAAACAACTAAACAACTAAAAACAACTAAAGTATTTACAAAGACATCCACTACAATCAGATCAATTAATTAAACTAAAATACCATGCTATTGAAATTAGGATTTTTTTAACAAATTTTGTAAATTATCCCATACAATATAATAAGATGTTTTTCTAGTTGTTCTTGACCTAATTGTGTTTATTTCCATATGGCACACTATATTCATAACATTTTTAAATTCATTGAACGAAGGAGGTGTATCTGAAGTCCAATTTCTGGTTATTATTTTCCTAGCCACTGCTGGAATAGACCATAACAAGGGAAGCTTAACCTTTTTAACACTTTGAGGTACAGGTGTGTTGAATAATATAAGAGATTTAGAAATAATGAAATTATCTGTAAAAGAGCCTGCAAAATTCATTAACTGACTTCCAGTATTCTTTCAATTTTATACAGTCATAAAACATATGAGCCCAGTCAGCATTAATTTCTACATTACATCTCTTACATAGATTATCTTTATTATTTATTTTATTCATCATCAAAGGTGTATAAAAAGATCTATGTAAAAATTTCCATGTATAAAGTCTCCAGATAATGGAAGACATAGTTCTATAGGCAGATTCCAATATATATTGTTTATCTTGTTGATTTGGTGGGTCCCCATTAATAGAAGTGAAATAATTCCAGTATGTATCTACACTGTAAAAAGTTTCTTGTCTGATAATTTTATGTATGTATGAAAGTTTACCTTTATCAGAAACTTTATGTTGTAAATTTAATATCAAGTAATCAATCAGTGTTGGAATAGATTTTTAACTGTTATAGACATTAGATCTATTCTATCAATGAGATGTTGTCTAAAGGTCTGAACCTCTAACCAGCAAGTTTCTCTTAGATCAAATTCTTGTTTTAAGAAATCTAGATTTTTAACTTTATTATCAGATATCAACTGATACCAGTACTTTAGATCATTATCTATAGCTAAATGAGTTCCTTCAGAAGTAGATGACAAAAGCATACCCTGAGTATACATTATAGGGAATATAATAAAATTCCATTCCCTATACTTAGGGTGCATGAATATAAAGTTACGATAGCTAATAATCATATTTAATGGGTAACAAACCATATGTTTAGGTGTAATAGGTGAAGTACAAAATTCCTTTAGTAACCATAACATGGAGTTATTTACAATCATATTTTTATGTGTTAAGGAGATTTTCATGAAGTGCATACTAATTAGCTCCCAATAATCTTTCCATTTTGACATATGACTGATCTATTAATAAAGTAATAACTTTTACAATAGAAGAGATAGTATATAAATTAAAGTCTGGAAAAGAAATACCCCTTGAGACCAGCTATTAGTATGTTTCTTTAATGCAATCCTAGGTCTATTAGGTGCCCATAGGAAATTTAACATTAGTGTATTCAGTTTCTTGATAATTATTTTTGTAGGTGGAAGTATTATTGATTGTATTAAGTATAAAATCTTGGGGAATATTATCATTTTAATAATTGTAAGTCTCTCCTCCATAGTAAAAACATATTATTCCAGGTATTAAAAAGATTTTGTATATTAAGAAAACAGGTATTATAATTATTATATATAATAGATTTAATATCTTTAGATAGTATTATACCTAAATAAGTTATCTGACCTGAATTGGGTACATATTTAGTAAAATCACTAATGAGAATATTTTTTCGTGTATATATAGGTAGTATTTTAGTTTTTTCTTCATTGAATATTAAACCAGAAATACTTTTAAAATTCATCATTTTATCAAATAGAGACTGCATAGAAGAATTAGATCCTGCTGATGTAATTAGAACATCATCTGCAAAAAGTTGAATTTGGATGTTGTATTTTCATCTATTTCAAAACCCTCTATGTCAGTACTGTTTCTGATCAAATTAGCCCAAGGCTCCATTACTAAAGTGAATAATAGTGGAGAAAGTGGACATCCTTGTTTTGTACTTTTAAGAATGGGTATTTTTTGTGAAACATATGTTCCTACCTTAATATAAGCCAACGTTCCTTTGTATAAATGCTCAATTAGATTTACAAATGCATCTGAGAAGTTTGTGCACTTCAGTAAGGTAAACAGATAGTCCCAACTTACTGAATCAAATGCTGAACTTATATCAAGACTAATAAGTGTTAAATCTTTCTTTTTCCTATTTGCAAAATCAATTAATGTTAAAGTTCTTCTTATATTATCAAAAGTATTTCTATTTACAATGAAGCCTGTCTGATCTATATCTAAAATGGAATGATTGTCTTCAATCTATCAGCAAAAATACTCATAAACATTTTATAATCAACATTAAGTAATGAGGTGGGCGATATGAAGTACATCTAGTTGGATCTTTATTAGGTTTTAAAATTGGCTAAATAAATGTATATTGCCAAGATGGGGGTTATTAACTCAGTTTGGGCCAAAATAAAAACCTTATGTATTAATGAATATGTACTTTTAGAAAGGATTTTATATATCTCAGGTATAATACCATCATTACCCCGTGCTTTGTTTGATTTAAGCTTATTTATTTGTGTAATAATCTCTGTATATGAAATACTTTTGTCCAATAGTTTAATCTGTTGTTTATTAAGCTTTTTATTCATGTTTGTGGTTATAAACTCCTTTATTTTATCTTTAGGTTCCATGTTAATGTTATTATTGTTAATATTGTGAAAGTGATTTCTAAATTCATCTAGTATTTCTGGTAGACTAGAAACATTCTTCTTTTCCTTAGAGAAAAGATTTCTTTGATATGGTTTTGTTTATTCAACCTTTTTGTTTTATTTTTAAGTCTATGTAAGTATTTGGGGCTTATTGAGTAAGACAAAAACTTGTATTTCTCTAGAGTTATTTTAACTTTATGAGTTAACATTTCTTTGTATTTCTCATTTAGTTTGTTTATTTCTTCAATGACTTTCTTATCCATAATATTTTCTTTATTATTATGTTTATAAGAGTCTAATTTACTTTGGATATCTAACAATTCCTTATCCCAAGATTCCTTTTATTATTATACCATCTTATACTTTGTCCATATAGATATGATTTTAAGGCATCCCAAACATAGACAATGGAGACTTCAAGAGTATTATTTATGTCTAGAAAATGTTGTACTTCTGAAAGTATATATTCTTTATAGTCTTTTAGTTGAGTTAAGTATGCTGGTATCCTTTTGATCTGAACATTATGAGTATTTTTTATCATGAATTCAAAGACAATTGAATTATGATCAGATATAGGACATGAAATGATTTTGGAATTAATTAAATCTGTTACCATCTGGTTAGAAATAAAGACCCTATCTATTTTTGAATAAGTTTTGTATCTGTTAGAAAAAAAGGTGTATGGTAATGATTTTGAATCTATCTGATTATTAATATCATTCAAATGATAAGAATTAGCAAAATCATTTAAATGTTTTGCATTAGATGTAATTCTTCTTTTTCCTATAGTGGTAGTATCACTTTCATGTAGTATACAATTAAAGTCACCAGCTAAAATAAGATCTCTTATAGAGAATGATATGATCTTATCAAGCTGATGTTTCGCTGTATTAATACCAATTCCAGGTATCCTTCTTCTTCTTCTTCTTCTTTCGGCTTTATCCCGGTTAGGGGTCGCCACAGCGGATCACCTGTCCGCACATTGAATGGCAGTGGAGTTTTACGGTGTCGAAGCTGCCAGCTCCGTACGGTGTCGAGTTGCCCAGCCCGCCCAACCTACCACAGAAGGGACACTCACACGCACACCTAGCCCGAATTTAGAGTCTCCACTCCACCTGCACCATGTCTTTGGGATGTGAGGAAACCGAGCACCCCGAGGAAAAACCCCACAGGGAGGACATGCAGACTCGACAGAAGGCACCCCAGCCGAGGATCGAACCGGAGAACCTCTTGCTGTGAGGCGGCAATGCTAACCACTGCACCACCGTGGCCGCCCTTCCAATTCCAGGTATCCAATATACATTAATTAAAGTGTAAGTCTTCCCATTAATTTGTATTGTAACCATACAAAACATTCCTTTGTCATCCTGATAAGACTTAATGGTTTTAGGAATGGGCATACTTTTATTCCATAAAATAGCCACTCCTCTTTTTTTCTGAGTGTGCTCTGAACTAACCAATACTGTATATTTGTTTGTGGCTAGTTTATCAATATCTTTTTTCAAGAGATGGGTTTCTTGCAGGAAGACTAAGTTGGCCTTCTGTAAATTAATGTATCTTATTAGGCTTGCCCTTTTACACGGATTATTCAATCCGTTAATGTTTAAAGAAATTCCTTTTAAAGATGTTATTTGGCATTTTTAAAACTTAAGAATCTTATGATCAAAATAACAAATAACAACATAAGTAATGTTACATCTCCTCCTTTAGGTGTACCTTTAAATATAGCTGTATTTATTGAATCTCTTATGGGATTTTGTATAGGATTCAATTTTGCTTGTAGTGACAATGAGTGTACAAAATATATTGTGGATGTCAAAACTATATACATATAACAATGAACAAGTGAAAATAATGTAAGGATTAAACCTTGCATCCAGCCTGGAGTTAAAACTTCAACTTAGAGTAGTATTTACCACTCAAGTTAACCCCTACCCTAAGCAGCAGTACCTCAGCTACCACCTTATCAATTTAATACTGGTTATATTTAACTTAAATTAACAGCTTTCAATTCAATTATCTAGCAAGACAAAACTACACATTTGATAAAACAGCATCATATAAACTAAAATAAACTTTTTTTAAAAACTATTCATACTACTATATACATCTATGTAATATAATACACTTGTATTCAAATAGCATTCAAATAAACTTGATATTAAAACCAAGAGAGAGAGAGAAATAAAAGACGTGAAAGAGGGAGAGTGAAAAAGAAAAAAAAAAAAGGAAGGCATATTTACATATTAATTTATTCAAAGTATGTAAAATAAGTTCTAACATTCATTTAAATCAAAAACGTTGGCTAATATGGTTCAGACATTACATATATTAAGATGCATCTATTTTCTGTCATGTAAATGCAGTCAACAGCTTCCAGAAAAAAAACCTTGAATTGCTTGTATATGAGCATTTTACTCATACTCATTATTGTCAATAGAATAAAATATTATATTTATAGAAGTTGTTATAAATCATACTGCATAGTTATGCAAATTCTCAGAAACACTTGCATTATTGTAAAAAAAATCTGTATTTTGTATGTCTATACTACTGCTTTAAAATATATCACAAGACAATTTCTTCCAGAATAGAGTTATAAAGTTATTTATGCTTGTCAATCAGATGAATTAAATGAGCTATAGTAATGTATATGTTTGGAACATAAGTTTTGAACACAGATTAGTATGCTGCAGTCAAGTAGATTTTCAAAAACACTTGAATAAATGTTTCATTTTCTATGCCTTCTAAAATAAGACATTTACTTACTACAAGAAACTGCATCATTTAAAATCATTATAACTGACATATTTTATGAACTATAACATAGATATTTAAGTAATTATATAAAATAACTCACATTTAAATGTCAAAGAGTTCATTTTCCTTCACATAGTCGCATTTGCATCAGTTCTACTTCCTGGTAGAGTGTTCTTCCTGAATCTGTGATGTGTCAGTGTGATATCTGGGTCAAAGGTCAGATTGACTGCTTTCAGCTTCTCTGTGAGAATTCTGAGAGTTGAAGCTTTTGAAACAGCATGAGGACACTGTTCATGAAGTAGCCCACACCCCAGATTGTCTCCCTTAACATTTTGGCGGGAAACTTGTTAAAAACTAGTGACAAACATTCATTTAGCAGTGTAAATGCATCTAAACATGACAAAACCTTATATATTTTACAGGTTATTACAGCCTCTATGTAAGTGAAATTAAGCCCAAAGTTATTAATAGGTAATAAAACTCAATATTATTGTCCCAACTCAATTTTTATGCAAATCTTATTATTTACTGTGTCTATATGATCAAAAGCATTTCTATATATTAATATGAGAAAAAATAAAGAGAAAGAATAAAGAAAAGAAAAAGAGAGTAGAAAATAAAAGAGTGTAAGGCAGAAATAAAAAAATGTAAGAGAAAGCTATAAGAAGTATATACAATGGAATATTACTTACTGTTTATATTAATAGAGTTAAAAATAAAACATATTATTTACTATTATTTAGTTCTAATTATTATTAGTTAAAGCATGACATATTATTTACAAACAAGCATAAGCAGTATAATCAAGAAAGTATAATTAGGAATAGCATTTGAAGAACATATAAACTTTTTACAAGGAATAAATATGTTATTATTCTATTTATCATATTTTCATTACTCTTCTCTCCCTGCCCTCCCCCACCCTTTACCCACTACATAATCTAAATAGAATGTCATTGTTTAAACAAAGAAAAGAAGAAAAGGAGAAAAAAAAGGAAAAAAATGTATCAAATTACTGACCTTCTCTTTTTCAGAAAGAGAAACAAATTGAATAATAGCTTGTTATTAGTTCCTCAGATATTTTGACTGGTTATGAAACAAAACATTTCTTTGCACACAGAGAATAACTTTGATTAAATCTTTTTCAGAACATTTGTGGCTTTCTGGAAATGCAGGAACTATATTTAAAAAGATTAATAATGAAGTAAAATGATGAGAAAAAAAAGAAAAAAACATAGAACAAATCATTTGTTCTTTAGTCTCTTCTTCTTCTCAGAAGTCTTCCACGAAGTTTCAGTTGCCAGTCTCTTTAATGAAGGACTATCCCATTCCATTTCCTCTATTTTATCCAAAATCTTATTTTTTTTTTGATAAACAGTAAAGCACCATCAGGAAGGAAGATTCTTAGCTTGGCAGGAAATAGAAGGTATGTTTTAAACTGTGCTTTTTAAGCTCCCTTATTAGTGGCAGAAAAACTTTTCTTTTAGCTATTACCAAGGGAGAATAGTCATTGTCAAAACGCACAGTTGTCTCATTAAACTTAACAGGAGCTTTAGCCCAAGCAGATTTAAGAACCATCTCTTTATCAAAAGATGATAGAAATCTAACTATAACTGATCTAGGATAGTTTTTGTTCGAGTTAGTATTAGCTATAGATCTATGTGCTTTTTCGATACCAAAAGAGAATGCTTCTGGTAAGTCTAAAGTTTTAGGGAGCCATGTTGTTAAAAAAGAAGTAATATTGTTACCTTCAATATTTTCTGGCAGACCAAAAATCCTAATGTTATTGCGCCTAGATCTATTTTCCAAGTCATCCAGCTTTGTTTGTAAATGTGTATTTTATTTCAGCAGAAACTCAATGTTGATTTCCTCTTCTTGGGTTCTATTTTCCATGTCATTCACAGCTTCTTCTATGCCTGTCATCTGGATCTTCTGTTGTTGCAGGTCTATATGTAACAAGTCTATTTGTTTTGTAGTTTTTTCTATGAAGGTATCAATTTTAGTATCCATTTTATCCATCTTAGCAGTAAGTTGCTGGATTATAGTTATCAGAGACTGAAGTTCTTTTTTGATGCTGGAATCTTGAGAATTTGTCTTACTGGAACTCATTTCAGACTGATAAACTGACAGGAAAATTTCCAGTGTGATTTCTGACAGGAATATTGTTAAAATTTCCTTTCTTTTTTAGATATAGTTCAAGAACTATATAAAACAAATATATTTAGAAAGAAAATTACTTCAAAAAATAAATTTTTAAGTAATTAATTCCTGTCAGTGTAATGAAATTGGTGGAGCTGAAGAAATCTGCTGCTATCCTGTGTTCATCCTTGGCCACGCCCCCCCAACCTTCCCTTTTCTGAGGTGAAAAATTCCTTGAATGCCTCTTTTGTATATGATTCTCATGTAGTTAAGCATGCCTTAATGGATTCTTATGATGCTGACACTGACCCTGGGGATGCTGCCTCCAGGTCAGTCATGAGAAGATTTGCATAGTTATGTTTTAAAAATCTCTCTGAAATTGTTAAAACTAACATTTTAAATTCTCCCCCTACAAGGAAGTTTTGTTTGACCCTTCTGCAGCCAATGTGCTTAAGAGGTCTGATGGAGCTAGGAAAGCTGATTCAAGGGGTAACCCAAATCTTCTAACCTTCCTTTTTAAGGCAAATAAAATTCCTTCTACCACATCTCCCTTTAAAAAGAATAATAATTCAAACAGCACAGTGCCAACAAATGGGATTTTAAAAAGCAAGAGCAAGAAGGCACCAAAAAGAAAGAGAGGGTCTCAAAATCAAAGATAGTCCAAAAAGTCAGAATTACTATTTACATATTCAGCCTCCCTCCCACGGCAATCTCCTCCTCTCTGAAGCTACAACTTCCTTTGCGGCTGCAGCTTGTTTCAGTCAACTTGGTTCTAAATTCATTCAACAGATGTACAGTTGTCAGTGGGAGTCCCTCTATCCTTTCAGGGAGATTCGTCCTTGCACAATAAACCATATTTCTTTGTTTCCTCCAGTTCTATATCAAATGTTATCTCAGGGAGTCATAGGACCAGTGCCTGCTTATCAGAGGTGCATAGGGTTTTATTTAAGGATTTTTTTTCCTGGTGCCAAAGAAAGAAAGGACTTGGGGGCCTGTACTGGACCTTTTCTTTCTCAATCTTTTTCTTAAGGTCCCCAGGTTCAAAATGTTATACCTTCAGACCACTGTTACCCGCTGTCTCTTTACTAGCTTTCATAGTAAAGCTATACTTAAAATATGCCTACCATCACTTCCCATTGCCAAACATTTCAGATGTTTCCTATGATTTTCTTTATCTAGCCTATATTATCAGTTCTCTGTCTTATCCTTTGGGCTATCCGCTGCTCCAGGGGTATTTACAAAGTGCCTGGCTCCAATAATTGCATATTACATACTTCAAGGCATTCACATTTTTCCATATTTGGATGATTGTCTTAAATTTGCAAAATCTTTTTCCAGTGGTCAAGAGTCCATAGCAAATGTTCAGAATCTTCTACTCAGTCTGAGCTTTCAAGAGAATGTTCAGAAATCTGAACTTATTCCTTCTCAAACAATAGTTTTCATGGAATGTCTGTTAGATTCTGCCCTGGTAAGAGCCTTTCTTGATCCAGAAAAAGTAGAGATGTTCCAAAAGTTCTTCCTGGGTTTTACCAATCAAAACCAGATATCTGACAGTGAATTTCTCAGGATTCTGGGGTTTAGAGCTTCTATGATTCCTATTACTCCCTTGCCCAGACTTCACGTGTGAAGGCTTCACATCTCAGGTCAGTCTAGACTCAGCATTTGTGACATTTATCTTTTCAGATCCCAATTCTGAGATTGGTAAGGTGAGAGTGAGGTACTGCGTAGAGTAGAACAGTTCCATCAGAATCCAGGTACTATGGAGGGTAGAACAGTTCTATCAGAATTCTGGTACTATGGAGGGTAGAACAGTTCTATCAGAAACCAGGTCTGACATTCTGCCTTCCACTTCCTGTTCAGTTCGTCACAATGGATGCTTCAGACCTGGTGTGGGGAATGGTGTACAGAGGGGTGAAACTAACTTCTGTGGAACAAACAGGATAGACAAAAGCACATAAATGTCAAAAGGATGATGGCAATAATAAATGTTTTGAAAGCCCTAGATAATCTCTGGACTGTTTGACCCTGGTAACAGTAGTTCTCCTTTCTTTGAATACTGGCCAAGGGCAATTGCTACAAGCTTATATATGTCTAGGTGGAAGATATTGTCTAGTTGGTGTTATTCCAAGGACCAGGACCTTTATAGGGCCCAACTGCCTCTGGTTCTCAATTATTTGTGTGAGTTACTGTCCTCTGCCCATTCTTGCCCTTCTCTCAGGATTCATCTGTTGAATATTTCTGCTTGCCTGCACTTACACTCCTCCCTTTCTTTATGTTCCCATGTCAAGCAGTTTTTAAAGGGGGGTTACATATCTGTGTACTTAGAAGACAGGTGGCTCCTCCTCCTTGGGATCTGAAGTATCATTCATTGCTCTGACTTCTTCCTAGAAGCCGCTCTGAGTTACAGGCTCTTGTGGTGAGTCAGTTCTACCACATTTTCTATGGGGACAGTATTTTCTTGAGAACTAATCCTTCTTTTGCGCCTAAAGTAGTCTCAGAGTTTACAATGAGAAAGTCTATTAATCTCTTTGTCTTTTATCCAGGAACCAAAAATAAGAGAGAAAGATCTTCATACTCTGGGTGTTTACAGGCAGCTCAGATACTACCTAGACAAAACACAGTCTTTCAGGAAAGCCAATCAGCTGTTTGTCTCCTATGAAGGTAAGAGAATAGGACAACCAGTGTCAAAGCAGACGATTTGTAGATGATTTAGTGTCATTTCTTTTTGCTATTCTCAGCATAACAATCCACTTCCAGGCAGAGGTAGGGTCCATTCTACCAGGGCTTTGGCTTCTTCTGTTGCCTTCTGGAAAGGGGTGGGCTGTAGAAGTAATCTAGAGGCAGCAAATTGGTCCTCTATTCATACCTTTACAAAGCATTACAAATTATATTCCTTATCTGTGTCCAGAACAGGCTTTGTTAGGACCATTCACCAAGGGCTCCTGGATTCTTAATTTCTTCTTCCCCCCTTTTTCTTTTTAAGCTATGTAATCTACTAAAACAGTTTAGGCATTGTAACAGTGACCTTAAGTTGAAAATAGAACAGTTATGAAAGTAAACTTACAATAATAGTAGATGTTCTAAAAGATCAGTATTGCAGTAGCCACCCCCTCACTCCAAAATCCATTTGTAACTGTTGTATTGTAATGCATTGCCAAGCTAGGTTTGTATATAACCCTGTGTTTATAGTCACTCTTGTTTTACATTTGCTACCATTTTTTTTCTTTTCAGAGCTCCATTCATGGAGGAAGAATGCGCTGAGGTTTTTGTTGTTGGTCATATAGCCTTTTATATGGAGCTCTGTTTGAGCTTCTGGTAGTTAGGGCACGTGGAAGGCATCCTTAAGTTTTGAAAAGCTGGCCAGCTGGTCATATCCTTGGCCTGTTATGGTAAGTTTATGTACACAACTGCACTATACCTCCGGTGATGCTGCCAGGGAGTCACAGTGCAACACCCAGTAAGAGTTAGAGGAAGTGATAGAGAGTTCAAGGACCAGTGAGTTGAAATCTGTATTGGCCACCTGGACAGAGTTCTTGTGCAGCTAGCAAAATTGTACAACTGCCTGGCACTGCCTTCTTCACCATCTGAGTCATTGTCCAGTGGTGAGGGCAGTCACTGTGGTAAATGACTTCTTCCTGGGGCTAGACCAAGCAGTGCAGTCAGGAGCTGAGTATCCATTCTATCCACCATCCTGGTGATCCCCTTCCTTGTATGTCACCTCTCTGTCCTGATTATTGTCCAGTCCTTCACATCACCACTTGTCCTAACTTATGTTAATATAGCCATTGTCAACCCCTCCTCTCTTTAAATCAGCAGCTCCCCTTTTGGTCTTTGTTTGTGTTTCATGCTGGTTCAAATGTCGCTACTCCCATACCTCATAACTCATGCCTTTAACCTCTTTCCATCTCATCTTCTCCTTACATCCTTCAACATCTACCCTTTTTTAAGAAAAAATGGCACACATCCCCAGAAAATCTATCCTTCCTCCCCATTCACACATTCATCCTACATCCTAGTTGTGCCCCTTATGTATATTCCAGTGCCTAGTCTTCCTTTTTCTAACTTTCCTGCACCTCTCCTTCCTCCCCATTTCAGTGAATAAAATTGCACAGAGACATTGCTGAGGGATTACTCTGGTTCCCAGCCAATTTCACGGCATTACCAAGTTGTGCTTGTCAATTCATACAACATAGTGTATGTGTAAATAGCAGACCTAACAAACTATGCTCATAGATAGTCACGGCAAACTTGTAACAGAAAAAAATCATTACATCAGACCAATGTTTAACCTTTTGAGACTAATTTTCAAAATGCCCTACATCAAGACATTTCAAAGAAGGTGAAGAAAATGTCAGTCAGTATAGCTTTATGAAAATTCTTCCACTCACACTGAAGCATGATGATGTAGTTTAAAAAATGGCAACTGCTAATAACATTAAATGTAGACAAAACAGCAGTAAAGAGCTGCTTTTACTCTCATGGCATATTAGTAAAAAAGCAATTTGCTGAAGAAACCTGCAATCTGGAGCATTTTGGAGTTGAGTGACATGGTGTAAGTGTGACAGACCTTGTTTGTCATGCAGTACACCTATAATAGGAAGTTGGTAGCACTAAATAAAACATCCTAAACAAGGAGATAATGTTGCCATTTGCCAACAATAACATTAATTTAATTTCATGCATAGGGCAGTGCTATGATGATACTTGTGCTATGGGAAGAGAAACAGAACCAGTTTGGGACACGTTTTGTTAAAAACTATTTTTATACATAGTTACAGACATAGTAAAACCTTTTTACTGTTAACAGTGACAAAAGCAGTCAAACTGGTCATTAATATAGCTCATTAGATATCAGAATGTGTTTTTGTCTAAAAATGTAGAGGGGATCTTTAAGAAACAAATGGTGCAGTGCACTAAGTGATATATACTTGGTGATGTTTTCTTTTGTCTTGAAATAGCACAGTAAGTGGCAAAATGCAGGGAGATATTCGATTCACTGACGTGTAGTGAGACTGTATTATTAGAAAAATAAGGAACTGTGGATCACATGGAAATATCTAAATAAAAACATGCAAATGAGTATCTATACACTAATGAGAGCCATCAAGTATGCAAATGATGAAATTAAATAAGACAGCATGATTCTGAAATGTACAAAATTAGCACCATAAACCAAGGTGATCATCTATTCTGAACACCGTTTTTCGGTGCAGAGAGGTATAGCTCACAGTAAGATACTAAGAGTAACATTTTCTGTAGCTGGTCAGTGTGTTAGTGTCTGCCTTGGTCATCAGTGTCTGTGATGTTGTGTCATCATTTACCCTGCTGTTGAAGGGTTCTTCAGTGGCTGATATATCATCATCTCCATGACTGGGGTATTGCTGACTGGTACTGTGCGGATATTGATATCATACAGGTGTTAGTAAACATCTACCATCCTTACATAAACTCAAAGGGTTGCATAGACTGCCTATACCAGTGGGCACAAAGTTTTTTGTAGCATTAGCCACCTTTGCTATGGGGACCTTTTGGCATCTGACACCAAAAACATCTGTGTCAAGTTCCTTGGCATGATGCCGCAGCATGTGGAAAAGCATTTTAGTTTCCACAGACAGCAAAGGATAGAACCACCACTAAGTGGGCATTGAATGACATAGCCCATTTCCTTGAGTCCTGGTGGCAATTAACTGTACCCACGTTGCTGTCAAGCCAACACCTGCTTCACATGGCACCCAATATATCAATCAAAAGGGCTTTTACTCCTTCACCTGCCCAATACGTACAATGCACAAGGCATTATATACAATGGGTTTTTGCACTATCCAGGCAGTTGCCATGATTTTGACATCTGATACATCTGCAAACAAACTGTGCCAAGGTTTTGTGTGGACTGACTTTCTAAAAGGTCATTTAGGTAGAAGGTACACATATGAAGGTGCATTATGAGCCTATGATCCTATGGTGTGGTAGATGGATGGGCTTCCTAACCCAAGTGGGTAGGAGCCGGTAAAACACCCATCTGAATCTGCACTGAGAGAAACTTCCTCATCATTCTCTCCACATCTTCCTCAGTCAAACTCCTGGAAGAACAAGACAAGGCAATGGATGTTGACTTGGATCGAAGCCTTTCCAAAAAGGGTTAGGGGGGGCTGAAAGGCACTGGGTCAAATGAGATGAATACCTAGTCCTAGGAAGGATTATTGAATCTGAAGAAGTCATATCCGTTATTTTTTATTGTCAGATCCAAAGAGCTTCGATCCACTGATTTCTTCTTAGGATCCGAGGGAGAGTGGATCTGAATTAGTTTTGGATCCATTGTTGGATTTTTCCTTTGCACCTCTGAAGATGGAGTCAAGGAAGCAGAGTGCCTAGGGAACTTAGACAAGGACTTCTTAGTTTTTACTTTGGGGGACTGAGCCCCATAAATACCTTCGCCAAAGGTAGATGGAAGCTATTTAGAATCAATTTCTTCTATGAGCAACTGCCCTAGGACTGATGTTTTTGCAAATTGTACAATCCTCCTGAAGATGTTGATGGCCCAAGCAGTAAACACATAGCGTATGATCATCTGAAAGGGGCAATTTGTGCACACATTTTAGACACTTCTTGAAACCGGAAGGTTTTTTTTTCAGATATACCGGCAAGTAGAAAGAAAGAAGAAAGGGAAGAAAAGAAAGAAACACTCTTTTTTTTAAAGAAAAGAAATGAAAGGGAAATACCAACAATGGTAAGGAGGACTACAGTAGTGTGTAGAAATATTAAGAAATAAGGAATGAGTTACCAATGGTGGTAAACAAGAATAAGGGTACGAGAGTAATATACTAATAAGATTTATGACAGAGGAAAAAAGGGGAACATTTTTAAGAAAAAAACACACCTGATGGAAAAACTCGAGAGCTGAGGCTGACCATGTCTTTTCGTGAAAAGTGGCAAATGAGATCTGGGGTATGATACAGGTTGGTGCATTATGGATAAGGGAGGAGCTTGAAAGCTTTTTGGTTGCCATGAGCTTTAGTAACAGCTGAGTTGGATCTGAGAAGTGGAGCCGAACCCAACAGTTAAGGACAGAATTAAAGTGGACAACATCAGATCAAGAGTTAAATGTTGCCATGCACTAACCATGTGGGTAGCAGTCATCACAAAATTGCCTCTTCTATTTGTTTCCAATACATTAAAAACAAATGCAATCTGTCAACAGAAGCCAGACAGAGTGTATCATAACATGGTAATCTAATTATTCACACACAGAAATGCCTGGAGATTCTAGTACAATACAGTACCACATCTAGAGATTCTAGTTTAGCCACATTTGAATAAAAGTGACATAGTTTTCTTTTTTTTTTTTTGCCTTATGGCACAGTTTGTTAAATATTACCACTTAGAATCTGTGATAGTCAGGTAACATGAAGGCTATCAGCAGGCTACTGAAAATAATTTCTGTCTACTGCTGCATGTTGCAAGTGATACCAGATACAACTAGGAAAAGTGGATGATCACCCCACCACCACCTTCAGTCTTCTGACTGTTTCGGAAATGGTGTATAACATTGCTGTGTCACAGATACGTAACATTGTCAAATATGTATTTTCTGACTGTTGAAGGACAACTTTAAAAGCTTGGTAAATCTGGTGAAATATTGCAGTATCCTCTGGAGACCTGCAACAAGATAGCTGCAGTCTACACCATACTTAATAATGTGGTATGAAAACAGTTACAACATGGGGGCACTGCAGCACTACTGACTTACCTGTGACAAGAGCAAAGGAGGAGGTAGGTGGGAAGTCGATAGGAAAAACTGGCTGTGACAGGACCCCATAAAAGGCAGAAGTGGATGCAATACATTGTAGAACTAATAAACAAGCCGTATCTAGTACACAACTAGAGGCCATGACAAGGCAAACATAGAATAAAACAGATACACGCAATAACGCATCTATACTATGTAGTACAATGAATGTCCATGCTGTGCGTCAGACATTACTATACCCACACAGGCCTGAGGGGTGGGTAGGGCACAATCATCATCACTTGCTGAGATGGGGTGTAGCACAGTGACAGTGGATAACAGCACATACGAATAGGTGGTAGGTCATGGGTAGAGGATGTGGCAGCCACATATACAGCCAGGAGGATGAGTGGGGTCAGGGATCACATGGTGATATACAACCAGACAGCTCTCTCCTGCACTGGATGTGCACACCTTGGAGTCAATGGCCCTTGGTGAAGTCACTGTCAATTGCAGGGGCTGTCTGGATTTCTTTGTTGAGAGATACCAGGTGTTCCTACATCTCTGTTAGATGCATTTGGATTGAGTGGTCAGCCTACCTATGGTGATTTCCTGAGAGTTGGTCCTAGCATGTAAAATACTGGTGATTCTGCAACACAATTATACTATTATCAGACTACAGCCACTCAGTATATTGATGTCCTGCATAAGCCCTTGCCAAATCTAAATCCATTAGATCATGTCAGCTTTTCCCTTATCAAGAATATACATGCTATGTATATGAAGGGTCTGTAGTAGCACCTCTATCTCTAACATTGTGAACTTCTCCAGGATTGCTGTTCCTTTGGTTTTATGCCAGAACATGTACATCTGTGGGTTGTCCATGTGGAGCACTACTCATAAGTGAATGGCCATCCATGCCAGCTGAGAATTGCCACCATACTGCCCCAGCACTTTTATGGTAGACATAGCCATAGTATAAATGTTCTGCACTGTCCCACATTGTCCCATAGTCTGGCAGCTGTGGGCAAGTTAGCCATGTTTGTAGTCCCTCGGACACATGCAGATAGCAAAGCATATGTCTGGTGTACTGGAGGCTCAACATCTCCTGTTGCATTTGAGGCTGTCTATGTGCATATGGCACAGTATGGCATCACAGCAGGGAAGTAACTGAGCCTGTATTCCTTGTGTGCTATCTGGTTGAGTGTCCCCAACTGGATTGTTACCTGTCCTTCCAGTCCCCTGTGCCTTGCCACCTTAACCCTGACAAACAGGACTGTAGCCTGTCCTGCCTGTCCACATGGCATGTCATTTTGATTCCCCTCTAAAAGGGAATGCAGCCTGCCTTCCCTATCATCTGTGCTCTGTTACTCTTGGCCTTTGTCAAACAGGACTGTCATGTGTCCTACCTGTCCCCTGTGCCGTGCAACTTTGAGCCCCCCCAGCAGGACTGCAGCCTGTAGTGCCAGACCTTGTGTCTTGTCAAGTTAAGCCCCCTAGCCTGCCAGTGCCCTGTTCTGCCTTGCAAATTTACCCCACCCACTCCACTGCTGTGTGACAGTGGCTGTCACTTCCATGTATTTTTGCATGATCACTGCAATCCTAACCGTGATTACCACTTATCCTGTCTGCTGTCAGTTTGCCTATATGGCAGTAAACTCTGTTAGCCTCTATATTCTAATTCAATATGTTATTTGGTCTAATGCTGTTTCCTGAAGAATGCAGCCATGGTTTACCATGCTAAAATAGGGCTCACAGTGTAGTTGTTATGCTAATGAAAAGATTTAGCATGATCATCTCTGACTCTTGCTAATAAACAGTGTCTTATACCCCCTAGTCCATGCTATGGGGGTTGTTTCTGCTTGATTACAGGCAAAGAGGTCACACAAGATGCATGCACATGTGAAGAATGGCTGTAAAAATGTCACTATGCATCACACTATACACCATGGTTATAAAGCTACCCTGACACCAGCTGTGCCCATTAATAAAATGGGATATTATGTATGGTGTATGCATATGTAAACCCTGTCCAGGCTAATGTCACTTTGCATCATGTTCATGCTGCTAAGCACTTACATCTTGCTGCTGTTAATGGGCTTCACACTATCTTGCTACCCAGTTACCCACATTGTGTGGTATCTGCAGCATGTTACTTTGTGCCCTGTTTACTATTTCTTCTCCTGGAGATGAACTAGCATGGCCTATGCAGGCACAGACTCTGACAGGACTCCTCAGTGCTGCAGCAGAGTGTAAAATTATTTTACACCTGCTGTACTGGGATTATTAGGAGCACCTACTGGGGAACTATGACATCCTCTTGTATAAAGTAGGCACCTTGCATGAGTTTGCCAAGACAGTGAGTGATACTACTGGCATCCCCTTCTCTGGCGAGCAGTGGTGTCACAAATACACTGACCTGAAGAGATGTCACTCAGTGCTTCTCTACCGGTGGGAAAAAGGGGTTAGGCTAGGAGAGTCACCTTATTGTAAGCATTGTCACTGTACAGTAGGCGTATCACCTGTGACTGTAATTGTCTTCTGCTGTGACGGATATTGTGCACATTACAGTTTGCTCTATGTTTTATAGTGGCACAATAAACTGAAACCAATCAGATCACCTGCCAAATGAAGCAGTCCAGGCTGCGATGTGATGAGGTAAGTGTAGTGTGTTGCTAGCAGTAACGTAATATTTTAATGAACTGTACAGCATTTAATTGAATAGTTGTATTTGTGTCTTATTTCTTTAATTGTTTATTACTCTCCACCTACTTTGTAGTCCAACCTTCTAAATCTCCAGATGTCTATCCTTTATCAGTCTATGTCTACCTTACATGTCACTACCTCCTTGTCAGTCTTTGTCTGTGCTCTGTGTTTGTGTGCCCTTGTTTCCTTGGCTGTCTTGTCCTTCCTACTTACACCTTCCGAATGCTACCTTCCCTTTTTACTGTTCTGCTTCAAAAAATAAAAATGGGCATCTGTCCCAAAAAAATATACCCTTCCTCTACAAAACCCTTCCCTTTCCATTGTCTTTATTTCTTTATATTCCTCTGCATTCTATTTTCTGCTTCTGACTTTCTTATCTCTCCATTTCCTTCCAGTTTATATAATGCAGTCAGCTGGCACTTTGCTATGGTACCCTTACATAAGCTGCCCACTGTACGTGTGTAGCAGTTGTTCAGTGCTTCAATGCAAATGTGAATTCATATAGACTTGGGTATGTGATCTGCATGCTGATTTCCCCAGGGTCACGTGACAACTCAGTTAGTCATTTCCATTGCATGGTTAATGTCATTGTTGCAGCTGCAAAGATTCATTATGCACCACTTTCCCTGGTATACCACACAGTACTGACACTCAGGCATGCATAGTCCCCATCAGGCTAAGCTGTGCAAACCTCTCATTGCACAGTCAAAATTATGCTTTTTCCTTAAATACCTCCATAGATATTTTGAAAAGAAAATTGCAGAAAATGCATGGTCTCAATACTACTCACACTCATCATCATCATCTTCCGGCTGTTCCCGTTAGGGGTCACCACAGCAGATCACCTGTTTCCATTTCTTCCTGTCCTCTGCATCTTGCTCTGTCACACCAACCACCTGCATGTCCTCTCTCACCACATCCATAAACATTATCTTAGGCCTTCCTCTTTTCCTGTTACCTGGTAGCTTCATACTTAACATCTTTTTCCCAATATACTCTGCATCCCTCCTCAGCACGTCCAAACCAATGTAATCTTGCCTCTCTGGCTTTGTCTCCAAACCTTCCAACCTGGGCTGACCCTCTAATATACTTATTCCTAATCCTGTCCACCCTCATCACACCCAGTGCAAATCTTAACATCTTTAATTCTGCCACATCCAGCTCAAACTCCTGCCTTTTTGTCAATGCCACTGTCTCCAACCCATATAACATAGCTGGTCTCATTACCGTCTTGTAGACCTTCCCTTTCACTTTTACAGGTACTCGTCTGTCACAAATCACTCCTGACACTCTTCTCCACCCACTCCATCCTGCCTGTACTCTCTTCTTCACCTCTCTTCCACACTCACCATTACTCTGAACTGTTGACCCCAAGTATTTAAACTCATCCACCTTCGCCACCTCTACTCCTTGCATCCTCAACATTCCTCTGTCCTCCCTGTCATTCACACACATATATTCTGTCTTAGTCCAGCTGACCTTCATTCCTCTTCTCTCTAGAGCATATCTCCATCTCTTCAGGATCTCCTCCACCTGTTCCCTACTCTCACTACAGATCACAATGTCCTCTGCAAACATCGTAGTCCACAGGGACTCCTGTCTGATCTCGTCCGTCAACCCTGTCCATCACCATTGGAAATAAGAAAGGGCTCAGAGCTGATCCTTGGTGTAACCCCACCTCTACCTTAAACGCATCCGTCATTCCCACCGCAGACCTCACCGCTGTCTCACTACCCTTGTACATAACCTGTACCACTCTTACATACTTTTCTCCCTCTCCTGACTTCCTCATACAATGCCACAACTCCTCTCTAGGCACCCTGTCATATTCTTTCTCCAAGTCTACAAAAACACAATACAACTCCTTCCGACATTCTCTGTACTTCTCCATCAACACTCTCAGAGCAAAGATCGCATCTGTAGTGCTCTTTCCTGGCATGAAACCATACTGCTGATCACTAATCATCACGTCCCTTCTTAACCTTGCTTCCACTACTCTTTCCCATAACTTCATGCTGTGACTGATGAATTTAATCCCTCTGTAGTTACTACAGCTCTGCACATCACCCTTATTCTTAAAAATTGGTACCAAAACACTTTTTCTCCATTCCTCAGGCATCCTCTCACTTTCCAAGATTTCATTAAACAATCTGGTTAAAAACTCCACTGCCATTTCACCTAAACACCTCCATGCTTCCACAGGTATGTCATCTGGGCCATCAGCCTTACCATTCTTCATTCTCTTCATAGCTATCCTTACTTCCACCTTGCTAATCCATTGTACTTCATGATTCACTATCCCTACATCATCCAACCTTCTCTCCCTCTCATTCTCTTCATTCATCAACCTCTCAAAGTCCTCTTTCCATCTCCTCAGCACACTCTCCTTGCTTGTGAGTATTTTTCCCTCATTATCCTTTACCTGCTGCACATCTTTCCTAGCTCGGTCCCTCTGTCTAGCCAATCGGTACTGGTCCTTTTCTCCCTCCTTAGTGTCCAACCTTTCATACAACTCTTCATATGCCTTATCCTTAGCCTTCACCACCTCTCTCTTTGCCATGCACCTCATCTCCTTATACTCCTGTCTACTTTCTTCATCTCTCTGACAATCCCACTTCTTCTTTGCCAACCTCTTTCTCTGTATACTCTCCTGTACTTCCTCATTCCACCACCATGTCTCCTTGTCATCCTTCCTCTGTCCAGATGTGACACCAAGCACCTTTCTAGCCATCTCCCTTACTAGCTTTGTTGTAGTTACCGAGCTATTTGGTAACTCATCACTATCACCCAGTGCCTGCCTTAACTCATCCCTGAACTCCACCTCACAATTACCCTTTTTCAATTTCCACCACTTGATCCTTGGTGCTGCCCTCACACTCCTCCTTCTCTTCTTGATAACCAACGTCATCCTACAAACCACTATCCTATGCTGCCTAACTAGACTTTCTCCGGTCACCACTTTACAGTCTCCAATCTCCCTCAAACTGGCTCTCCTACATAAGATATAATCCACCTGTGTGCATCTTCCTCCACTCTTGTATGTCACCCTATGCTCCTCCCTCTTGTTAAAATATGTATTCACCACAGCCACGTCCATCCTTTTTGCAAAATCCACTACCATCTGACCTTCTGCATTCCTTTGTTTAACACCATACCTACCCATCACTTCCTCATCCCCTCTGTTCCCTTCACCAACATGCCCATTGAAATCTGCTCCAATCACCACTCTCTCACCCTTGGGTACAGTCATCAACACTTCATCCAATTCACTCCAAAAGTTTTCTTTCTCATCCATTGCACACCCAACTTGTGGAGCATATGCACTAACAACATTCATCATTACACCATCAATTTCCAGCTTCATAAACATCACTCTATCCAACACTCTTTTCACCTCCAAAACATTTTCAGCATACTGTTCCTTTAGAATAACTCCTACGCCATTTCTCCTCCCATCCACACCATGATAAAACAATTTGAACCCATCTCCAATACACCTAGCCTTACTCCCCTTCCATCTGGCTCTTGCACACACAATATACCAACCTTCCTTCTGTCCATCATATCAGCTAGCTCTCTCCCTGTACCAGTCATACTGCCAACATTCAAAGTTCCGACCCTCACTACTACAGTCCTAGCCTTTCTCCTCTCTTCCTGCCTTCGGCCATGTCTTCCGCCTCTTCTCCTTCTTCGGCCAACAGTAGGCCAATTTCCGCCAGCACCCTGTAGGCTAACAGTACTGGTGGCGGTCATTGTTAACCCGGGCCTCGACCAATCCGGTATAAAAATTTTTCTTGGTGACTGCATGAAATTTTTGGTGAAGTTTTACGCTGGATGCCCTTCCTGATGCAACCCTCCCCATTTATCCGGGCTTGGGACCGGCACAAAGAAATGCACTGGCTTGTGCAATACTACTCACACTGCTCTCCAATAATTATTATATGTTGCAACTTGTATTAATTTAAGTCAGTAAGCAGATGTATTAACTAAACATTAAGAACTTCATTTTCAGAATCCCTAAATGTCAGGGTCATGCAGTCAGCATGTGTGAATTAGGTACTTATTCATAAAAACTCCACCTTGCATACATAAAAGGTGAATGCCTTATTTTCTGTCTATGTTTATAAGGGGAAATATATGAAACAGTTAACTAATTCTTAACTCCTCACATCTGCATTTACCACCAATGTTTATTTTATTAAATAAGCATAATGCATTATTTTTTATCAGAATTCCATCAGCCAAGTGGACATTTTGTTATATACAAGCAACAGTAAATTTATGAAAATGCCATTATTTTTGTCTGCTTAAACATTATTTTTAAATAAATAAAGACCGTCCTGCATGTTTCATAGCACATTTTGCTATAGTCTGTAAACATGCAATTGAAAACACTATCTCCACGTACCACTCTTACTTTAAACATTTTTTAAATTGCAAAGCCATCCAAATCTCTTGGATACTCAAATTAAAATGATTTTACAGTTAGACTATGTTTACTAGAGAAGCCCTTTCAAGCACAATAGAACAAATCTTTGTTTTCAGTGTCTCTTCAAAGTGACTGGGGATGATTTCATCTCTTGTCACACATTGTTTCATTCTCTGTGTCAGAAAGAAAGTTCACCTTTAGTCTGTTTTGACACATGGTTTATGTGACTAAGAGTATTTGCATATAGCTGGATGATTTTTAAACAAAGCTTGAAATCTTTATCAAATCTTTTAACGTTTCATACATAAATGACATTAATTGAACATACAAACATTGATATACTTTTTGCCAATTTTTAGATAATGTGACACTGCGGCACAGACATCTGGAACCCTGACTGTGTGTTAGATGGCATGGATTTGTTTACTTAACTGACTGCCTGAGGAGTCAGCAGGGTAGAGACAGGAGTGAGGGGGTCGATGTTGGCTTGTCCATCTGTCAGGAGGCTATTGATAGAGTACTGCTGCAAGAACTTCACCAGGAGAGATCCAGGTATAGTAGATCATGCAAATTGGAATGCAAGGAGTGCAAACCCCTCAAGGAGCTGCAGTCTAACTGGGCCCTGCAATGCAGGCCCACCAAGAAATGTGCATGCAGTCTAACTGGATACTCAATGTAAGCCAACCTAGGAATGTATATGCAATGTAATTGAGCACTCTAGTGTATTCCCACCTAGAGATGTGTATACATGCTAACTGAGCACTACAATGTAAACCTTAGTAATGTATATACAGACTAAGTGAACAGTGTATTTCAAGCTCCCCTAGGAATGTGTATGCAGTCTAACTGGGCAGGCATTGTTAACTCACCTATGAATGTATATACATGCTAACATAACACTGCATTGTAAGCCCACCCAGGAATGTGTATGTAGTCTAAGTGGACAATGAAGTGTAAGCTCACCTAGGAAAGTGTACACATGCTAACTGAACATTGCAGTGTAAGCCCACATAGGAATGTGTATACAGTCTAACTAAACACTGTAATGTAAGACCACCTACGGGTGTGTATGCAGTCTAACTGGACATTGCAGTTATGCAGAAATACGTACTTATTTATGGGACCAGCATAGCTGGTGTTGCACGATTAGCTGAATGCCGACACAGAAAAGAAAAGATTGAAACTGCAGAATAAGAGTGAATCTCGGACATTGCTCTTCTCCTTTAAACTTCATTTTACAAGTCCCCCTTCGCCCCCCCCCCCCAAGTTATATACAGTATACCAACTCTGAGCTCTCCATACCTCAAAGTAAAGAGAATATTCTTTGGAATGGCCATCTCGGACATACTATATGTAAGTCCATTATTTAGTCATTCACTTTCTGGGTTTCAGTACTCACTGTAGCAGGTCCCAACATTTCATATGGTTACTGTCGCTCATCTTGTTTCACCATTGAAGATGAACAGGCGAGGTAATTAGTTTATATGCTTTATTACATAGAAACACATCAGGATGGATAGAAGCAGTACATAATATAAACAAACTGATTAACTGACAGACTAGACAGACATACATGCTTACATCTCAACCGCTAACTACAAAATGGCAGTCAGGCTCGCATGTGCTCAGTATTTATACACTTGTGCACGCCACTGGAAAGGTATACATATATATTGATCTCGATCCTCCCTCTTTAATGAATTGCCCACAATATAATGATATTGGAAAAAAAACATGCAGTTGTACAGACAATAAGAAATAAACACAACATTCATGTCCAAATTGCCATGTATCTGGAACATGGTCTGGAAATGCAACCTGGTGTAGTGATATAGCAATTAGAACTGGGTTTAGCAACAGGGACAGTCACTGATGGACAACTTGCTTCAAGAGTTTTGGGATTCTTCTCAGAAATAGGGATATTTACTGGAAAGTCTTCTGGAACTGGAACGCTAGATAGCTCACTCTGAAATACTGAGTCTTTTTTGCAGGTATGATACTGCAATACAGGCTCAAACACCGGAATCAGATGTATCTGATTCTGCCTAAATTCTGCTCCTTGCGATTCCACAATGTATGATCTTGGCTCTGGACATACACCTTTTAGGACACCAATCTGATCAAAACCTTCAGACATCTGCATCCTCACTATCTCCCCTTCTCATAATGGATTGAGTGGTTTGCTAGACTTATCATAATAGGACTTCTGGGATAAGCGTTTCTTCAACAGATGGGCTTTAACTGATCTGTTGTTCTTGACACATGGAACCAGTAATGAACTACTAATTGGTAGTGTGGTTCTGGTTTGTCTCGACAGAAGTCTGTGTGCAGGTGAACCAAGATGTTTATCATGAGGAACATTTCTGAATTCAAAAGATTCAAGAAAACATCACTATTGTCTCATTTCAACTTCTCTAGTAATTGTTTCGCACTTTGAACTACACATTCTGCTAAACCATTTGACTGCAGGTACTCAGGGCTATTGTGACATGAGTAAAGTTCCACTTTTCAGCAAATATTTTGAACTACTGGCTTGTAAATTTTGTACCATTGTCAGTAATAATTTTGTGTGGACTCGACCATGGTAGCCCAGGAATCTGGTTTAGCTGAAGTGGTTCTTTCTGTTGATGTGGCTTAGTACTATTACATACAGAACAAGATAAAAGTACTCTCTCAATGTCCTGTGACATAGAAGGCCAAAATACTGCTTCTCTCACTCTTCTTTTGGTAGAATCAGTTCCTGAGTGGCCACGATGCAAAACAGTAATATTCTCTTGTTGCAAGGACTTTGGATCAATCACGTTTGGACCTTTCATGATGATACCATCTCATCTCTGTAAGGAAAATAAGGTTGCAGGTCTACTGGTAAACAAGATTGTTTTGATGGCCATCCTTGACTAATGAAGTGGTTGAACTTCTGAACAACTGGATCAGAGGTTGTATGACTTCAAAGCTCATTAAGACATGTGGAAACATTTCTCACTTTCATGACTTCAAAACCAAGTTTCTCATTTTCATACTGTTCATTGGTATTTCTGGGTGATCTGGACAATGTATCAGCAAGATAAAGAAGTTTGCCTTCTGTGTAGCCAAGAATGAAATTATACTTTTGCAATTTGAGCATCATGTGTTGCAATCTGGCTGGAGATGCATGCATAGGCTTTCTCAAAACAGTGACTAGAGGTTGGTGATCTGTTTTGATTTGGATAGGTCTAGCATAAATATAATCATGGAACTTCCAACATGCAAACACAATTGGTAAGTTTTTTTCTCTATCTGCAAATAATGCATTTCATTTTGGGTTAGAGTTCAGGATGCACAGACTACCCTCTTGAAGAATAACTGCACCAAGAGCAAACTTTGAAGCATCACAAGAAAGATTAACTGGTTTGTGAACATCATAATATCTGAGAGTTGGTGGACTGGCAATTTTCTGTTTCAGGACATCAGATGCTCTCTGGTGTTGTCCTAACCATGACCAAGGTACATGTTTGCATGACAGCTTTCTAAGCAGTGCTAAAAGTTGGCTCAAGTCTAGAATGAACTTACGTAGGTAATAAACCATGCCAAGAAAACTTTGTAGGGCTTGCACATTGTCTGGAGCTGACATCTCAAGAATTGCTGTTTGCTTTGAAGGATCTGGTCGTAAGACTGACCTGGTGAACAAATGATCAACATAAGTAACTTCTCATAGCCTAAACTTGCACTTCTGAGGATTCAGCTTAAGATTTGCTTCACATGCTCTTTCCAGAACTTTCCTGAGGTTTCTGTCATACTCAGCTTCACCATTACCTCCTACTAGAATATCATCTACTATAATAACACACGGATACCCAGAGAAAATTTGCTCCATCACACATTGGAAGACTTCATTGGCAGAAGTTATCCCAAATGGCATTTTCAAAAATCTGTACCTGCCAAATGGAGTACTGAAAGTGGTTAGCAATTTCAGTCAAGCAGAATTAGCCAAAATGAACTCTTTGCATCCAACACAGAAAAAACAGTGGCATTTGGCATAAGAGCAGCGACGTCTTCAACTGTACACATTGGATGATGAGATCTTTTTGGTGCCTTGTTCAAATCATGTGGATCAATACATATTCTGATATCATCTGAGCTTTTCTTATGAGCAACAACCATGGAGGATAGCCATTCAGTTGGTTCTTCAGCTGGACAAATTACACTTTGCTGCACCATTTTATCTATCTCGGCTTTGACTCTGTTCTGCATAGCTCATGGAACTTTCTGGGCTGGCCTGACAACTGGGGTGACTTCAGGGTCTAACTTCATGGAGTACATAACTGGGAGTTTGCCTAGTTTGTCTTCAAAAAGATCAGCATAGGTAGAAAAAAATAGACTGGCCAAAAGTAGTATAGTGGTCTTTCAGGCTAACATGGTGGACTTTCTTATTAAATGAAAGTAGTCCCATTTTTAAACTGTCTCTGAGGCCTAATAATGACTGTATGTGCCTTTTGACCACATAAAATTGGAAGTCATAGCTGTTCACAACAGAGTAACATGAAAGCACTACTGAACATTCGGTTTGAATTTCTTCACCAACATAAGCAACAAGCTTCGCACACTTTGCCAAATCAAGTTTCTCACCCGCACATATTCTATCAAATGTTTCTGCTGACATAACATTGCACTTTGAAACTGTATCAACTCATCCCTTAAATCACCAAATCTGCATGTTTTAGCCTTGTCTTTCAAGTTAGTTATATATGCTGTAAAAGTTTCCCCAGGCTTTTGATCTCTTGTGTAAAATAGGTTCATAGGTGTATACTAAGCTAATGGCCCTGGAGCCTTTACAAGCTTAATGTATAGAAGTGCCCTGGCATCGTGCCACCCGACGTTAGTTCCCAGTGCATCTATTAAGTACAGCCACTGGAGTGATCCCTGAGGTGAACTTTCTAATTCCCATCCACTCAATGCTTTTCCATTGTAATATTCATTTGGGGGTTACACATTTCTCTAAATTTATGTTTTAAACACTCAGGGTCTTCCCTTTACTCAGCCGTTAGCACTATATGATATTTCCCCCCACTCCTGCAAACACAGCAGGTGCATACACAAATGAACATTGTCTTTCTATGGCTTCTGAACCAGATAAATTAAGTAGAGTAAATGCCTTTGTATGGCCATCTTTATCAGAAAATGCAGCTTGTATGAAAATATTGTACTCTTGCTCAAACACTGTCCAATTCTTTGCAACATTATTATCAAAGACAAGTTGAGCTGGTCTAAGAGATCCTTCAGCCATGCCAAGAAAATCAGCCCAAATACATTGAAAATATGGCCCTTGTTATGTACGAACATGCACACAAAGCCAGTACTTATAATAACATTCAAATGCACAATAAACACTTTGAAATACTTTCCTTTGTGAAATATGCTTTGAAATGGCTATATTTTGCAAAATAACTGTACTGTAATACTGTATAAACTTGCAAATTTTCTGTATACTTCGGATATCTTGAATAGCTTTAATTAATGCGAAAAAATTGCTCATAGCAACATAATGCAATTATTTTCCTTATTTTATTAATTTTATGCGATTCGGACTTTATTTAAAACATTTTCCTTAGTTATTTGAATATATTCTATCAATATGTTGCAGTTTCAGAATTTCATTTACTTAGAAATTTGTTTAGAGCAGTCTGAGTGCTTCATTTTATATTTTGCGAATAATAAATCATTTAAGTAAGCTTTGATACCTGAAATATGTTTCTGACCTTTTTTTCTTTGTGAGTTATATGTGCAGTAGGGATGATCCACTCCTCTATATTCCTCCGCCTTTATCTGAGTGCCTTCTTGGACTGGAATCTGGATTTCTAGATTCCATTCTGATACCCTGTCGCTCGTCTTGTTTCACCATTGAAGACAAACCGGCAGGGTAGTTGGTTTATATGCTTTATTACACAGAAACACATCAGGATAGATAGCAGTAGTACAAAATATAAATGAACTGATTGACAGACTACACAGACATGCCTACATCTCAACAGCTAACTACAAAATGGCAGTCAGGCTCGCATGTGCTCAGTATTTATACACTTGTGTAAGTCCCTAGAAAGCTTAAAGGCATATATATGTATTGATCTTCAGTTACCTTTCAAACTGTACCACCTAAACTACCTAATTCTAATATGTTGTGTCATTTGGGTTATGGGAAGCTATGGAAAGTAAAATAAATTATCAGTGTAGAAGCAAAACACATGTACAAGAACCCTAACACAATCATAAAGATAACATATCTATACTACAGAGCCATAACTAAGATATCATGCATGAATGGCTTGATTTATTTAAAGGATTAGGAAGCTTATCAGGACAATACCATATATATATATATATATATATATATATATATATATATATATAAATCCTGATGTTGTCCCTGTAAAACACAATCTAAAGAAAAAAAAAGAAAGTACCAGTAGATTGCAGGAGCAAATTGGAACAGGAAATAGAGTTTATGGAGAGCTTAATTATCATTAAGAAGCAATTAGAATCAAAAATAGGTAAATAATATGGTTGCTCTTGCGATGAAAGACAATATTTCTACTTGTGTTGATCTGCATCTTTTGGAGTAAAATAATTAGAAAGTGGCATTATACTTTCTTTGCAGTTAAAGAAGTGATATTAATAATGCCAAATGCTAATTTCTTTTCAGTACTAGATGCAAATCAAGTTTTCTGACAGATAAGGCTAAAAGAAAGAAAGTTTTCAAATTGTGTACAAGAAATTACAGATTCATCAGATTTTGTCTGGTATTTCCTTAGCACTAGGGGTGTTTCAAAAAGCAAACTGCACACATAATTGAATGTTTGAAAGGTCTATGATAACTGATGATCTATTAATGTAGGGTTTGACACAAGAACAGTATGACAATAGATTGATATGGATTATTAATAGTTTAAAAACAACATAATTTCAAGCTAAATAAGAGACATGTAAAATCAATGTGATTCGTTTGAAATTCATGGATCATATTTTAATGTCAGAGGGAATGAAACCAAATACAAGAAAAACAGAACATTTGTGCAAATACCAAGGTCAGATAACAAGTTGGCATTATAAAGATTTCATGGTGTGATGCTGTTACCTTGAGTCTATATTAGAATATCGAACTTTTAAAAGTTCAAACACCATATGGTAGATACCATATGTTCGAACTCTTAAAACTTAGAAAAAAAAACTACCTGAAAGGTTAAGCAGGGGGTCAAGCTGTCCTGCACCCCCACATGGGGGGCTGTGCCCCCACACCCCTCGGTCTTTAAATATACCAACTCCGAGATTGCACTACAGTGCAGACAATGGAAAACTTCCTTTTCCGCACTGTACGGAGATCTCCGTTGAAATGTTCGAACATTTACATGTTTAATCATATGGTGTCGACTATATGACGTTTGAACATGTAAATGTTCGACAACTTAATATAGACCCTGTTACCTTGCAAAGTTTGCACTCTCCAACAATTCTGTCAAATGTAAGCAAGAAATGATATTTCAATAATATCCTTTCTTGCTTAAATTAGACAGAATTGTTGGAGAATTAAACAGGTGGATTGGTAATGAGAAATAAGAAATATTAATAATGAATGGGAAAAAGGGGTTGTGGGTGGATGGATGGATGGATGGATGGATGGATGGATGGATGGATGGACTGAAACGCTATAACTCCAAACAAAGAGGATGCTTTAAAACAAAATACAGTCCTCTGTTTTGCACTTCCTAGCAAGTCAGTATAATTAATCTGTTGCTAGAACTATTTGCTGCAAATAGATTTCTAGAAGGAGATACTCATGAAGACATAAGCAGCATGCATGCTATGCTGAAGTATTTGTCTCTATTCAAAGATTTTTTGACTATTTCTTCTGCTTCTCATTGAATGCATGTTTCCTGGCAGTTCTTCTGAATGTGAATATACATTACTAAGCTAAAAGTAACTAAAACTTACATTCTGATTAGTAAAGTAAATGACAGACATTACAGCATAGAGGTTTTTTATGTCATTTCTTTTACTGAGTGCTTTCACAAGACATTTTACCTCAGCAAATAGTAAATGTAGTTTCTACAATGTTGAAAAGCGTACAGCTTTTAGTTTAGCTTTTTTTCCATATCTAATATGTACAAAGTTACAGACTTCATATCTCTAGATTAGGGACCATAATGTTATCATGCAGAAGAGTAACCTTTTTGTTTTGTTTGGGAAATAGCACTGACTTTCATTGGGTATAGCTTTCTTTTCTTCTCAGTTTTCTCATTGATATAAAAAAAGACTAGATGGAAGATTTAGACATGACCAAAATAACTGAAATATTTCAATTTTCTACACAGCAACAGGATAGTTTTAGTTTCCTGTGTCACTATTGCTAGTCACAGACTCCTGGCTCACTGTGTTTTATATGTGCAAGGCATTTATCACACAGTGCTAATCATCACATTAATGAACGATTTTTTATGCCTGGACAACAGTCACCAAATAGTCTGGTATATCTTTCTTGCTTCTATCATTGCTGCATACCAAAACAAGAAAGATGATATGTATTTTAACGCATGTAGAAAAGTATGTAAGTGTATGAGCCTGGTTGTACATCCAGTTGAAAGTTTTAATCCCACCACTGCTAACTAATGTAAAAAAGGTATGAATACGACTGCCAAGAAGTGTTAATAGCAATCTGGGGTATAGTCTGTTGAGTAATACCACTTGTGCCAAACAAATTAAAGTATACAAAAGGGTATACAAATATGAATAATTCACTAAATGCAGCCTGGTCATAAGTGCATACTGAAAATATGAACTGCTAACCTGGATGTAGGCCTTTACTATCCACACTCGAGCAGGCTTCATACTAAACACTCCATCAAGCTGAGTCTTTGGCCATCTTCCCCAGACCCTCTTCTCACCACTCTGAGTTCAGTGCCTTTCAGTGCTCATTTGCCTACATTAATTTTAAATAAAACTGTATACAGTAAACCGACACTATCTCAGGTTTTCAGTCTATGGGCTCCCAGTTACGGTTTGCAATTGACAAGAAACCAAATAATAATAATAATAATAATAATAATAACAGTAATAATAATAATAATAATACTGATAATAATAATAATAATAATCAAATGATACAGGCAGATGCCTACAGTATGTCACCACTCAGTAATAAATATTCACTTATTAATTAATAAATACATAAAAGATGACCAGCTACAACCTTTTCAAAGTGGATAGATAAGTATGCTTTATTTAGAAGAGTTAAGCAATACACTAAACAGTTAAATGAATACAGAGATAACAAAATGCATATAGAAACATAGCACAACTACTTGAGCAAACAGAGTACAAGAAAGAAAATGTCTAACTACAGCTAGTCTTTTTTTTTTTTTTTTTTTGCTAATTCTGAGCTACAAAAATTACTTGGCCTTGAGCTAAACTTATGATCATTTCCAGATAGAAAAACAAGTGATGAGAACTCAGGTTAGGACTTTCTGTACAACTGTTCTGACATAGTTCTTTTGTCCTTCTTGTTGGCTCTATCTTATACGATTCTTTTTCATCAAGACTCCCACAGATGTAGGAGACATATTATAGAAGAAGGGAACAATCTATAAATTTCGATAATTAAGCCATCTATTCCAGGTGCTTTATTAGACTTACTTCCTTTAATCCCAAAACCTTTCTTGAAGTTCAGACATTAGCAAAAATTCCTCCTTCTTGGAGATATTCTCTAATTTCCCCTACATTAAAAGAGAATAAGGACCCTAATCATTGCACTCATATAGACCAATTTCTTTGTTGAATAATGATTATAAACTATTTATGTCAATTATGGTCAATAGATTGAAAATACCCATATCGAAAATAATTAATGAAGACCAAACTGGTTTCATATATAACAGGTATACACAAGATAATATTAAAAGAGTATTAATTCTGACAGATTACCTCAATAGAGGAAACTATGAAGCATTGATAATAGGTCTAGATATTCAAAAGGCCTTTGACTCCTTAAATTGGGGTTATTTATTTAAAGTCTTACACTTATTTGATTCCCCCCTTTTTTATAACAACGATAAAGAAAATCTATGAATATAATCTAGCATATTTCAAATTAGGTCCCTTTACTTCCAAAGCAATCCAAATCACTAGAGGTACTAGACAAGGATGTCCCATGTTCTCTATCCTATTTGCTCTGGCCATAGAAATACTTGCCATTTTAATACGTAATAACCCAAAGATAAGAGGTATAAATATATATGACCAATATATTTCTAAAATAATGATGTTTGCTGATGATGTCTTACTTACCTTACCCAACTCGAAGGAAGTGTTAGGTGAAGTGGATATGACAACAAAAAAATTCCAAAAAATCTCAGGACTCTCCTTCAACAAATCTAAATCAAAATATTTATTATTAAATAAAAAAAGAACATACAGGTTCCAGTTAATCATATTATTGGAAACCAAGTTTTAACTCTAGACTATTTAGGAATAGTCCTAGGCAAGAATATAGAGGAAACCTTACAGTTTAACTATGCTAAAGCCATAGACTTAATCAAGACATTAATAAGCAAAGGAATAATTTGTTTATAACATTTGATGATAGGTTACAACTGATAAAAATGGTTTTGTTACTTAAAATATTATACATAGCACAAGCCCTTATACTTCCACCAGGAAAGAAAATCCTTAAAGAAATCAGTTCAACTCTGATGAAATTCCTGTGGTACCCCAAAAGAAGCACAAGCCCTAATACTTCCACCAGGAAAGAAAATCCTTAAAGAAATCACTTCTACTCTGATGAAATTCCTATGGTACCCCAAAAGAAATAGAGTGGCATATTCTCATCATATCAGAAAATGGGAACAAGGTGGGTTAAAATTCCCAGAGATTGAAACATATAAAGGCATCTATAATTAAAATAGTGATGAATTGGATAAATCCTAGATACTCTTCCACCTGGAAACAGTTATACGTCATTATACTATTGAATGAAAATTATTTATCAAAGAATGCTTTGGTAACTGACAAAGATAACAAGATATGGCACTATTTGAGTTTAAATTTACAGTATAGTACAACAAAATGAACTAAACTAACACTAATAAACAATATTTTTGATGTGTTTAGAAAATTCATTAACACAAATTTAGATATAAAACCGTGGCATAGATTTTTAATACCATTTACTATTACAAGGGATTTCCTCTGATAAAACTCACAGAGAGATTTTTGGTTTATGGGAAAATTATAACCTGTTTTGTTGGTTGCAATGTATTGAAAACCAACAAGCTTTGAACACACAAAGTATATTGTCAACCTATGGCCTATCCCCTAATGACTGGTTGGTTCTTCAGAGTGTCACAGCATACACTAAGGATCTGTGTAGAATAATACATAACTCATCCTTTAAAACCGTACCAAAAATTATAAACTGGATTTTTGGAATTCTATATAATAATATCAATGTTAAGAATGAATTATCATATCTATATAACACTTTGTCTATAAGACAGCTCCTAAAGATTCTTACTGGCAATACCTAACTAAAGGGTTTCAAGTATCATTATCATTGGAAGATAAAACAAACATTTTATTTTCAGTTAAACTAACTTCTTACTCACAATTCTGGAGGATTTTTCATTGGAAATTTCTACACAGATCCTTTTTGACACCTGAGAAACTCTCAAAAATGAACCCTTCAAAACAGCAAGTTATGTTGGAGATAATCTGTCCACTGGTCTCATATTTTTTTATGACTGTACTAATATTAAACCATATTGGAATGAGATTAGCAAATTTCTTCAAGCTATCTATACTGATATATTTGTTTTGACAAAGTCTTTAATTTTATTGAATGTTGTTAATAGTAATAATATGAAGAAAGATGACCTGTATTTGTTGTGGACAATGTTAGCAATAGCCAGAAAATGTATAACTAGAAGATGAAACTCTAATGTAGTACCCACAATGGAGGCATTTCTATCATCACTGAAGAAATACATACTAATGGAGAAAAGAACTAAAGAGTTAAGAACTTTTCCTAAGCCATTGGTTAATAGTCCGTGGAGGAAAGTTTTGAATTTGATTGATACCCTACAGATGGAACCAAACTCTTCCTAACTATTATAGTTTATATATTAACTTGTTATTTAACTACAAATGTTTTTATCTGAATCCTTTTTGTCAGGCTGAATGTAAACACTGTAAATAGTTATTGAATTTTATGAATGCATTATATTATTGTGGTATTTCATTAAAATAAAAATCATTTGAGTAAAAAAAAAAAAAGGCTGCCACAGATGCAATGGAGCATTTTCATATTTGCATACTAATGGCTGTTCTTACTGTCCTTGCTATCTATCTATTTGAATAATCTTTTAATTGTCTTTTTGGGGGCTTTTGGCTTTCTGATTTAAGAAAATGTATAAATCAAACACCTGCTCCACATGTGAATCACACATTTCACAGCTTGGATCTAATGCCTATTTTTTCCCTACCAGCAGCTATCACACCTTAGTCTTTTGTTACAGAGTCTATATATTTTCTTTTTTTATTTTCACAGAAAAGGTTCAGATATTTACACACATGTTCTTGCCACAGAAATACACATATTGCAGACTAAATTATATAAGTTTAGTTAATCTCCTACTGGTTTTGTCAAACTTTAGCTGCTTACTTTTCAGATATATTCTGATTTGGAAAAATAGTGGCATATTTATATATAAACCTCACACAGGATATTTATTTCATACATGCACAAAAGTTTTCAAGAGCTGACGGCTTTCCTCTTTCTCTCTCTCTCTGTTTAAACAAGCAATAACTTTTCATGTAGACATTTTTCCCTAGAAAAAAATAAATGTTCATATGACTGGTTTCTAAAACTGAAGGTAGATCATTAAATCTTAAAGAGAAGCTCTGAGTAATGCAAAGTATTTCTTGCAGTGAGACATAATTTCAGACTAAATACAAAGGAAGGAAGGACCATGTCTCTGAATCATATTTTCTTGACTTCATTCTAATTGATCAATTCACATTCGGCAATTAGTGTGAGTGGTGAATTTCTTTATGAATCATATGGACAGTCTGCATAATTTTAGCCTGCAAAGACTCAAGTACAATTCTTCTTCCTCAGGATATGTAGCAAGGAAGGAAGATTGCTAAGTAGATAACTGACAGCTGCCTGCTCCCTGATAGAATAAACTGTGGCTTATCTGAACATGCAGAGTAGCCCAGAAAAAGTTTCTTTTTTGAAATACGTTTTATTTATTTATTTATTTTTATTTATTTATTTATTTATTTACATTTGTTGACCGGGAGTGTCCGACTGGATGTAGATCCATTTTCAGCGGAGGCCTGGGGAGAAAAGCTCCACAGTTAAATAGACAGTAGTTACAATGGTTTACATAGTGATTAACAATTTAACATAGCAATTACTTACAACATATTTACAGATGAAGAACATAGTACATTAGTAGACAACTAGAATCTTTATCTGTGAAGTAGATAACAGACATTAACAAATGTTACAATAAGAAGTTCCTGCTGTATGATAAGTACTGGGCTTATGAGCATCTGAGCTTGCTATAATCAAGGTAGTTAGTGGAGTGGAAAGAAAGGTAGTGGTTGAATGAGGTGGGTGATATTAGAGTGGGAGTTGCAAGGGCATTGCCAGCATGTTTTAGGTGCGCTTTTAGTAAAGTTTTGAAGTGGGTGCATGATGGTACGGAGGTAATTGTGGGTGGGAGGGAGTTCCATAATTTGGCTATGGTGCAAGAGAATAGTGCATCACCAGCAGAGTTATTGGCTTTAGTGATCTGCAAGTGATTTTTGTTGCTGGATCTTAGTGGTCTGGTGGTGCGATAGGTTTGGAGTAGATTCTGAGGGATGGGACATTTAGAGGATTGTTTACTAGTTTGTGGGCAAGTGAGAGTTGATACCACTGAAGGAGGTGAGGGAGTTCAAGCCAGCCCAGTTTCAGCAAGTGAGAGACAGTGGTGACTACGGTAGGATGCCCCTGTGGCGAATTTGGCGATTTTGTTGTAGCAGGTCTCTAGCTTGTTTAGATTGCATTGCCTTAGGTTGGTATATATTGGAGAGGCATAAAGTAGGGTGGAGATAAGGTGGGAATTTGCTATTGAAATCTTTGCTGCTTTGAACTGAAATACTTCAGTTTTTTTTCTGTTCACTGGAAATCTTCACATAACTTGCTCACTGTTTTAATAAGCTATGAAAAATTGAGGATGTTTTAGAGACATGGATGCCAAAAAATTCACCTCACAAATGGAGCAAAACCAAACTTGAGAGACAGATGTTAATATCCACATAAAGAACACATTAACAACTGAGTTATTATTGGAAAGACCTGGCATAATTGAATGGAACTCTTATTTGCGCCATATATTACCAATTAAATAAAACAAATGTAGGAGTGCAAAACACTTTAGAAATTTGACTGCCTAAATACATAGTACTGTTGTACACAACAGGCAAAAGAGAAGTGTTCCTGTGAGTAGACACTTTGATCTGCAAAATGTTTTATTTATGTGGCAGAGCGAAGAGTCTTAACAGCTTTAAAGCTGTTCTGTGGTGGTCAGCACTGGATACTGTTATGTTACTGTGTGATTAGATCTTAACAATGCCTACAGTTGCTTATCAATGATTGCTAAGCATGTTTATGATGTCAGGAACGTGCTTAACAAGCTTTTTCCCTGGTTTCAGAGCTTTACTGTAGTGCTCCATATTTTACAATTTGTATGACAATACTTAAAGAAGCACTGCAAACATATATTTGCTATCTAATGTTATTGTGTAGCACTGCAAATACATAATTACTATTTAATGTTACTATGTTCATAACATATGTCATTAGTGGATCATTTTTACTCACTAGGTCTCATTGCCTCTACACTCAAAAAGTGCCAGGTACAGGTGCAGTCAATCTTGTATCAAAGCGTAATAGATAAATTGTCACTTTTTATCAAGGCCCTATCTGACAACTTAGATTCCCATTTTGTGCACAAATAAGAACTGGAGGAACACAAAAGAGGTTTAGTAGCTATGAATGCATATCCAAGAATGACATAAATCAGAAGCTAAAAACTCTTGTGGGCTGTTCCTTGAGAAATACACAGGAAAGGAAAGGAACTAAGCTACTGGGGGATGGAGAAAGAGATAAGAAGAGTAAAAAGTGACAATAGAAAATGTAAACAGAAAATATGATGCATGTGACAAAGTTGATTTAGGATTAACTAAATGAACCTGCTAGAAACAAGAGCTGATCCCCTCCACCCCATAAGATCCAACAGACCAGATGAGAGAAAAAAAAATAAGTCTGAATCTATGTATCAAATATAGCATGTGTGCAGCAGACAGTGGGATTTCAGCTTGGGGCACAGCCTTTAAATATCCCTTCTGTTATTGCTCTGAGCTTCTTAGTAGTTGATGCTGGTCAGCAAATACAAATGAACAAACAAACAAACAAACAAATAAATAAATAAATAAATAAATAAATAAGTAAATAAATAAATATTTCTTAACTATCATACCCCAAGGAATTACATAGTTTGCAAGACTAGTGTGTGTGTGTGTGTGTGTGTGTGTGTGTGTGTGTGTGTGTGTGTGTGTGTGTGTGTGTGTGTGTGTGCCTGTGTGTGTGAAGGGGACATTTAGTTGGTGGGTTGCCAATTTCTTCCTTTTTTTGTGATGCACAAGACAAATTGTAATTAATTCCATACAATAGATCCCAGAATTCAGCAAAAAAATTAAGTAAGTCTGAGCATGACATCTGCTTGGCAAGCAAATTCTTTGAAAGAGTACTTGGACTTGATGCAAAGGGACAGGGTTATGCTTTAATTGTTCTTATTTCTTTTGAATTTTGGATGGCTTGCTAAGTATTTTTTCATTGCATTCAAACTCTTTGCATAATCTAGAGCAACAAAAGTAAGCATGCCAATTTCAGGACACTGTGATTAAGTAGTCATGACAATTTCTGAAAACAGCTTGGAAATTAGAACAACCTGTAATTGTTTGGCAGTGGTGGACAGATTACTTTGACCTTGGAGAAAAAAGAATAAGCATTTCATATGAGAATGTAATTGTATATAATGCAGCCTAAGGAATTACAGTTCACACTGCCTAAGGTCTTAATGTTTAAGTATTCTCCAGTGTTTATTCAGGAAGCCATTTACCAGAATTTTGTTCAGAAAAAAATCTTTTGAACATATGAGTTACATAATTATATACCACTGGTAGCTGGTTGATTTAAATAAATAAAGCTGGAGTTATTGTGACAGAGCTAATACAGAATCAGCCCTAGTTCTTAAAAACATATAGAGTAAGAGAAAAAAAACAGATTAAGCAGCTATGTGGAACTCGCTCTGACTCTATTAAAATCAATATCTCTCAAGAAGAAGTTGTATAGTAAGTATGCTGACTATGCAAAATAACTGGGTTACTTATCTGTGAGAAAGACTATATAACTTCTACATGAGAATTTGAGTGGAGAAACAGAGATGTACAATAGTTACGTTGTCTTATGCATCCTAAAACAGAGATGGATGTTTTGGCTTACGAGCTTAAAATACAGCACGTGAAGATACTGCTGAACTTAGCTTTAGGGCGTTTGCTAGGCACAGAATATTTAGTATGAGCTTGGTAGTGCTTCGTATTGCAGTAGTATGAAGTACATGAAAGTTATGCTAAATACTTGCAGACATTCAGCTACCATGACAAAAATAATGTACGTATGGTAGTACTGAGTACTTGAAGCACCAAACACTTCAACATTTGAATTCGGTATGAAACCCTAACTATCAAAATGTCAAGGAACTATATTACCAAATGCAAATGCCAGAAATACCAAACAAAAATGCTCAAAATATCTAAAGGGCAAAAACTGAAACTACAAGCATCCCTGTACCCCCATGAGTAGAGGCAAGCTTACCACGCATCCTGAACTTATGTATACCGACTCCATGGTTGCACAAACATAAAGAGGGAAGTAATCTCCCAAAACAAAGGAATCACTACCTGCACATATATATAAACTGCGCCAACAGTGATTTCCTATGGAAAATTGTTATCAGCAGTCTGTGTCTTGGAATCTTATGATTTGGACGCTTGCAGCTTACAAAAGCTAATCTCAACCACCTGTGGATATACCTAACATTTTAAATGATGTTATGTATTTAAACAAGAAACATTTGCAAGTGCTTAAGCATTTATTTAATGTACTTTTATTTATGTGTATTTGCTAACAGGAGCAGAACACTGATCCATGTAGATGTTGTTCAGACTCATCCCAGGAATACATAATTAAATGCAATGATCATTTATTTAGGCCTATCCTATTGAAAATTGTTTTTCAAAGCATTTATGCTAGCTGCCTCCATTTTCCTTAGTGATGCTTGTCAGACTGTGCATTGAAGTTATCTGTAGTGTGACTTGCTCTTAAAGTATGATGTCTCCAGCTGCATATGCTACTGACCGACACTTATGCACCCTTATACTCTTTTCTGGCTAGCAGGCAGGCTGGGTGCCAAGGCCAGAGACCTGCAGATTTCTTGACTGGTTTAGCAGACCCTTTAATTCACTTTTTTTGACTGAGCTGCTTTTTCCAGGTGAATGATCACTTTTCATGATATGGTTATTGGTTTATTGTTAGTTTGTTGATCTGACTGGTTCATTTCCAAGTCCTGCCCTTTGCACATATTTGGTGATTTGTGATTAGCCTTAATTGGCAATGTATCATAATTTATTAGTTAGTTGACATTTGATTGACATCTGAAATTCACTGGAACAATAAACATATACTTGTGGCCATTTTCACGTTATTGGTTAAGTTTGAATAAGTTTACATGTGTCTTAAGCCAATGAAAGAAGGACAAACATTTGATGACCCTGAGGATTTGCCTGGAGGAAAGTAACAAAATAACATGCTTAACAAGGTGGTGGAAGGTATATGGAGCAAGGAAAGGTACTGTAAGATGTAGGCAAATTAGGAAGGAGGCTGGGGAGGGTGAATAGGTAGCTTACAGACAAGATAGCATTTACAAGGTAGGTTAGCTACGACTAACATTTCCAGCAGAAGAAGAGCAAAATAAAAAGAGAGAGAGAAGAAACCCACTCATTCACCCTTTTTCATAAAAGTAAGAAAGGTGCATCTTACATTAGCTAGGGTTTTGGTGGCTCGCAAAGGTGATTGAACTAGACATTAGGAAACAGGTTACTATTCCTTTTTCTCCGAGTGACTTTTCAAGATGTTGTCTTTCCCAGCAACAGAATAAACTAACCGATCATACCCATGTTGCTTCGGTGCAAAAGGGCAGAATTGGAAGGCTAAATGTGTAGAGTAGCTTAGTGGGAGGGCCTCAGCATGTGGCATATGGTCTCAAATAGGGCTAAGCCATAGCTAGCTCAACTGGCACCTTGGGCAGTTCCACTGACTGGCATCCCCTCAACCCAAAGTTGAAGAACAGCAAATACAGTATCAATACTCATTAAAGAAGCTGGGACATCACCTGCAGGTTCTTATATCAATGTGAATACTGCACTTGCACCCTGTCGATTGTGTCCCCTAACTACTTGGATCTGTGGAAGTCACCTTATCCCCGCCTTAATTATGGCTCTGAATTGAAGGGTAGGACCTTGTACACATCACTGCGTAGTTAGCAGGATAGAGGCTAGGGCATGGGACCTGCTGATAGGTTGACTGCTTTTACAGATCCCTTCAGTCACTGGTATTTAGGTTCGTAGGAGATTACTAGGCTAACAGCTCAGGAGCCCTTACAAGTCTAACCATTATTACCTGAATTTTTCCTAAATTTAGATCCCTAAGGGCTAGAGGATGGCTTAGGTTTATGAATATGCCTTTGAGTATGTTACAAACTGCCTCTGTCAATAAGGGAATTTATAATTCCTCATCTATTGATCCAAACTGCATTTGAAAAATGTCAGGGAAAGGCTCTACCTTACGTGAATAGGAAGCCTATTCCAGAGAAGGAGTAATCTCTGAGACACATATCTGCTTCTCCAGCAAGTCTTGTTCAGGGGATAGCCCAGGTTTAGATCCTTAGATTGGGTGGTCCTCACACAGTTTGTCTTGAGAATGTATAACAGTTCCATCAGGGCTGGATTTCAGAGTTCCTCTTAATAGTCAGTAGGAGACAAAGTAAAGGGATAGGGCTTTTAGTTGATCTGCATAGGACATGTTGTTTATACCTTGTACTTTTTTTTTTTTTGTAAGGAGCCTCTGAGGAAGTTTTTTTTTTTTTTTTGTAAGGAACCTCTGAGGAAGCTCCAGCTATTGTAAGTGCTTGGTGAAGTATATACTAAAAGGTGCATTGTACTCACTTAGTCTGATGAGGGTTGAGGACAGTAGGACTATAACTTCCTTGAATCTGGATGTCATGTTTTTACTTATAAGCTGTACCACATAGAAGGACTTCCTTGCCACTGTAGACATATGGTGGTCAAAGTTCAGGCAACTATCTCTCTGTGTACCTAGATATCTCACTTCTGAGTTTACTCTTAATGATATGCCGTTAATGTTGTTATTTGCAGGGGTATTTGACTTCCAAAAGGATGTGATTATACATTTTTTTTGCATTTAGTTTTAGGTCATGGCTCTGGCACCATTCATTTGTCTGAGTCAGACCCTTCTGAAGGATATCTACATCATTAGAGGATTCAGTGATTGCTTCAGCTTGCAGTCATCAGCAAACTTGGTCAGCCAAAGGCCTTCTACATTAGCCTTGACTTCAGAGAAGTATATACTGAACAGGAGAGACCCCAGCACTGAGCCTTGTGACACACCACTAGTAAGTGGCCTCTTGCTGGATCTGAGTTTTCCCACTCTAACAAAATATGTCCTATCTGTGAGTCATTTGGCTATCTATCTGAAGATATAGGAATTTATGACCAATTTTTGTGAGTTAATCTATAATACCCAAGTGGGGAATTGTGTCAATTGCCTTAGCCAGATCAAGGTAGTTAGTATGTACTGTATTACCCTTATCCATGGCCCTAGTGACTTTCTCAAGAAGTCCACCATTTTGAGCAGGTATGACCTGCCCTTGACAAAGTCAAACTGTGTTGAGTCCAGTGTTTGGAGGGTTCCTGTGTTGTTAATTATCATGTCAATGATTATTCTTTCTGTGGCCTTGCATGCAAGTCTAGTCCAACTTATGTGTCTGTAATTTCCTGGGTCTGTTGATGGTCCCCCTTCTGGTAGAGGGATGACTGTTTCTGTCCTCCACTCCACAGGTACAAAGCCACTCTGGAGGGTGTGGTTAAACAGATATCCTAGTGGATCGGATAGGTCCACTTTAAAAGTATCTAAGAGGCATCCTGTTATATTGTTGGGACTCATCAAAGCCATGTTTTTAGCTTTAGAGAGTGTAGTGGCAACCTGTTCTTTTGTGATAACTGGTAGAGGAATGGTGGAGGGTATTTCTTGAGGCTTAACTGGAGGTGATGAGGAGGTGAAATTTGCTAAGTGTTTTTTAATGGACTGTTTACTTTTTATAATATGACTGCTAGTTTATTGCTGGGTTATTGAACTGACTGACTTCCTTCCTAGCCCCACCCTTTGCATGCATCAAGTGATTCTTTGATTAGTATTGATTGGCAGTATACCATAATTTATCATCCAAATGACATTTGTTTGGCATCTGATAATACTTGGCAGAATAAACAGACAGCTGTGACCATTTTTCTCTAACAGAAGTCTTTTTGTAGCTTGTAGGTAAGTATGAACTTGCTTATTTCCATCTAATGCAGTGCTAGTAAAATGAAGATGATGAATAAACAGCACTGTGCAAAATACTTCCTCTAGTGGGAGTGATAAGTGTTATTGTTAACGATGAGTACCAGAAAGGCATAAACGACCAGTTCACAATATGTAAAGAAAACAGCACAGTATAAGTGAGAAAACTTGTTGATAAACTGTGTATAAACATGAGTAAACAAGTGTGTAGTACACTGCACAAAGCTGAGCACAAATTACATACAGCAGAACTAGTATACATCTGCAAGATGAAGTGATGCTGGATATTATAGAGTATGCCATCGACTGTGTACATATTTATACATAAGGGAGTCTGGGAACAAATAAATACAAAAAGGATGTAGAAGCCATCTCAGGATTATTAGAGGGAAGCCATCAGAATCCAAGTTACTCTTTTATCCCATTTCTATCCACTAAAATAAAACAGACATTCACCTCCAGCTCTGCAGTCTTCTTGGTAGTTCTGATTACACAGTATTTGGACAGTAATCCTGAGGAGCAAGGCAAAGGGGAATGTTTTTTAACTTCAGATCAGATTAAGGAAAGTATTACTAAGGATCACTGAGTGTTGGACTGTAAAAGGTACTGATGCAGTCTAGAGCTGGTGGGCCTATTCAAGTGGTCCGTTGAGAAATCAGCTGGTTTCCCCATTTCTGTATAAGTCCAGCTCTTTTTGTTAAGTGGTGATGTTAAACAAATGTCAGCAAGTGACCATGAGCTGAGAGCAGTTGTGTAGGTCTTGGTGATGCAAAGGCCCATAGGTATGATTTGCGTGTCTTTGCGTGTTCGGTAGGAGAGACAAGAAAGCAGTTTTCTGTTTCTGATTTTTTTTCTCTCTCAGACACAAGTAAAACTAGAAGGATCTTGCTTAGTAAAATTATAAACAAAGTACCTGTTGGCATATAACACATTAAGAGTAGATACTGTTTGTTAATTATTACATTTAAAGCATTAATAATGCTGCAAGTAGCATAACTTCTTTAAATCCAATAGTGTGCTTGACCAGCTTGTTTCAAATGGCGAGTAACTTGGAAATTTTAAACAAGGTTTTAAACACTGGAATCACATCACTTAAGAGTCGATTAGTTAGCAGTTAGTTCCGGTTGACATCTCAGGGTTACAGGGTATTAAAGGTGTGTTCTTTAGTGCATTAGATAAACATGGAAGAAAAAGACAAAAATACTGTTTGGAGGATTTGGTAGAGACTGAATTCCTAACAGCCTGTACAAACTGTTGTTGTTTAGTAATACTTTGGAGGGCTTGTATATACCTAATAAAAAAAACAAGAGAGATGTCTGAAAAAAATCACTACAAAAACTTAATGACCCTTCAGAAATGGCTTCCCTAACATGTTTAAGTCTGAATACCCTTCGAAAAGAAGATCTATTAATTTTACAGATAATACTAACGTAGTGGCGACAGTAGATAATACTGGGGACCATGCAATGACACAAAAGTATGCAAACATTTATTAACTGCCCAAAACAAAAATATTAATTTCAATGCAATGAAATTTAAGGTTGTACACATTGGGGAAAAAGCCTTTCTGAAACACAGGATATATCCAGGTAATGCACCACACTGGCACGTCCACTGCAAATTATTTTTTTTTTTAGTTTAAAGCTGTAAGCTTAATTTTCAGAGATGTACCTGTGTGCATAGAAAGATTATTTCAGTGTTTACCAACAATAACAAGTGTTGACAAATTTGTTTTTTGCTTGTAGAGTACTAATTAGCTAGCTAGCATAATTGATGGACTAAGTCTAAATACAGTCATCTTCCAAATAGCTGAGTTAGAGAGAGAAAAATGGACAGTCAGAAAAATTTTAAAGTTTACAAGCAAATTTTAGTTGAATGGAATCTAGCTGATAGTCAAATTCTACCAGGGCATCTTCAGGGATAAATTGTAATAGATCTGGTCTTGGAGTGCTGTAGCAAACCATGAGAATCTGTTGTATGCAGGCACTAGTTTATGATCAAGGAAAGGGGGAAGAAGTATAAAAAGATGTGCAGAATGTAGGAGAGATTGAAGAAGGCACAAACAGACAGAGTGCAATAGATCCAATAGACCTTCACAGCCAGATAAGCTAGTGAATCAGTGAACCAGCATGCTAGCTGCAGGTGAGACCAGGGTGCATACAACAAATAAGAGACTCCTTTCTAATGCAATTGGGATACAATAATTACATACCAAAGGGAACAGGACACTTTTTGAATGGACAGCCATGTGAAAACCACATTATCATGAGTGCCAGTAGATTCAGCAGTCTGAATTACATAAAATAGCTAAATGTAAGACAGCTGCTTGCTACATATTGAGACAGAGAGAGCGAGAGAGAGGGATGGAGGGAGGGACACAAAGCCCTTCAGTTCAGTGCAAACAAATGGAAGACAAAAGACAAAAGGAAGTTACTGACTCCATTCCCAAATATGCCCTAGCTTCTGTTAGAGGACATATTTAGGTTTCCTGAACTGCACACATTTAATGGACTAAACCTGAATTTTGTAGGCATTTCTGAACTTCCCCTAATTTTTGCATTTTACAGGGAGACATTCCATGTGCTCTGATACCATACTCTTTATCATTCTACACTGCAAGATATTGCACAACATCACCAATGACCCTTTGAAAGTTACACCCTTAGCCCTGTGCATTAAGGGTTCCACAGCATCATCCAGACAGTGAATCTTCTAAAGAGGGAACAGACAGTTTACAAGAGAAGAATGTTCAGATACATCTCTGTGGAGGGCTCAAAATATCTTGCTCAGAAATCATTTGCAGAAAAAGTTGGACCACAAAATTTTTCCAAATGGCAAATGTGCCCAAGCGATTCATGAATGTATCTGCCATAGTGTCAGCTTTCTTTGTATGAGCAAGGAGAGTAAAGACAAATCAGCTCATGAGCGTGCATTCTTAGGTTTTAGTATCTGAACTACTAGAGAGGATATTTATCTTGCAGACTCAACAGAAGCATTATCAAATTTTAGAACTTATTCCTGACTATAGCTCCCTAGTTTCATCATAAGGTTAGCCCCACAGCTTAGAAAAAAAGCCCGGCATTCTGAAAAAAAATATTTTAATAAAATATATAACAGTAAACTATGATAGATATGCTGCCTTTTTAAATTAAAACTCTAGTTCATGTGATGGAACAGAATCATTTTTTTAATGTGTATCTCATGCTGTATGTGGTATATGCCTGACTACTTCCATGAGAATCAGCTATATCCTGGAATAACAAATTAATCCAAGGTTCTAAACCACCAATTAGTAACATCAGTAGAGGTGGAAATCAGAATGCAACTGAAACAGTTGTTCTTCATCCAAAATAAATGTTCCTGCTTCAACACAGGACATACCAGCTGGCACACTATCTCTAGCTCATTTTACTTCTCTTCTCCTCTCACAGAATTAATAAAAGTTGACCAACTTCACAAACTAAAATAAATATTATGCATTAGACTCTGCTTGTTTACTATAACACACATATGCAATTTCCTATGTAACTAAGCTTAACTAAGACAGATACCTGGTGTCAAAGCCATGGCCTGAAGCTCAATGCCAAAAAGTGTATTGTCATCCCCTTTGGTAAAAACTCTGTACCCATGAACTACCACATAGCTGGTAGTCTACTTAATGCCGAAAATGTGATAAGAGACCTTGGGACACAGGTGGACAGTAGTCTCTCCTTTGATAATCACATCGCCACAGTGGTCAGGAAATCCTTCTACGTGGCTCATCTCATCACAAATGATTCTCATCCAGAAAAAAGAGGTCATTGTTCCCCTCTACTCATCACTCATTAGACCCATTATAGAGTACAATAGCCCTTTTGGTATGTACCTTACAAGACATCTACAACAACTGGAAAGACCACAGAAATACCTCACAAAGAGGATTACTGGCCTCAAACAGATGCCCTATGCAGACCGTCTAAAAAAACTACAGCTTTACTCCATCACATATGGCCTACTCAGGGACAATCTCTGCCTAACATACAAAGCTATGCCAAACCCAGAGCTGTTGGGACATGCTCCACTTAAAGAAATCCCAATCCCTCCGAGCTACATGCTCTAGGGACCTAAACCTTGTCACCGCAATAAACAGAACATGCTGGAGGGATAGATTCCTGTCCCAGAGACTTCCCATACTCTAGAACAGACTACCTTGTCACCACAATAAACAGAACATGCTGGAGGGATAGATTCCTGTCCCAGAGACTTCCCATACTCTGGAACAGACTACCTATCTATGTTAAACAGAGCTCCTCATTAGCACTCTTCAAGAAAAATCTTGATGATTGGATGGGAAATGGGAAATACACCCCAGGGATCACTTCTGTGGCTCTGCTCGACAGGGGCACAAGAAAATAATTTTCTTGGGTGGCGAAAGCCAGGCTACATTTTTTGGCTAGGCTTGTATGGGCCCTAGGGCCGATAGCCTAGTACCTACCTATGAACCTATGAACCTATGAACTAGTCTATTATTGCTTACGTCTGTCTTTTTTGTTTGTGAAATGTCTTGTATTTCAGTGCACTAACCTGGTAAACAAATATTAATAAATAAATAGATAAATACATATATTAGTCTGGCATAGTTCATATGTGTACATTCTATTTCAGAATATAAGAATTAAAGTTAGGCTTGCATAAATCGAATTGATGTGGTATTCCTGAAACACATTTGCAGCCTTGTGCTGACTTGACATCAGCTTCTTATGATATTTTTTAAACATTAAATATAATCTATTTAAACAACATTTTGTTAGTTAAGAAATTCTGAAATAGAAACTGTTCATAATGAAAAGACATACTGTGTGTTTTTCAATGCAATGTATGATAAAAGTAAAATGACATCTTTTTATCTGTTTTGGCAATCGCAATAGCCCTGGGAAAATACCAGCTGCTAACCTAAGTGTGGAAGTGCAATGAAGTCATGTGGGATAATCCCTGTTAGTATACAATTAATACCGGCATAGTTAAGTGGTAATAATACAGTACAGGTTGCAATAGATCCAGATTTGTGGCAGAAGTGCATAACACCATAAAGGTGATCAGACTGTTTTGACAAAGCAATGATCTATATAGCTTCATTTGTTTAATTTATTGTATTCTGCTCGTTTTATGTAGATTATAACATATTTTAATATCTTGTAATATGCAAGCATGCATTGTTAACTGGATGTCTACTAAATTTAGAATTGTACTGGGTAGTGTGGCATGGGTGCAATTTAAGCAGCAGTATAAAATGAGAACTATTAGTTGTATGTACACTTTTAGCCAGCAAACTGGCTATGCAGTAGCTATATGAGTATAGATGATGTCACTGACTATTTACAGTGACAAGGTGATTTTGAATATAACATATGCTGTATTGTAACTGTTACAAGGATCAGAATGCTGTCTTACAACAGAATAATGGTTAATGACACTTCAGGCGAAGTTATGATTTAAGCAGCTGAATGGATATGTATTAAAGTATGCATTTATAATTCATAATTTGGGTATATATGTAGAGTCATGATACTTTCACACTATACTTGAAGAAATGTTAACATTGCTTATCTTTAATCTGATTGTATTGTTTGGGTATACTGAAAGCTGAGGTTAGGATAGATATAAGGGATATGAGCAAGATAGCAGAGACCATCTGCCTAGCCTCTAGTGTCCAGCTCTTCCTTTATCATAACTTAGCTTTCCGTTTCTATTTATTATTAACAATATTAATATTCTTATCAGTATTACTATTATTTCCATTTTCTATTTTTCTTTTCTATGTTTGCAGAGTTGATGAGTCATGTTTGATCACTATTGCTTCTCAAAGACTAACAACTGTTGATTATGCTGGTATTTATTAATTGTGTCAGTTTTGAATGATTTGTGAACCTTTTTATGTCATATTAGCATTATGAGAATGTCTGGAATAATTTTATTGTGTGTTAAGGGAAGAGTGGAGGAAGAAAGGGCAATTTGGATCTGGGGACTGCCTGATCAGCAGGTGGGATTCAGTCTTAATCTGCATTTATTTAGTCATGCAGTTGTAGATTCTGTGCCTGTGTTTTTTTGAAGTGCTTATTTCATCTCAACTCATGACTGCACTGCTTTTAATAAATGTACTAACTTTGATGTAATTTTATTTTTTTTTCCTATTTGTGCTAATTTCTTTTGTTTGTTTTACTGATCTCTTTGGTGTTTATTATTTGTAAAGTGCCTAGTCAGTAATCATTACAATAAACATGAATTTTAAATACCAGAAATACATTGCACTCTTGTCTCTTTTATTAGTTCAAACAATAAACAGAATATATTAAGCTAGTTTACCTTTGCAGAATAATGCAAACATTAATTTTAATGAATTTTTAACTAGACTAGAACTCGGATCTAAGAGGCAAAGCAGCAAGCCCTCTAACTCAGAATCACACTACCAAACAACTCCACTTTCATGGAGATGTTGACTTCTTGCTCAGCTTGTACACTTCTTTTGTTGCTGGCATTCTTATGGTGGACTAATGTTTAAACCTGTGCTGCAGAGCTGACTTTAAAATTAGAACTTTGTGATTTATACTTGTGCAATGGAATTTATAGGCTTATGTAAAGTGATACAATATTAATCCGCGGTGGTGCAGTGGTAGCGTTGTTACCTCACAGCAAGAGGTTCTCCTGTTCAATTCTCGGCTGGAGTGCCTTCTGTGTGGAGTCTGCATGTCCTCCCTGCAGTTGAATGGCGTTTGAAAGACATGCGTGAATGGGTGTGCCTTCGCTGAAGGTTGGATGTCGGGCTGGCACCTTGGCACCATAAAAAAATCTACTGCCAATCATTAGTGGACTGGAGTTCCACTGTGGCGACCCCTAACCGGGAGAAGCCAAAAAGACAAACATGTAAAGTGATACAATGCTTGGTGTGATAAGCAGTTACATAAGTAACTTGGACTTGCATTTGGTCTAATGTCTTTCATCTTCACCACAAAGTTTATCGATCTTTGGACAGTTAACCATGCACAGTATGGTACCTGAGAGAGGGCGAATATCCAGTAAACAGATATGACAGTCATTTCCTCTCCAGCCACAGGTTAGGGAGAGATTAAGACTGATTGACTACCCAAGACAGAGTGAAGGTGAAAAGGAAAAAGGGTGGGAGTAAAGTTGAAAACATAGAGAACTATCCCAAGTACCACTGTTACAGACTCTTTAATATGTGTAAACATTATCTCCAGTAACAGACCCCGCATCATGATTACTAGTAGGCTTAGGTTAGGACAGTACAGATGCTGTAATAATGTCAAGTTTATTTAACAACAGCTAGACACGGGCATGATCTGTTTTCAGACAATGCATACTAGAATGAATGCTCTTTAGACACTTCTTGATGACTCACATAAGGACGAGGGTTCTAGCCAGTGAAACAGAAGTTCCACAAACAGTCAATGGCCCAAACTTAGTGAAAGGAGTCACAAGTAAGCCATGTAAGTATTAACTAACAGTAGTTTATTTTCACATTTTGTAGAGAATTTAAAAAGGTGTTCCCACCAAAGGATACTAAAGAAATAGAAAGTGATGACTGCTGGTACCTTTGCCACATACAGGTCAAGGTGCTTCCATCCCTAGAGTGTGACAGATGAACATATAGTCCAGAACACAGTGCCAAGCATAAGGTGTACAGACAGAGCAACACGTCTGAGCTAGGATGAGACTATCAACACAAGAAAGAGGGAAACCAAAGAGCAGGCATATAACTAATACCAGCTGCAAAGGTAATTAGCACAATGCTTATGATAGCATTGCAACCACCTGGTGTGTCTGACCAGTAAAAGAAACTGAATACCAGCATTTAATCTGACTAGTTTCTCTTTGGGGGATCACATTCTAGAGGGCACTTATTAACTTCACAGACAGAAGAAGACAACTCCAGCATTCAAGAGTTAACTGATTTGTCAGGATCATCACGTCATTCAGTAGTCCAGTACTAAGGAAAAACACAAAAGAGGGACTGCATTATGAGTTAATTAATTCCAGTGTGTGTCTTTAGATGCCTAGACATTTGTCAAAGCAACCTGTCATCTGGAACTTTTGCAACCAGTACTCAATTACCAATGATAATAGCAATGTACTGTATCTGTGAACTCTGTTTATAATTTAGGAATTGTTCTAGCTGAATACATCATTTAGAAACCCAGTATTATACAGAATCATATAACAGAGACTGCCGCATGATCAAACAATTACTGAGGGCCCTTGGTACCTAAATATCTGCCAAAAATATCAGCAGTTTTATCAGTCAATAAGATGTCTCTATATCTGATTCTCAATAAAATGTGTTCTCAGTAATAAGGGATGAAGAGTTCTTTACTAAATAATGCTAAACTGCTTACTCTCTAAACAAAAAAAGTGCTGTCACCAAATTCTCAGATAAACTACGTTTCTTTACATGTTTGCAGTTTGGGTGAGTATACTATACTCAGGGATAAAACCAGTCTCTTACTAGTACCAACCAGGTGACATTCTGTGTGTGTGTGTGTGTGTGTGTGTGTGTGTGTGTGTGTGTGTGTGTGTGTGTGTGTGTGTGTGTGTGTGTGTGTGTGTGTGTGTGTGTGTGTGTGTGTGTGTGTGTGCACATGCGCACGAGTGCAATCCCACAAAAACGTGTGTGTGAGTGTATGTACACACATATATGCATGTGGTTTAATATTCTAATAACCTCAGTTAACTTTGGATAGATTAGCAAAAAACAATCTAATGTATGCCTTCCATTAGGCAAGAAAGAGGAGATGGCAGACTACAGAAAGGAGTTAATTTTGGCTAATTTTGGACATCTTGAAATCTCAGCTTTACTTGAATTGTAATACAAATAAAGCACTATAAATTATTTAACTTGGCTCCTTGTTGAGAGTCACTATTTACCTCCCCACGTTTTAAAAGGTTATGAAAGCCTATAGTTGTTGCAGGCTTTGGCCTATACTATTGTAATCATTGTGATGTTATGTCATACAGCTCTTCTCAGGAGTCTGGGTATCTTAATAGGAGGCACAAAGTATACAAATGGAAGATTAGTGACTCAAGTCAGCATTTACTGTGTGTGATTATTTTGAGCCCTTCTCCTGATCTTAGGCCAGTAATATGTACTATCATACAAATAGCTGAGAGGAGCTGCTAAGAAAGTTGTCACAGGAACCCTTTTTCTCCTTCTGCCAAATAGATGGTGAAGTGTATATCATATCACAAAGCAGTAACTACTAACTTCATTTTAATTTTCTATGCATTTATCATGGTTGTTACTAGTGATGTTTTTGGTATTTGAGTTGTCCACTGATTTCTGTATATGGAATTCACTTTAATGTTCCTGCATTTCATTTGTTTTTCATCAAAGTTTCTTTCTGTGAGTGTCACTAAACATAATGGTTGTGTTTATTAGTTCAGTGTAGTGGTTATTGCTGGTTATCCTACAAAGACTACCATGCAGATAAGTTGCATCTGTCACATTGGCCTGATAAAAATAAAACAGAACATAATTTTACCGTTTCAATGTTCTCTTTTACATCCTGAAATAGTGGGTAAAAGTGATCTAACCCTGAATACATATCTGGGTACTCAGGACAGAAGAAACCATATGTTTGGTTTACATAGATATATACATGCAACATAAATTCTTTGAGTTGTTGTGAGCAAAATAATTCTAGCTTAAATGATACTTCATACACTAATATAAGGAGAAAATTGATCTGGATCATCATTGAAAGTACTGGCTAATTTGCAGTTCTTTTGATTCATTTTAGCCTGCAGATACTACAGGCTAAATTACAGCAAATATAGTTGAATGCTATGCAAAATAAATGGCATCTATAAGCAAGTATACACCCTGCATGAAGTTCTACCTGCCTGGAATACATTGGTAATACAGCAGATATACACACATGCATTCATTTTATTTCCGTCTGCTTTGTAATGCTTTACAGTTGTTACTAAAATAATCCAGAATAGATTTCCACAGATTCACCTCTGCCTCACTGGTAAAATATAACAATATTAAAAAGAAAAAAAAATGCAGTTCTTGCCTGACATTTGCACATATCTATTTTTATTTATATTATTATTATTTTTTTTATTTTATGTTTTTGATGATGCACGTATCTTAGTGCAGAGGGCAGCATAACTCTCAATGCACACGGTGAATAAAGATTGCAAGGCCTTACAACCTTCCGTTAAGACCACAAAAGAAGTAAAGGAGCATCACCATTTTCCTCATTCAGTTTTGATTAGTAGTTACTAAGTAGATTTCAAGTTACTGTAGACTTGCTCTAGTAAACACATATATCCTATCATTATTACTGATTTATGGAGTATATAACATCACTACACACTTACAGTATAGTTAGGCCACAGCTATATACCAGATGCTTCCAGAGAAAGATGTACTGAAATAACCAGCTGTGCTTATATTGCTTGCCTGCTTTGTAGATTTTAAACGCATCATGATTAGCCCATTAGTAATCATGGCTACAGTGGTGCTCTTTTAATTACTTCTTTCAAGGACGGTATGTGAAATGTAAAAAACTTTGGGCATATTCAGAAAAAAATACTCACTCAACATTTTCTCAAGGATTCCTTTTGTTTTGCACACCTTCTTTGATCCATATGGAAACCTTGATGTTTGCAAGTTTCTAATATCCTTCTTCATCTGAACACCTAAATCTTTTCGGCATTTCCAGGCTTATAAGCTAATTTGACAGCTCTTCTGTGATGTCTACTTTACTTTAAAGAGTCAGGCACCCTAAGGCTAGCCAGCTGTATCTTAGATTTTGCAGATTTGGCTTGTTGTTCCTGCTGGGTGTCATATGTCTGCCTGGGCTTATGGTAGGTAATTTTTGCCCTCCTGACATCATCTGCCTGAGCAGTTTCTGCCTGCCAGGCTTGTCTGCTCAGGTTTAACATCAAGTATTAGAACTGTACAGATAATCTGAGAAGGCACAACTAGAAACATAGCAGCCTGAGGCCTTCTTTGACCAGGATCATCATCATGGCCTACAAACTCCTAACTATCATGACTGCAGTCTCAGTTTTCCATCACATATCTAGCCAAAGGACTTATTTTGCTCACGCAAAGTATGTCCCTCTTCTTTTCAGAACTGTCACATTTGATTTTTTCCATCTTGGGAGGAGTAGGCCTCAACAGGTTTGGGTTTCCCTGCTGTTGCCAGCAGTTAGCTTGGACATCATCACTTGAAGGAAACAATCCTTTAGTCAATTATTATTGCTAGACAGCCTGTGGAAAAACTGACAGGATCTGGCATGTCTAGTCTGAAGATCCTATAGTCCAAAATATTATAAGAAGTAATAGCAAATGACAGACTAATTCCTGAGAGAGAAGGCAACTTCCATACCATAGCAAAAGTGACAGAGTTTATTTAGCAAATCTTCCAAAAAGGCACATGATGACTACATATGTCAATGTTCATGCTTTAAGCCATAGTTATTTATATGTTTTTTCTTCACTTAATAACTATATGCTAGCAAATGGCAAGCAAGACTCGGTAGCGATATATTTTATAATATTTATAACAAAAAAAAAAACAATTAGCTTGGTTAAGTATGAATAAATAATAGTGTGGACTTTACAGTATCAGTATATTAAACATCACAAATAAAAAAAAGATGAATAAATAGAATAATACCAGAATGCTTGTCTCAGGTATGAGTATGCAAGCGCATCACAGAATTCTTAAGGCTTTATTTTACATTTTCCTTTAGTATTGAAATATTATGTTCCCTATCACTCTTAGAATATCATGACTGTATAAGAATATTTTAAGCTGCTATCATTTCAGACTTTTGACTCAGACTGGAAAATACAGAACACAAGCAGAATATACAATGTCATCTATGAGAGTGACATACAGTAAAAATGTTACTGCTTGCGCCATAAAGCTGAAATCAAATAACTCCCTTTCCCTTGCAGTTTTGGGGGGAAAGAATGATTTTCAGGCAGCATAGTAATGCAGCCTTTAGTACTGCTTCCTGACAGTTCTTGACTCCCTATTTCATTTCCCATACAGGGTATCTTATATGTGGAGTTTGCATGACTTCCTTTTTTTTATGCGTATTTTCACATTGGTTTCTTGTTTCCTTCCACATCCTAAATACATGTAGGTAGGTAAACTGCCAGCACTTTGAAATCCCCATAGGTAGGAGTGTGTGTGTGTGTGTGTGTGTGTGTGTGTGTGTGTGTGTGTGTGTGTGTGTGTGTGTGTGTGTGTGTGTGTGAGAGACAGAGATCAATCAACTGATCAATGGTTGCAGCAATCATTTAAAATTAAGAGGTATGCATACCACTCAACCTCTAAATCAAGAAGTCTGGATGAAGCCTAAAATAATGGAAGAAGAAAGGCTCAAAAGTAGGGACAGATTTTAAACATTACTCTTATAAAACTAAAAAATTGCTAGAATAATAGGATTTCTGATAGCATGCATTTTCTGAAAGAAATGAAGTCTGAAACACATCTATTTCATAATTTAGTGACTTCAACCCCCAATGACTTGCCAGGAAACAAATTTTATAAAGAACAGACCAAAAAAAATGAGGTAGAATTCACGACATTCTTTTAAATTTTGGATAGTTGAAAGGTAACGAGATAAGAAACTTTTAATATCTGGCATTATTTATTGATTTTAATCATGTGTTTTTAAAGGTGCACTGCTTGAGTGTGTGAGAGATTGTGTGTGCAGACATTAAATACTTACTAAACTTATATTTTGGATGTAAAATACTTCCTCCAAAACATTTACACATACAACAGCAAGTTTGAAACATTAGGCGGGGGATCTATTTTATATCATACCTCTCAACCTCTTAGTGCAAGAAATCTGGACAAAGCCTAAATTAATGGGGGGGGGGGCAAAGGCCCAAAAATAGGAATACATTTTAAATATTACTGTTACAAATTTAGAAAGTTGATAGAATAACAGTATTTGTGTTAGTGTGCATTTTCTAAAAGATATGAAGTCTGAAACTCAAATGTATGCTATTATTTAATGACTTTAATCTTAGTGATTTGCCAGAAAAACACAAATTTTATGAGGAATAGACCAAAATATGAGGTAAAAATCTGGACATTCTGTGAAACTCTGGACAGGTGAGGGGTATGTTTTACATAAAAAAAAATATATATAAACTGAAAAAAAAACAAAAAAAAAACAAATGCAAAACAATTTAACAGATAGCCCATTCCCTAAGCTCAATAATACCCTCCAGGGTGTCTGCAGTACTGGGCTTCATAACACACCTGGTCTGGCATTATTTACACAAAAACACACACCCCTTGTTGGGCATTATTGCTTGTGTAATAACGGGAGTAAGTCACATACACACTGAGAACAAGTCTTTTGGAATTGGGCCCTCCACTTCCAACTTTCTGCTGGCTTACTTTGCAATAACATAGATGTTCGTGGAGTCAGCATCAAAAAGAGGACCACAGCAAATGATTCAGCATATGAATTCAAAAGGAAATGGCTGAACACATGAGTGACACCTAGTGAAAGCAATAGGTGTTACAGACTTTGGAGTCCAAGTTTACCTAGCCTGTACTCTCATATTGTATTCACACTTTAAGCGAAGGGGGAAACTTGACATACAGAGCATGCTTCTCACTCAGAAAGCAGCAACAGTAGAGCTTGGAAGATCTACCAAGGTGGGCGCTCCTAGGGAAGAGGGTAGGCTGCTGTGCAGGATGAGCAGGCTGGCCCAATAGCTATCACCTGAGTTCTGCTGAGGAATCAAGGGCCAGTTGGGTTTTCAAGGTAGGAAATGGGCTTTTGGGCTTGTGACTAACCTGGAATGCCCAACTCTCGTCCTTTTGGATAAAATGGTATACTTAGGCACACACTGGAGCTACCGGGTGACATCCAGCAGGAAGCAAATAAAAACAAAACTACTTAATGGTTCTGATAAAAAATGCATCTGTACTTGGAAGAAGAGACATATGTTACTATGCATAAAAGTCAAATTTCATTATCAGAAATTATGTTCTATTTTGCATGTGCATAGCTCTGAATGAGTAACTGTCATTCACATATCTAGCTGTTTTTATTTCATACTGTTTCTTAATTTCATGGTGCTATATGGACACATATTCCTGTAATGCATCATATGCCACAATGATGTCATTACTTATGCATGCATACATACATGCATACATATATACATGTGAACAGAGCAAGTGTATGCAGAAAAAGCCAGAGTGAGCCAACAACATCAAAGGCAAAGCTGGAAAGTATTAAATAACTGACTGCCTGCATATAAAACATGCACTGAATCATGTGCAACTAAATGCTAGGAAAAACACATGCATGAGGATTTCACAACTTAAATGTGGTGCACATAAGAAGGACTATGCTTAAGGCTCCCATAGCTGGGGCAGATTTTTATGGATGTCAAAATCAATGTGGCTAAAAAAAGCTATCAATAAATCTCTGCAAATGCAGACATACATGTATTTTAAAAAGTCTCATTAGCTGACATAATATTCTTTGCTTTAATAATAGTTAAGCTGTGAACTTCATAAGACATATGAGATTCCTGGACTTTGTTGATACAAATGCCTCAGACCAATTAGTCAGAGTACCCAGTAAGGGGAGTAACATCTTGAATGTTGTTCATTACTAATACTGGGGCATTGTGTGCTATCCCTTGTGTATCTTCGTCACTTGTTAGGTCTGATCATAAATTAGTCTATTGTTAGTTACAGTTTTTTAGTTACTTTTGTTTTTGTTTGGTAGACCTTTTTTGTTAGTTAATTAGTCATTTTGTTAGTGAGTTAGTTTCTTAATTAATAAAGTTTGGATTAGTAGGTTAGCCTTAATAAGCTGTTCTTACATTATATATTTTAATATGTCTCTAGCTTTTTAATTTCAGTTCTAAGGTAGCACAGTCTCAGTTTACACTATGGTGTTAAGGGGGAAGGGAGACTTGGTTAAAGGAGTTTAATACTTTTATTGCTCTTAACAGAACCACCCTCTGTAACCACTCCCTTGCTCCAAATAACCTGATTATACAAAAATAACGAATGTTGTTTGATGCTTTTCATTATACTCAATTAGGATCACTTGTCTGTGTGTTTTAATAAAGGATATTCCATTTTTAACTCAACTGTGGGCTACCTACTAATTTCTATTTTAGTATTTTGTAGTGCATATTTTGCACTTCGATTTTTATTAGTGAACTAGGTGCATAACATAATTCAAGGAGTGAACTTCACACCCTCCACACTGGAAAGTTTCTTCTTGGTTTGTTTTTTTTTAAATAGACATACATGATTCAAACCAAACAATGTTGGAAAGATTAAAAACTTTGAAAGTGTCTACTGCATTGTCCATTGGCGGACCATGACCACATTTACATTTATTTAAAGTCAAAGCCTGAATCTGCCCCGCCATCTGCCCCTGCCTCAGGGGTTGAAATAAGTCCTTCTGTGTTGTGGTTTTGAAATAGTCTTGAAGGGAGTCAGGCAAATGTGCTTAATAAATTCCTTGTCATGGATTTTTATTATTTTGTGTGTTTTCATTTGAATTGTTTCTGGTTTGAACAGTCACGGCTGTGCCTGAGCAATTTTTATTTATATGATTTATTCATATGTAGATTTTTCACAAAATACTAGGATGCTTAACTGACACAACTTGGAACATTAGATTATACTCTCAATTTTTGAACAAATAGCACATGATATGCTAAATAGCACATGATATGCTTCACTGGCTTGAGTTTGTACTCTGAATAATTCAACAATGAGGTATCTGACAGAGAGAGACAGAACTGAGTGATTAATATTATCCTCTGCTCCATTTTCAAGCTTAAATGTGAGAAATGTGTCACTTATGATCAGCTTTTTGGTCCAGCTATTTTATTATATTGAATTATTCTCTGCATTTCTAAGCTCAGTATAGTGTCTTCACACACAGTCTCAACACACAGGTTAATGGCACTCATGAACAGATTATTGTTTGCATTATACTTAGTTATGATACTGGCCATTTTGTCACTTGAATTTCGACTAATTCTGTTTGCCTTAGCTTTTTGCAAAACAATTTTCTGACCTTTTCTTTTAGACTTACATGCTTGTGAAAAATTATTTGCTTGACTTCATTTGTAACACTCGATTAATAGCAGGACTTTTTTTTCTGCTGTGATAATCGTCACAATTATTTATTTATTTAATTAACATTTGTTTATCAGGAAAGTCCGACTGTGAACAGAGCCCATTTTCAGCAGAGGCCCAGGGAGAAACTCTCCAAGGAAAGTGTAATTGGGACAGAGTCCATTTTCAGGAGAGGCCCAGGGAGAAACTCTCCAGACACATGTCTTTGGAATGTGGGAGGAAACCAGAGCACCCACAGGAAATCCATGCACACACAGGGAGGGTATGCAGACTCTGCACAGAAAGCACCCTGGCTGAGAAGTGAACCACAGAGTTTCTTGCTGTGAGGCAACAACACTATCCGCTGCACCACTGCTTCACCCAAATAACATAGTTTGTGTTGTGCTAACTGCCTGTCATTATTAACTGTATCATCAGTCTCATATATTACCAAAGCCTTTTAGGTGCTTTTTAAATATGCCTCAATTTTATGACAGCAGATTTTGGTTCAGTTTAGTTTTACATATTTCTAAATGTTCAGTAAACTCTTTCATCTGAATACTGGTTAACTCTGCTACTCCATTCACATTAAAAGCGTTCCCACTGTTAAATCAGTTTTGGACAGTAGTTTACTTCTCACTCTGTCTTCTTTGATACCACACACAATTCTGTCCCTTAGCACTGAATCGTGCAAATCACCAAACTCACAGTAGTATCTCTTTGCTTTAAATCATTCACATAATTATCAAAGGATTATTGTAAAACTGATTTCTACTGAAAAACAGAGAGAACATAAGGCAAGTTCTTTTTGGTCTTGCACTATTGCTGAACCTCAGCTTTAATTATATCTAAATCAAACTGCTGCTCTTTAAGTTGTGTTAAAAGTGTTGAATACCTTACTTGTATCACCACCTGCCAGATGCAAAAATATAACAAACTGAACATTTTACTCTTTTTAGGCAGACCTGAAGCAATGCTGTATAGACTGAACTTTTCCATTCCACTCATTGCTGCCAAATTTTGCCAAATGTTCTTGAATCAATGCTGCTGGAACTGTGATTTGTATTGATGAAATCAATAATTGTTTTTTAACTGATGTCCAAAAGAAGGGAATGAAAATACAGAGTCCAAAGACACCTTGTACTGCATACACCAAAATGTTATAGAAAGTTTGTCATGACTACTAAACTGAAACACAGTAAGGTACAGTACTTATTTATTTATTTATTTTTATTTATTTATTTACATTTGTTTACTGGGAGTGTCCGACTGGATGTAGGTCCATTTTCAGCGGAGGCCAGGGGAGAAAAGCTCCACATTTAAAATATACAGACAGTAGTTACACTGGATTTACATAGCGATTAACAATTTGATTAACATAGCAATTAATTACAAACATAGTTACAGATGAAGAACATAGTACATCAGTAGACAACTAGAATCTTTATCTGCGAAGTACATAACAGACATTAACAATTGTTACAATAAGAAGTTCCTGCTGTATAATAAGTAGTAGGCTTATGAGCATCCGAGCTTGCTATAATCAAGGTAGTTAGTGGGGTGGAAAGAAAGGTAGTGGTTAGATGGGGTGGGTGATATTAGAGTGGGAGTTGCAAGGGCATAGCCAGCATGTTTTTAGGTGTGTTTTAGTAAAGTTTTGAAGTGGGTGCATGATGATACGGAGGTACTTGTGGGTGGGAGGGAGTTCCATAATTTGGCTATGGTGCAAGAGAATAGTGCTTCACCAGCAGAGTTATTCGCTTTAGTGATCTGCAAGTAATTTTTATTGCTGGATCTTAGTGGTCTGATGGTGCGATAGGGTTGGAGTAGATTCTGGAGGGATGGGACATTTAGTGGATGGTTTACTAGTTTGTGGGTGAGTGAGAGTTGATACCATTGAAGGAGGTGAGGGAGTTCAAGCCTGCCCATTTCAGCAAGTGAGAGACAGTGGTGACTACAGTAGGATGCCCCTGTGGCGAATTTGGTGATTTTGTTGTAGCAGGTTGGTATATATTGTAGAGGCATAAAGTAGGGTGGAGATAAGGTAGGAATTTGCTACTGAAATCTTTGCTGCTTTGGTAAGAAGCTGCTTATTTCTGTATAACGCTCCTAGTTGTACTTGCACTATTATCATGGATTATTCCCAACATTTTGTTTTTACATATTTTACATATTTTACTTTCACTAAACCAAATAACTAAAGCATTGATGATTTTGTCACTTTGAAATGACTTTCTATAAATTTCTGAATAGTAGTTTATGTATGCATTCCTGCTCTGACAAAAAGTTGTGAACGTTTTGTGAACAAAATTTGAATCAGGTCACTTGCTAGTCTAGGAAACACTGGAACTGCTAAACTACCTACAAGATACTTCCCCAGAGAAGTAATGATCCTGCTGCAACACTATTTCTGATATCGACTTCTCAAGGGTTCAGTAATTTACTGGACTCCTCTGGAGGTTTTAATAATAGACCATGATACCAGGGCTTGCTCAGATGTAATTGTAACATTTACTCATGTGGTAGCTAGTGAGGCAGAATGTATGAATATGACTGCCTGCATGCAAGGTATTATGGGTACTGAATACAAACTGTTGAATATTTTACACAAATAAAATACAGAGTCAGAAAGTACACATTACTTACTCAGAATGCACCTTCCGAATCATCAGCCCCTCCTCCACCTGCAACTAGCAAAAGCTATGGACACTGGAGGACAAATTTCTCAGAGGCACACTAGCGGCAACCTCACTACTTTGTGATAAGTTGGGATGGGTAGCTATTTGCCTCTGTCACAGAGTAACCTCATTCTCTGTACATTATTTGTAATAAATGCATTTTGACTACTGCAGCACATTAGAACAGATGCTTTCAGTTAATCAAGATATTTGATTGCTGATATTAGATTGTTCTCTGACTGTCTCTCTCTTATAGTTCCACATTTGTCTCTAACACACTCCACCAATGCTCTCATCTTTAAAGGACTGACACACTACATCACACTCTTATCTGCTTCCTCCTCTTAACTCAAGTTATTTTACCAACAAAGGATAAATGCTGTTGTTTAGATACTATTACAAAATAGTGTATGCCATCACAATCTCTTTGCATGTTCTTGCACACTTCGGCAATAACTCATAACTAGCAGTAGTGCATTATCTACAAACTATGTGTTCAGCTGCCCACTGACTGTTATGGATTGTTCCTTGTATTTGTCTTCTATATGTAATATAACTTGAAAGAAAAAACATCTTCTAATACTTCAGCTTACTTACCAATAAATCATTTAGTCAAAATATATTAATGTTGTAACAGAGGACTATTTGTGGGGAATACCAGTAATTGTTAAATGGCAGCATGCATGACTAGAAGTAATACAGTTCTCATAAGTGTTAGGTTCTGAGATGGAGGGATGGCTTCACAGATTGGATAAGAGCTGAAAAGTATATCACAAAAGAAGATGTGAGTTTATGGACACATTTCTGCTCTCACGTAAGGTTGGGTCCTAGTTGGGTCCTTTCAATGAAAAATCAGATCAAATTGTCAAAGGGGTATTTGACTCATGGAATATTATCATAGAATCCAATAAAGAATTAGTAAATATTCTAGGAAATAAACCCAAGGTTACGTTCAGTAAAGGACAAAGTCTTAAAAGTATATTTGAAAATTGTACGAACTATGAACTGTTTATGAAATCTAAGATGAACAAATGTGGTGCATGCCGCATATGTAGATTCATTAATAATGGACCATACCTCTCAATTACTAATTATGAGAAGACCATTAGATGTCCAGGAGTATGTGACTGCAATTCAGTTATGGTAGTATCACAAGCTACTTGCACACATGCCAGCAAGCGTTATGTAGGGAAAATGAACAGAAAATTAAAAACAAGAATTATAGAGCATGTGAGCGATATTAGAAATCACAAGCAGACTAGTGCTCTATACAATCATAGCATTGGTTGCTTTAATTTAAAAAAATCCTGTTTTTTGTCATCGATAGAATTGTTTACACTAAAGCACAACAAGGTGGTGACACTAAAAGTCTATTAGAAGCTAAAGAATGCCTTTGGCAGCTTAGATTAAATGCAAGTAAAGATCCAGAATCAGCGATCAAATTTCTATAGCTAGTATACTAAAGCTTAAATCACAGTTCATTTAGCAATTTTTTCAGCCACCAAATTTATTCAAACCAAATTTATTTAAATTTAACCAAATTTATTCAAACTAAATATATTTAATTACTTAAAGTCTATACATAATCATATAAAAAAATTTTTTTTTAATATACGTATATATTTTTTTAATATATTTCACAATTATTACAAGTTTTTATATAAATTGATTATTATTCGTAGTGTAAGTATATACTATTTTCACTATATATTGAAGATTTTTTTTTTTTTTTTTAATTTTAGATTTTAGGAACATGTTATTTAATTTTTTAATTTTTATACTTTGTATATTTATACTATAATTATTTATTTATCAATAACACAATAGTTCTATATATAAAAAACACATTTATAGTATTTAAATAATATAATAAATTTATCTCTATTTGAACAATAATTAAATAATTAAATAATATCTGAATAATTTTCATTCAACTGGAAATTTCCATGTTTATAAATCATAACAATTCTTTATCTATTGTCATACATTATATTTTCAGTATGGTTTTATTTTTTTAAATATACGCTCCTTTCTTATTTGTACAATTTAGATTTACATATTATGTGCAATACTGTTAGTTTTATATATTACACTCTAGTTCATGTCCAAGTTATTTTAATTACACCTGTCACTTTAAAAGACAAGGGTTTTTATCATTTTAATTAGAATATTGTATAATTGATTGATTATATTATTATATATCTGTATTTTTTCTAAAATTTGTACTCTGATAATGCCCTAGGTCGAGAGGGTGAAAACGCTTAGTTCCATGGTGAAGTTTTCGTTGTTTTTGTGTGGTCCTGTGGTGAAATAAAGACTTTTATGCTAATATCCAATGATTCAAGGTTACTGGAATTTTTTGGTTACCAGGTTGTGTCCTAGAAGGAGCCAAACTTATTATTTCACAGAAACTGAAAAATAATACATGTGGGTCATTCTGATACCTAGGCATGGAAGCTTATTTGGCAGCCAGGCTTGATGGAAGAAATATAGTATGTCTAAAGAATGTGTGTCATGGAAAATAAAAAACACCTGGCCAATAAGTTTTGCATTCACGGGAATTATCTGGAAAACCCTGTAAAAAATGCATATTGATTTGCAGGACTTTCCTGAGTAGTATATATATGATTGCGATATATTTATATTTAAAGAAAATGGAATTATCCATTCCATTAGTGTACCAGGATATCTGGACACCAAAACCTTAACAGAAAGCTATGTAAGACATTTAAGGCTAGAATGAAGACAATGTCAAATACACTATTAGATGGAAAAGATAAGTTTTGTTATACTAGGACCACACTTAAATGTAATGCAGGTCAGCCATCTGTAGAATTATTCCTGAATAGGCATGTTCACACTTGACTTGACCCGATCAAACCATACTTCAGTGTTGCTATCAGAAACAGTATTTACAGAAATTTTGGCATGATAAGCATTCAGATGATAGATCAAACTTGGTCTACCTTTTAGACTAATAATTCAGAGTTCCTTAGCAGAACCTTGGTGCAATAACAGCAATGACTGATCATGTTCATTTCTTGTTTAAGGAACTGAAGCTGGTGTCATGTACAAAAGACAAAGGAATCAATTAAGGGTCATGTTGAAGATCAGCAATTATAGTTCTGAAGAAGAGAGGACAAATGCTGAAAGACAGGACAGTGACATTGAGAGACTGGCTAGTGTTGGAAATGAGACAGACACTTCCTAAGATGTCCTATGTTTCAGACAGGAAATGTGTGAGGAGGGGAAATTTACAGAGGATTTGGAAGCTACCCCAGGGTCTTACTTTCGAATTGTAGAGTTTATAGGATATTAATTATTTTGTTTGCATACATAAGCATGCACCACATGACAATTGACTCTGAATGTCATTTAACCATGTATGAGAATGTAATCATGTTTCTTAAATTAAAAAAGGCGATATAATTTAGTCGACTAAACAGTGCTATTTATTGGTATGATTGAACTGGGTATCCATAAAAGTGAACTATGCTGAGCTACAAAATGTGATTGTATATGAGTGTAGCATTCAAATAAAAAGTGAATCTAAATACTTTACATTATCTCCTCATGTGATTTTTCTCAGTGCAATACAATATGCAAAAACTGGCTCATTTGACAGATACTGGGTACAACAACATGCTATATCTTCTTGCATGCACCTAGGCACCCTGTCAACAGATTTAGCATCCTCTGCCCTGAGCAGTACATGTATCAGATGCACATCTTTAGGCTCTGGGTAGGTTACTCTATATGCAGACACAGCACCCTCTGTACAAAGCAGATGTCTTCTCTTACACTGCTGACAACAGCGGCTACTGAACATATCTGGGTGCTGGGCAGAGTGAAAAAAGCATAAAGTTCAAAGCACTAAATGGGACTCAAATACAACTCAGACACACACAGTATATACCTGATGGCTCTGCAGTTGCACTGAGCATTAAACTCATCAGATGCAGTGTAAGATCCGTATCTGGGTGAGACACTCTAGAAGTGAGTGCATCCATTATCTGCACTGAATAGTGCAATGTTCTACATTATTCTATACCTCCAGCTGTCAGGCACCTTGAAATCCATTTTTAATAGGGTGAGTTAAAGTACTACAGAAAAAAATGAAAAGTTCCATTTATAAACATACATGAAACACCTGATTTTCTTTCTCGCATCTATTTTGCTTCTATTTTACACGTTTCTTTCTAATATCAGATTGTTACTGCTTGCCAAACTGCGATTGCTATTATATTCAATATGTACTATTTTAAGTATCATTCATTGTCAATGCAGCCTAGCTTGAACTCTGTGGTCACTGCCATAGCAAATGAAATATTCTGCAGAACACAGTCTGTTGAAAAGGTGGCATGTGATTCGGTAACTTTGCTAATAACATCCGTACTGCTCTTGGCTACATAGCTCAGCAGTAAGATCGCTATTGTCTTATAGGTTCTGCTTGTTTACAAAGCAAATGCTGAACAATTGGTATACGACTTATATTTTTAAACCTTTAAATCCCTGTACTTGAATTACACACTACCACTTAAAGCTTGCTGTGCTTTTGTCAACTCTTCACCACGTCAGTGTTGATTGTACAGTGTCCATGTCTTTTTTGCCTCATAAAATTTTCATTTGCGTGAGTTATATAAAAAACTTGTGTACACATATTTTGGACAGTATGCAGCTCTTGCACATATGTGGATGCTTTGAAGGCAGGAGTGTTATGCTCTGAGCCAGACTACATGAGGCATGTCACCCATCTATGTTTTTAACTCTCAGGTAGTCTCAGATCCAGTTACATAGATACATACGCTGTTGTTGCTTCAAACTGACTTCTCTTCCAGCTCAGATCTGTATTTGCTTCATAGATTTTATGGGATACATCACATGACCTGTCTCATTGCACTTGATGTGTAACCACTCTTAAACACTTGTACTTTTATCGACTCATTTGTTGGCTATACCGCTTCAGAAATATGAGCTATCAATGCAGCATCTCAGTATTTTGCATATAGCAATTCCTAGCTCATTTGTCATATGTACCTGCTTTTTTATGTTCCTTATTATTCTAACACTTCCTTTCCATCACTGATAAAAGTGCTACTTTCTGTTCTTCTGTCTTCTTTTTTACCATGAAATGGCTGTGTGGGGGTAGGGTGGAGGCAGATTTAAACCTCTGATTTTCACTTCCAGACATTCAAGCTGAAATCTTGGTAGGTGGCTGACTCTACCGATTTCTTACCTGCATCTATTCATGTCAAAAGGTTAGGTCCCACTAAGAATGCTCTACCAAACATGCTTACCATAATGTTTATTGGTATTTTTCATTGCTTGTGTTTCTGAGATGATTGAAAAACATTATCTGCTGCTATGCTAACCCATTTACTTACCATTACCCTAAGCCCTGAATCTCTTTCTAAACTTCCTCCCACATTTTGACTTCTAAATGATATTCCGATGCTAGTATAGCTTGCCATCTAAACCCCAAATCTATCCTAAAACTATTACTGATGTAATTTTCCTTCCATTTATCATTTTAATTTTTGGAATCTCTATTCTGGCTCATACCTTGAACCTGACCTACAGCTCCAAGAACTATGTTATTAAAGGGGGCATTATAATATCTGATGGACCTAATGAGGGCCAAATATAGTGGTATGATGACCTTTCTGGACCATGATGTCATGCCCTTGCTTATAAGTTGAGCAACATAGAAGGATTTTCTTACCACCTTGGACACATTGGTCGAATGCTAGATTACTATTTATGTAAGTTCCCAGAACCCTGACATGTGACTCAACTTTTAAGGGTATTTTCTTTGATGACATAGTTACCCAGGCTGGCAGACTTCCTTAAAGGTACTATAATGCATTTATTGGTACTCAGCATTAAGGCATGGCTTTGTCTCTAGGTATTTATCTGTATTAGACATTCCTGAAGGGTGTCCTTACCTTGGGGGGAATTCAATGACTACTCCCAGTTTGTAATCATCTGCAAATTTGATTAGCCAGAGGCCTCCGACATTGGCTTTGACATCCAAGAAGTAGATGCCAAAGAGGAGTGGGCCTAGCACAGAGCCCTCGGGGACTCAACTGGTGACCAGTCTCTTTGTGGAGGTAGCCCACTGATTCTAGCATCCTGTGTAGTATCAATCAGCCAGCTAGCTATCCAGTGTGTTATTAAGGAGTTCATACCTAGTTCTGTGAGTTTTTTGACAGTGCCCCTGTGGGGTATTGTATCAAATGCCTAAGCCAGATCTAGGTAGGTAGTATGCACAGTTTTCTCCTCATCCATTGCCTTATTTACCTTTTCAAAGAAGTTCATCAGCTTCAGTAAGCATGGACTTCTTTTGACAAAGCCAAACTCAGATGGATCCAATATCTGGAGGTCTTGTACGTCCCTGTTGAATATTTCCATGATAATTCTTTCCATGGCTTTGCAAATAAGACTAGTCAGACTAAAAGGTTCATAGGTAAGCAGTAGACTTTCTCCATGTGGGTTGTTTTAAGCCTAGCCAATTTCCCTTTCAAAGGTAAGAATCAAACCATGTGCCTTATGTCTGTGAGATAAACACCTTAACAATTATACCAACCATCCACCAATAGGTCTGTAGTTTCCAGGATCTGTTGAAGGTCATCCATTATGAAGGGGATGACTGTCTCAGTCCTCTATTCATGTGGCACAAAGCCTGTTTTAAGAGTATAGTTAAATAATGATTCCAGGGGTCCAGGTAAGTCATATTTTAGATTATTCATGAGGTATCCTGGGATGCTATCTGCACCCATTGAGGCCTTGTTCTAGGATTTACTGAGTACAGCCAGTATATGGTCTTTAGTTATAGTAGGAGGGGTTATAGGTTTATAGGTTCATAGGTGTGTACTAGGCTAATGGCCCTGGAGTCTTTACAAGCCTAGTCCATAGAAGTGCCCTGGCATTGTGCCATCCAACATTAGTTCCCAATGCTTCTATCAAGTAGAGCCACTGTTGTGATCCCCATTGTGAACTTTCTATTCCCCCATCCACTCATCAAGATTTCTCTTGAAGAGGGCCAGTGAGGTGCTCTGCTTGACATGTATTGGAAATCTATTCCAGAGCATTGGTAGTCCCTGGGTTATGAACCTGTCCCTCCTGCATGTTCTGTTGATTGTGGTAATGAGGTTGAGGTTTCTGAAGCGTGTGGTGTGGAGGGATTGGGATTTCTTTAGATGTAGCATTTCTAACAGAGCTGGGTCAGACATGGCTTTGTAAGTCAAGCAGAGATCGGCTCTTAGTAGATGATTATGAGACAGAGAATAGTTGGAGTTTTTTGAGTCTGTCTGTGTACATGTGTTTAAGGCCTAGGATCCTCTTCATGAGGTACTTTTGTGGCCTTTCCAGCTGTTGCATATGTCTAGTGAGGTACATATCAAATGGGGCATTATACTCGATGACTGACCTCATGAAGGAAGAGTAGAGAGAGATGATGACCTCTTTCTTCCTAGATGCAAAACCCTTGGTAATGAGATGTGCCACATAGAAGGACTTTCTGACCACAGTGGTAATATGGTGGTCGAAGGAGAGATTGCTGTCAACCTGTGTCTCCAGATCTCTTATAAAGCCTTCAGTGTTCAGTGGGCTCCAATCAATGTGGTAATTAGTGGGAACTGAGTTTTTCCCAAAGGGGATGATGACGCATTTTTTGGCATTAAGCTTAAGGCCATGATTTCGACACTAGTCATTGGTCTCAGTGAGACCTTTCTGTAGGATGTCTACATCACTTGGAGAGTTAATAATGGCTCCCAGCTTGCAGTCTTCTGTGAACTTAGTCAGCCAGAGTCCCTCTTTGTTGGCCTGGACTTCTGGGAAGTAGATGCCCAACAGTAGAGGACCCAGGACTGATCCCTGTGGGACTCCACTCGTGACTGGTTGACAGTCTGACTTGGAGTCCACTACTTTCACACTGTGGGTTCTATCTGTGAGCCAATTTTCAACCCACCTAGTGATATAGGGGTTAATGCCTAGTTTGGTGAGTTTATCAATAATTCCTGAATGGGGAATGGTATCAAAGGCCTTGGCCAGATGAAGGTAGATCTACCTTTCACAAAACGAAATTGCATGGGATCTAGAGTTTGGAGATTCCCTATATCCTTGTTAATTAGGTCCATGATGATGTGCTCCATAGCCTTACATATCAGATTCATCAGGCTAATGGGGCAATAATTCCCAGGGTCTGTAGTCGGTCCCACTTTATGGAGAGGGATGACTGTAGCAGTATGCCATTCGGTAGGGACAAAGCCTTAGGTGAGGTTGTGATTGAACAGGACACACAGATGTGGTGCCAGTTCACTTTGTAGTGCATGTAGAACACATCCAGGGATATTGTTGGGTCCCATGAAAGCTATATTCTTGGCCTTGGACAATGCAGCTTTAACTTGTGCTGCAGTAATGCTGGGTGCCTGGCATTCCACTAGTATTGTGATTGGCCCTTTAGGGAGGGAGAGAGGGGTAATGTTGGCATTGAATCTGTTGGCCAGTATGTTGGCAATATCTGTTGGATCAGTATAGGAGGTACCATTGTGCAGTAACTCAGCACAAACCTGAGTATTTCTGTGGAGATTTTTGATATAAATATAGAAGGCTTTGTGGTTGTTTTTAGTGTATGCCACAATTCTGCCTTCACAGCTGGCTTTAGAGGTTTTGATGAGGGAGCTTAACTTTTTGTTGAGGCTAATAAGGGAGTTTTTCAAGTCTTGGGACTTCACCGTTTTCTGCAACAGTTTCTTCCTTGTGTTGTAGAGTTTATTAATGGCAGGGGACCACCAGAATTGGCTTCCTTTTTTTTGGAGGAGAACGTCTTGGTTCTGTTGGGTATGGCTAGTTCCATGCATTTATGTACATGTTCGTACAGTGCATTGCTGTATGATTTGGCAGTCATGCATCTATTTTCCATTGACATGGGTGCTGTGAAGTTAGCCACCTCTGTTTTTAGGAGACAAAGTCAGCTTTGGAGAAGTTTTTCATGGTGGTATCTTTGTGGGGAGTGTGGGTGAGATGTGGATTTCCATGGTGATTAGTTTGTGGTCGGATATAACCAGGGAGGAATTGACTATTGATTTAGAGCAATGGTTGCCCATGTTAGTAATAACCAGATCAAGGATGTTGCTTCCTCTAGTGGGGGTAAGAATGAGCTGGTCCAGGGCATTGGAAATGATGAATTCCAGGAAGTGTTGGGCCAGTGTATTGGTGCATAAATAGTTTTCCCAGTTGATGGAGAGGTAGTTGAAGTCACTAGTATGAGAGTGTTGGGCTGGACCTTAATAGTTTCCAGGGTGCTTAGGAACATGAAGTGAGAGTCTTGGGACATGGTTGGGGACCTATAGCAGGCTGCAACCTAAATCACAGTCTTACCCAATGTTAGTTGCACCAGACATATCTCAGATGGGTTATGCTGTGCTACTAGTTTGGAGGTGTGCATATCCTTTATGAATATGGAGACACCACCACTTTTGGAGCTTCAGTCCATGTTCTGGGGCTGAAAGGTGTGGAATGAGTTATAGCCTAGTAGCGCAGGGGTGCTTTCTGCTGCTTTAAACCAGGTCTCCATTAAACCACAAATGTCGATGTTCTCCATTTTGAGGAGTGCTTTGAGCAAGTGCATCTTGAGATTTAGACTTCTAGTGCTGAGCAGCATGACCCTCAGACTGCATTTATTTATAGCTATTACAGTGGTAATTTGATCTTTGGCACATCACCTAAAAAAGGCACTATAGGGGTGGCAAGAGCCTTAGCCAGTATCTGGAAAATCAGAGGTGACAGATGCAGGCCATCTCTGGCAAAACATCAAAGTCTGTCAATCATGTCATCCCAAGCAGACAGATAATTGATCCCCTTAGAATGACACCAGAAACTTAGCCAATTGTTGAAGTCAATCATTTTCTGCTTGCACTGCGGTATCATTCTGGGTGATGGTAGAATTCTGCTCAAGGCTAGGGTCATACCTGCCTGGGCCACATAATCTGACAGCTCCTCCATGTCTCTTTTCATGTAGTCCAGGGAGGTGTGTCTCAGGTCATTCACACCCACATGGACAGTGACAGAGTCATACTTGTACTTGTTGTGGAGTGACCTGAGTGCGTGCGTTATGTGTTGGATTCTGGCACCTGATAGACACATGACTGTTACCTTCTCCTTATTCAACCTAGTGAGTGGGACATCAGTGTGCCTCCCTATTGAGTCACCTATGATTAGTGTATTGGGCAAGCTGTTTTGCCTTAGAGGCTTAGATTGAGGGGCACACTGTGTAGGTGAGCTATGTGTCTTGTGGTCTGTGCTGTGTTGTGGTCAAGTGTGTTTCTGCCTTGGAGGTCTCTGCTGTTTGGGTAGATTTCTATTGAGAGCCTCCGCGAAGGTGGGTGTGTGATTTGTATTTTTATGTGAGAGCTGTGATGGTGGGTGTTCTGAAGGGCTATGTGTTGCATGTGGTGTGCTGCAGGTGTTGACCTTCTTGTCTTGATCAGCTATTCCGGTCTTGGCTTGAGAGTGCATGGCTTCCAGTTTGGATATATAAGTGCATCTCTCACAAGTCTGAGTGTTGGGAGGTAAGAGGATTGTCTGTGTACATGAGGCAATTGCTGCACTGCCTCAGAATGCCCAAGTTCACCAAATTAATTGGATAAAGCACAAGGAACTGACCTTTAGACATGCCATGAGAGATGGTCATTATTACTAAGTACTGAAGCTGTTTCCTTATATATTCCTTTTACAGGAAAAAATACCACTCAAGGTGTCTGAGTCTGTACAGAGCACTGACAAACACTTGAGGGGAAACTAATACATAGACCCTGAAAATTTAAGGATGAAGTATTTAGGCAGATATTTTGAATTTAGAAAGAAATCAAGCAGTACTTACTGAAAAATAAAGAATTAACTTGTCAAGAATGGTGAAAAGAGGGGAGTCGCATGAATGGCTACTGCCTGGCTACTACTAATGCTGGTCTCAGCACAGCTTCACTCTGTTGGGATACAATACTACTTTGCTTCTTCTCTCACCAGAACTAAAATGTTAGCACCAATCCCAAGAAGAGAAGCAGGCCACGGCCTGTTTAGTGGTCCACAGTCTTGTCCCAGATGAGGCAAGGGTCTGCAGGCTTGTAGCCTTTTTCTGGTAGATGCCTCGAATAGCAACCAGACCAATCAGGTACGTTAAGCACAGACACTCACTCTCCGACCAGAAAGAGTCTGGAATCAATGCACTCTGTTCCTACTCTCACCAAGAGCATAATATAAGCACAGGTTACAAGCTGTTACATATAAAGCTGTTATTAAGCATTCTGGTGATCAGCAGTCTCCAGGAAATAATGTAACTGCACTCCTTCTCTCACCAGGAGAAAACAGAGACACTAATCCCAAGATGACTACTGAGAGGCAGAATGTGCATTCTCCAATAACTGGTGGTCTTGCAATAGATGCTTAAAGGTAAGATGAAAAAAAAATGGTTTATCATAAACACTGCAGAGTACACTAGAGGAGTTAGATGTGAAATTAGGTAACTTAATTTTACCCGTCTAAAAAGTTAAGTTTTAGTGGAGAGTCCCTATTTTTAAAACAGCAAGATAGAGTAAAAGGGAGTGGTCACTTTTGTATTCTGGTACTATGGAATAGTATGGCCAACAAATTTAAATAGTTGAAGGGGAGTGATTTCACAAAATGATAATTTTGTGCTTACTCTCACCAGCCAGTAAAAGTAGAGGAAATGAGATATACGGTCAAATTAACATAAGGGGCAGACAACTAGAAAGACAGTGGTGTTTAAGAACAAAACAATAACTGGGTTGGACAGTGGAAACAATTTCTGTCTGACTCACAAGAGACACAGCTGTGGCCTCTTTTCAAGTTTTAATACGCAGTTAAAAGCAGAATACAAGTAAACACAGTGTAAAGAAAATAAATCACATTATACAAAATAGAAAAAGGCAATAAAGGAATACAAAATACAACAAATAAAAAGCAAACTAACCTTTCACTCACAACAAACTATAGCAGAGTCTGGATGAGCCTTTCCAGTAAAGCTCTGAAATGTTTTATTTTACCCCTTAAATATAAGGTTTATTTCCTAGCTCCACCCCCTCAGTTCACAGATGATTAACCTTAACTGACCTCTTCTAACTTATGTGTGACTCCTTAATTGGCCTGTTCTAATTTCTGTCTGACTCACAAGAGACAGAGTTTTAATATGCAGTTAAAAGCAGAATACAAGCAAAACACAATGTAAAGAAAACAAACCACAATGTACAAAATAGAAAAAGGCAATAAAGGAATAAAAAATACAACAAATAAAAAGCAAACTAACCTTTCCCTCACAGCAAACTGTAGTAGAGGCTAGGTGAGCCTTTCCAGTAAAGCTCTGAAATGTTTTATTTTACCCCTTAAATATAAGGTTTAGTTCCTAGCTCCACCCCTCAGTTCACAGATGATTAACCTTAAATGACCTCTTCTAACTTATGTGTGACTCCTTAATCTGCCTGTTCTAATTTCTGTCTGACTCACAAAAGACAGAGCTGTGGTCTCTTTTCAAGTTTTAACATGTTGTTAAAAGCAGAATACAAGTAAAACACAGTGTAAAGAAAACACATCACAGTATACAAAATAACAAAATGCAATAAAGTAATACAAAATACAACAAATAAAAAGCAAACTAACCTTTCCCTCACAGCAAACTGTAGCAGAGTCTGGGTGAGCCTTTCCAGTAAAGCCTGTTTATGTTTGCAAGTATTATTGCTGGGGTGATTGGGGTGAGACAGGGTAAAGTTGGAACTGAATTTGTCTGCTAACAGTTTCACTGTATTGTCAGGCTTGGTAAATGTGGCACCATTAACCACCAGTTCAGCACTTTGTTATTTGCTGCCCTTGAGGTATCTGACATAGTTGGAGAAGGCCTTATGGTAATCTTTCACCTGGAAGGATATCTTAATCTCAAAGCTGACTTTGCTTAACCTAATTAGCCTTCTTAGTTGCCTATTTACTTTAATGAGAGAGTTTATATCTTTATGGGAATTACACATCCTGATTTTTGCCATATTTTTTTCCTTTTGTTGTATATCCTGATTAATTTGGGATGCTATCAGGGTGATTTGTTTCTGTGACTACTTCTGGGTTTACTTACATTCAGAAGCCTCTGTGCAGCCATTGACAGAGTTTCTGAGAGCAATTCAGCATAGGCTGGTGTGTTCTTGGGGTTTGGAGTGGCACTGAATTTTGACAAACCATCACTTAATAACAGGTAATTTGCCTTGGAATAGTTTCAACTGGTACTGATACTGATACTGTTACTGGTTTTAATGGGATTACAGAATTGATTTTGATTTCAAAGGAGACAGCTTTATAGTCAGACCTTACCAGGGAGTGAGAGACACTGGGGGGGGGGTGCAGGATTATCTCGTATTTATGAATATGAGGTCCAGTATGTTGGAGCCTCTAGTGGGCATATTCAGTATTTGGTAATGGTGTTTCTGTTTATGGAGTCTAGGAATCTCTGTGCCTGTAGATTTGAGGTCATGTAGGATTCCTAGTCTATAGAGGGCTAATTAAAGTCTCCCATAAGAAGGGTTTTAGGTCAAATGGTAAGTGTTTCCAGTAGGCCCAAGTATGCATTGTGAGCTTCTTGAGACATGGAGGGTACCTATAGCTGGCTAGGATATAGTACGGGATTTTTGTCTATGGTGTTCTGCATGTGGAGGAACTCTAGAATGTCATCCTGCTTGACCACCCTAGAGGTATGCTTGTTACTGATGCATATTCAGACATCTCCACCTTTAGCCGTTGTCTGTGCAGGTACTGGTCTAAAAGTGTGGAAGGCACTGAAACCTTGCACTACCAGGTACTGACTGCCACTTTAAACCATGTCTTGGTAACTGGATGGCTATCTATATTCTCGAGTGCATGGAGGGCTTCAGGTAGTGTATTTTTTTTATTTAGGTCCTGGCATTGAGCACTAACACGTTGAGGTTCTGATGAGTTGATTTTCCTATGCCGGTAGGTTTGTCAATTTGGCACTGCCTAGAAAAAGGCACTATGGGGGTGGACAAAGTCTTAGCCAGTTGTCAAAAGACTAGAGAGGAAAGGTACAGACCCTCCTTAGTAAAGCAACGTGGTCTATTGACCATGTCCTTTTAAGTTGACAATTATTGGATCTCCTACTCATATTGTGGCATCATCCTCGGTGATGGTAATATGCTGCTCAGTGCCAGGCACATACCAGCCTGAAACACATAGTCTGAAAGCTCCATAATATCTCTCTTCATATAGTCTAAGCAGGTACATCTAAGGTCATTTACATCTGCATGGACTATGATGGAATCATACCGGTACCTGTGGGGTAATGACTTGAGTGCTTGCATGATTTGGTGGATCCTGGCTCCAGATACACAACCAACAGTTATTTTCTCCTTGTTCAGCCAGGTTAGAGGGTCATCATTATATCTTACAATGGAATCCCTATGATGAGAGTCCTGGGAAATGCATTTGCTTGCCTTAGTGGCTTAGTGTTTGGGGCTCCATTGAGAGTGACAGTACATATGTGTGATGTTAGGTGTTGTTTTTTCTGAGCACCTTTGGGCTTGCTGAGGCATAGCTTTGACAATGGGTGGTCTAGTTGATCTTTGTTATTTAGGGAGATTGCTTTTATGTGCCTCAGCATATGTTAGCCTATGTATGTGTTGAGTGCTATGGGAGTTGAATGTTGTGTGTGTGGTTTCAACAACCTCGTGTGGACTTGTATGCGAGAGTTTATCCTCCAGTGTCATTGTAGAATTACACCTCTCACATACTGCGTCGGATTCATTAAGTATTAAATGGCTGTAACTAAACATGAGACTTTTGCTACATTGTCTTAAGATGCCTATATCCACCAAGCTAGGTAGAAGAGAGGTTAGAAAATTGTATATCCATAATACCCAGTCCTTTGATTTGTGAGCTAAAAGGGGGTCGTGTATTGGGGTTAGAAGGTTATTAAGGGTACTTTGTTTGCTCAGCCTAATAAGGGTGCTTTATTAGGACAGGTTAAGCTGAAGAGTACTAAATTCTACTAACCTTAATGTTTACACAATACTGAATTTTACTAAATCTGTAAGTGCAGCCACTCGAGGCCCAACTAGCTGCTCTAAGCTTATTGGCACACAAGGCATTTGTACTATATTGCTACTTTACAGGTTACAGTTTTATAAATGATTCTATAAAGAAAAATTGCTTTCTAGGTGTTTGCTACCATACAGGACACTGCTAATCCACACAAACATGCAAAATTTATAGCAGCACATTAAAAACAGAAAAATAACTAATGACCCCCCCGGCCAATAAAATTACTACCCTGTGAATCCTTTTGTGTATTTCCCAACTCAGATAGGCCAGGCAAACACCTCTTGCCACAAGATGAATTATACCCAGTCCTCTTAATGTAAAAACAGAGTAGAAGAGACCCACATGTGCAATGCTAACACAAACCATTTAAACAACTAGCTGGAATCCCTTGTGAATGTATTTTCAAAACAGTAACAGTAAGAGGAAGAGCAATTTTTTAACAAAAAATTCAGTGAAATGCACACATATAAGCAGGAAACAAAAGCAATCAGTGAAAATAACGTAAGTGCAATTTAGCAATCAAAGGTACTTAACTTTGCCTGGATGGTACTGAAAACAAATAAAATACTGCTGGAATGCAGGCTCAGACTACAAGCTTTGCTAAGATCTGGGAAAACAAGCAGGAGATAGTATGTAGTAAAGGAGGTTTACTCAAGAACAATATTGGTTTGATGGGTGGGCACTCACTATCATGGGTCTGTGGAAAACAATGGGTGGGTAGAGTACATAAATAGCTTATACAACAGTCAATAGCAATGATAGAGGGGACTTTGAAAATCAGATAATCATAAGGGATGGAGGCCAGGGACTCTGCCTTGTTATAAAACAACAGCAGCAAAGGGAGCGTTGGGAAATTAAACTTTCAAGGAACAAGAGGCTAGCTACAGATACTAGCAATTAAATAAAGGCAATATTGGAGCTATTTCAGAAACTTTAGCTTAATGTGTTAGTGGGGGATGGCACAGACAAAGAATGCAACAGGTAAATGATAAGCAGAATATAAAAGCACTGAAGCACAGACTGGAGCAGAGACAATTATCTCACTATTGAACTTCTACTGTAGTTCTGTTACAGGCACCAGACTATGGGGACATTTACCAGTAACAGTGTTTATGGAAAAAATGCAGTAATAAATGATTAAGGCACAAATCTGCTAGTAGTAGTATAGTATGTAGTTCTGCCATAACTGTGAATTAAACTACAAAAACGTTGGCCCTACAGGGTTTAAAATACAACCAGATAGCTTTTACAAGTAATTCTACTTGTGGAAATAGAAGTGCAGAATAATCAAGGTCCCAGAAAAAAAACCTAAAAAATGCAATCAGATGGAAAAGAGCAGAAAAGTAGAAAGTAGTATCACTACACAAATCAATAAGTGCAACTCAATTATTTAAGCAGAACTGAAATAGTAAAAATCATTTGATTCTCCTTCCTTTTTTAAAAAGCTAGGTACTCACAGTTCCACACCTCTCCAAATCTGGGATAAAATGTTCGAATAAGGCCCAGAATTATATCAGTGTCTGCTAGAAGGAGGAGAATAAAGTAAAGCTGTATGCTCTTTAGTTAGCTGATCAAATTATGTCTTGATTAGAAGCCCTTGTTTATTTTGAACATGATCTCCACATTGCTGTGTGGTGAAGACTGACATGAGAATTACCAAGGGCAATTTTGTTGACTTTCAACTCATCAATCTTCTTATGTTGAGTCAGGTGCTGTTGAGAGCTCATAGACCTGAGAGATAAACTTGCCCCAACAGGACACATTGCCACTCTTTTCTGAGTTTCACTAACATGAATTCTATTGTTTTTATTTTCGCTGAGCTGTAGCTCAATGACTTTCACCGTGATGAAAATGTACATACACGCTGTGACACAGCATTTATGTGTGCCATCAACTGAATATTATTTGTCAGTAAAAGTGAAAGAGAGTGAAGATGTTGGTCAGGTAGAGACGCCCTCTACTAGTATAAAGCTATGCTTATTAGATGTGAGATATGTTAATATAAGCACCATCCTTAAGATATAATGTAAAACAAGCTATAGGGAATGTAGTGATGCAATTATTGGTAGCACCACACTGAAAAAAAATGTGGGAAAATTGGATTGAATAATTATGATAGTAGCCTGATACAAGTATCGCTAAATGATAATTATATAAAAGAAAATGAGACTAAACAAGACGTCTGTGCATTTTATGAAGGAGAGTGGCGAGAGAATGGGAGTTGGTGATGAACAGAGCTCAAAATCAACACAATCGTAGTCTCATAAAATATCATGTCTCTTATAGAAATGCTGAGAGAAAAAGCTTGCAGGTAAACATGAAGCCTATATTATGCACAGTAATAATAATAAAAATTTGTAAAATATTTGCAAAAAAAGCTTGGTATATGGACCACATGAAATGAGACTTGTGTATATACAACCTGTGGACTTCATTTCCTTTTGACAATATTTCCCAGTACTGTATTTGTTAAGAATTTGATGTTACTGCAACTCAGAGAATGGGCAACCTGTACATCACCACTCCAATTGGAGAATGAGCATTGTCTAGTACAGTGTTAAGGTACAGATAATACCCACTGAAAAATGAGTCCCCCGTTTCACAAAAGCATATTAAATTGCTTTAGGGCACAAAAATAGAAGACATTTTTAAATATTGCTCTTATAAAATTAGAAAGTTGCTTGAATTACAGGATTTGTGTTAGCATGCATTTTCTGAAGGAAATAAAGTCTGAAACTCAAATGTATGTCATTGTTTAGTGACTTCAATCCCCAATGATTGGCAACAAACTACAAATTTTAGGAGTAATGGAACCAAAAACTGAAGTAAATAATGTTATACTTTGGATGCAAAATACCTCCTCCAACACTATTTACATATACTACAGCAAGTTTGAAACATTAGCAGGAGGAACTATTTTACATCAAAACTATATAAAAAAATAATATGACAATAAAAAAATAAAGTAAAGCAACAATTTTAATGATAGTCCATTCTCTAAACACAATAATGCCCTCCAGGCTGTGTTACTGTGTAAATAACACCTCTCCAGGGGTGTAGAGGCCAGACGCCTCTGGGAACGTGTTATTTACACAGTAACACACAGTCTGTTGGGGATTATTGCTTGCTTTAATACCTGCACCAGCATTTTCAGCAGTTTTTACATGAAATAACAACTCATGCAATAAGATAATGTCAAAAGACCAGCGTTTACACTTTTAGGCCCACTAAGCCAAGTACCTGAAATGGAGCAGAGTAGATTTTTGTTTGAAGTGGAAACATAAAGGATAGATGATAGTCAGCTATTTTGGGAACAAGGCAAAAAGCTATGATAAATATTTGCATGTGAAGACAAAGTTTTTATTTAACATTTGTTAACCAGGAAAGTCTGACTTGGAACAAAGCCAATTTTCAGCAGAGGCCCAGGGAGAAATGCTCCAGAAGCATGTCTTTGTGATGTAAGAGGAAACCGGAGTATGCGGAGGAAACTCACACAAACGACCCACACGAACAGGACATGCAGACTCGACACAGAAGGCACCCCAGCCGAGAATTGAACTGGAGAACCTCTTGCTGTGAGGCAACAATGCTATTGCTACGCCGTCCTAACGTTTGAAGTTTAAATCAACACCGTTTCTCCTATAATATGTAAGAAGAGTATTATGTATAGCAGTGAATGTTGAATTTGATGACTTTTAGTAAGTTTCAGTAAATGTTCCTTCTTACCACTCTTCCCTCAATGATGTGTCAGTTGTATCTTTGAGTGGAAACAGCCAAGACTTATGAATTCTTGTAAGTTTAAATTGACAACACTGTTTCTTCAACATTGTGTGAGCTGTATTGTTTTGAGAAGGTGCACCTGCAACAGTGAATGCTGGATTCTTGCAAGTTTAAACTTAAGTTCTTCCCACCACTGTTCCTCCTTTGTTGTGCAAGCTATTCTATTTATTACATGGATGGCACATGCTGCAGTCAGTGATGATTTCTAAGGGGTAGAAGAAATATTGATCTTTATGTGACAGGAGAATGACTGAGATAAGGTAACAATCATGAATGAAGCAAAAAGGAGTGGATTCAACAGGACGGCATGCAAGACTGAAGAAGGGAAAATTTGTCTGAAATAGTGAGGAAAAGATACCTAAAGCCATTTGCCAGCGGCTTGAAAGCTAATGAAAGCTTCCAAAATAGAAGGAAATAAAAAAAAACATGATCTAACACTGAGTGATTCAAAAAAGGGGCAATCAAAACACAAAAACAAATGGTGTTGATGTAGTGATTAAGTTCTGAATTTCAGAATTTACAAAAAATGAGAGAATAATGTACAAGGTATGGAGGGGATTAGCAATAATAAGTACTGTCTTCTCCACTTATTAGCAGTGATAAGCACTGTCTGTGTCTGCTTATTAGCAGTTATAAGCAGTGTCTGTCTGCTTATTAGCAGTAATAAGCACTATCTGTGTCTGCTTATTAGCAGTAACAAACACTGCCTGTGTCTGCTTATTAGCAGCAGTAAGCAATGTCTCTGTATGCTTATTAGCAGAAATAATCACTGTCTCTGTCTGCTTATTAGCAGTAATAGCACAGTCTGTGCATGCTTATCAGCACATATAAGCACAGTCTGCACTGTCTGTCTCTGCTTATTAGCATTAATAAGCACAGTCTGTGTCTGCTTATTGGCAGTTATAAAGAGTGCCTGTGTCTGCTTATTAGCAGTAACAAGCACTGTCTGTGTTCCCTTAATAGCAGTAACAAGCACTGCCTGTGTCTGCTTATCAGCAGTAGTAAGCAATGTGTCTGCTTATTAGAAGTTATAAGCAGTGTCTCTGTTTGCTTATTAGCAGTTATAAGCAGTGTCTGTGCCTGCTTATTAGCAGTAATAAGCACTGTCTGTGTCCGCTTATTAACAGTAATAAGCATTGTCTATCTCTGCTTATTAGTAGTAATAAGCACTGTCTATCTCTGTTTAATAGCAGTTATAAGCAGAGTCTGTGTCTGTTTATTAACAGTGATAAGCACTGCCTGTGTCAGCTTATTAGCAGTAATAGCACAGTCTTTGTCCTCTTAATAGCAGTTATAATCAGTGTCTGTGTCTTATTATCAGTAATAAGCGCTATCTGTGTTTGCTTATTAGCAGTAATAGCACAGTATGTGCATGCTTATCAGCACATATAAGCACAGTCTGCACTGTCTGTCTCTGCTTATTAGCATTAATAAACACAGTCTGTGTCTGCTTATTAGCAGTTATAAAGAGTGCCTGTGTCTGCTTATTAGCAGTAATAAGCACTGTCTGTGTCCGCTTAATAGCAGTAACAAGCACTGTCTGTGTCTGCTTATCAGCAGTAGTAAGCAGTGTAAGTATCTGCTTATTAGCAGTTATAAGCAGTGTCTGTGTCAGCTTATTATCAGTAACAAGCAGTGTCTGTGTCTGCTTATTAGTAGTAATAAGCACTGTCTGTGCCTGCTTATTAGCAGTAATAAGCACTGTCTGTGTCCGCTTATTAACAGCAATAAGCACCGTCTATCTCTGTTTATTAGCAGTTATAAGCAGAGTCTGTGTCTGTTTATTCACAGTGATAAGCACTGTCTGTGTCTGCTTATTAGCAGTAATAAGCACTGTCTGCATCTGCTTATTAGCAGTAATAAGCACTGTCTGTGTCAGCTTATTAGCAGTAAAAAGCACTGTCTGCATCTGCTTATTAGCAGTAAAAAGCGTTGTTTGTGTCTGCTTATTAGCAGTAAAAAGCGTTGTTTGTGTCTGCTTATTAGCAGTTATAAGCACTGTCTGTGTCTGCTTATTAGCAGTAAAGTACAGTCTGTGTCCACTTATTAGCAGTTATAAGCAGTGTCTGTGTCTCCTTATTATTAGTTATAAACAGTGTCTGTGTCTGCTTAATAGCAGTAACAAGCAGTGTCTGTGTCTGCTTATTAGCAGTTCAGAGGTTCATAGGTTAGTTCATAAGTTCATAGGTTAGTATTAGGCTAACTGCCCTTGCGAGCCATTTTAAGCCTAGCCAATTATCCATTGTGAGACTCAAACCCTGAATCTTGTGTTTGTAAGGCAAACACATTAATCATTAGGCCACCCTCCCAATAAGCACTGTCTGTGCCTGCTTATTAGCAGTAATAAGCACTGTCTGTATCCACTTCTTAGCAGCAATAAGAACTGTCTGTCTCTGCTTATTAGCAGTAATAAGCACTGTCTGTGTCTCCTTATTATTAGTTATAAACAGTGTCTGTGTCTGCTTATTAGCAGTAACAAGCAGTGTCTGCTTATTAGCAGTTCAGAGGTTCATAGGTTAGTTCATAGGTTCATAGGTTAGTACTAGGCTAACTGCCCTTGCAAGCCATTTTAAGCCTAGCCAATTATCCATTGTGAGACTCAAACCTTGCATCTTGTGTGTGTAAGGCAAACACATTAATCATTAGGCCACCCTCCCAATAAGCACTGTCTGTGCCTGCTTATTAGCAGTAATAAGCACTGTCTGTGAACGCTTATTAACAACAATAAGCACTGTCTGTCTCTGCTTATTAGCAGTAATAAGCACTGTCTGCATCTGCTTATTAGCAGTAATAAGCACTGTCCGTGTCAGCTTATTAGCAGTAAAAAGCACTGTCTGTATCTGCTTATTAGCAGTAAAAAGCATTGTTTTTGTCTGCTTATTAGCAGTTATAAGCACTGTCTGTGTCTGCTTATTAGCAGTAAAGTACAGTCTGTGTCCACTTATTAGCAGTTATAAGCAATGTCTGTGTCTGCTTATTAGCAGTAGTAAGCGCTGTCTGTGTTTGCTTATTAGCAGTAATAGCACTGTCTGTGTCTGCTTATCAGCAGTTATAAGCACAGTCTGTGTCTGCTTATTAGCAATAATAAGCAGTGTCTGTCTCTGCTTATTGGCAGTAATAAGCACTGTATGTGTCTGCGGAGTAACAGTAATAAGCACGGTCTGTCTCTGCTTATTGGCAGTTATAAGCGGTGTCTGTGTCTGCTTATTAGCAGTAATAAGCACTGTCTGTGTCAGCTTAATAGCAGTAACAAGCACTGCCTGTGTCTGCTTATCAGCATTAGTAAGCAGTGTCACTGTCTGCTTATTAGCAGTTATAAGCAGTGTCTGTGTCTAATTATTAGCAGTAATAAGCAATGTTTTTGTCTGCTTATTAGCAGTAAAAAGCACTGTGTGCATCTGCTTATTAGCAGTAATAAGCAATGTCTGTGTCTGCTAATTAGCAGTAACAAGCACTGTCTGTGTCTGCTTATTAGCAGTAATAAGCACTGTCTGTGTCTGCTTATTAGCAGTAATAGCACAGTTTGCATCCACTTATTAGCAGTAATAAGTAGTGTCTGTGTCTGCTTATTAGCAGTAATAGCACAGCCTGTGTCTGCTTATTAACAGTTACAAGCAGTGTCTCTGTTGGATTATTAGCAGTAATAAGCACTATCTGTGTCTGCTTATTAGCAGTAATACCACAGTCTGTGTCTGCTTATCAGCAGTTATAAGCAGAGTCTGTGTCTGCTTATTAGCAATAATAAGCATTGTCTGTCTCTGCTTATTAGCAGTAATAAGCACTGTCTGTGTACGCTTAGTAACAGTAATAAGCATGGTCTGTGTCTGCTTATTAGCAGTTATAAGCACTGTCTGTGTCTGCTTATTAGCAGTAATAGCACAGTCTGTGTCTGCTTATTAACAGTTGCAAGCAGTGCATCTGTTGGCTTATTAGCAGTAATAAGCACTATCTGCATCTGCTTATTAGCAGTAATACCACAGTCTGTGTCTGCTTATCAGCAGATATAAACACTTTCTGTGTCTGCTTATTAGCAGTAATAAGAACTCTCTGTGTCTGCTTATTAGCAGTTATAAGCAGTGTCTGTGTCTGCTTATTAGCAGTAATAAGCACTGTCTGTGTCTGCTTTTAGCAGTAATAAGTACTGTCTGTGTCCACTTAGTAACATTAATAAGCACTATCTGTGTCTGCTTATTAGCAGTAACAAGCACTGTCTGTGTTTGCTTATTAGCAGTTATAAGCAGTGTCTGTGTCTGCTTATTAGCAGTAACAAGCACTGTCTGTGTCCGCTTATTAGCAGTAACAAGCACTGTCTGTGTCTGCTTACTAGCAGTAATAAGCAATGTCTATGTCCACTTAGCAGTAATAAGCATTGTCTCTGTCTTCTTATTAGCAGTTATAAGCAGTGTCTGTGTCTGCTTATTAGGAATATTAAGCACTGCATATGTCTGCTTATGAGCAGTAATAAGCACTGTCTGTGTCTGCTTATTAGCAGTAATAAGCACTGTCTGTGTCCACTTATTAGCAGTAATAAGCACTGTGTCCACTTATTAGCAGTAATAAGCACTGTCTGTGTCTGCTTATTAGCAGTAATAAGCACTGTCTATGTCTGCTTATTAACAGTAATAACCAGTGTCAGTGTCCACTTATTAGAAGTAATAAGCACTGTGTCCGCTTATTAGCAGTAATAGGCACTGTCTGTGTCTGCTTATTAGCTGTTATAAGCAGTGTCTGTGTCTGCTTATTAGAAGTAATAAGCACTATATGTGTCTGCTTATTAGCAGTAATAAGCAGTGTCTGTGTCCGCTTAGTGAGAGTAATAAGCACTGTCTGTGTATGCTTATTAGCAGTAACAAGCACTGTCTGCATCTGCTTATAAGCAGTTATAAGCAATGTCTGTGTCTTCTTATTAGCAGTAACAAGCACTGTCTCTGTCTGCTTATTAGCAGTAAAAAGCAGTGTCTGTGTCCGTTTATTAAAAGTAATGAGCAGTGTATGTGTCTGGTTATTAGCAGTAATAAGAACTGTCTATGTCTTCTAAGTAGCAGTAATAAGCACTGTCTGTGTCTGCTTATTAGTGTGAAGATTGGTTGAAGATAGGTGAAGGCTGCCAGCCTAGCCAGAAGGAATTTTGGAGATAATTCTGTCATCTGTAAATATTAATGTAAAGCACAGGCTTGTTGTCTTAAATGATAAAAATAGTGTTACATGTGGAACTGGAAAAATGTAATAACAGTGCACTCTACTGATCAAGTAAAGCCTGTTGTGACCCTTTGGTGTTAAACTCGGAGCCAGTACATCTAGAGTGAGGCATTCTGTCTATTGTTTTAAGGCCAGAGTTAATGGCCAGAATTTGCTTGCATAAATGTAACATAGGGAAGTGTGAAGAATGATGTAATGTAACCCAGGGAAGTGAGAAAAATGATGTAATGCGAACCAGGAATGTGATTTTAAAAACAGAGAGAATCAGAGAGCATTAAGCATTTTTGGTTTGACCATCCAACTCACCAGCACTGTCTTGCTCTATATGTAAGTTTATCTTAGACTTGTGTTTTCTCTTAGAAATATCTACAAACTAGAAAGATTAGACTAAGTGTTTTTCTGTGATGTCAGAACTGTACTACTGAATTATTTTAAGTATTTCTCTGTGATCTCTGAACTCTTGACTATCACTGTGTAGTAAAACATTTTGTCTTGTGTTCTGACTATTTGTTATTAAATATTTTTAACCCTTTCAACTGTGGCTCTTTTTCTAGAGATAATTTGAGCTCTTTAGAGTACTTGCATGGCTTTGGTAAAATTGTACAAAGCCACTTCAATAGCTTTAGGCCTTGGCTATACTACCAATTGGATAATATTACACGGTAATAATTGGACACCCTTTTAAGGCCTTTGAGTAGCTGAAATATATTGCTGGGTGGTGGCAGCTGGTACTACCGTACAGTCTGGGAAAAAGGGGCAGAGCTGGAGAACCTGTGCCAGCCTTCCCCAAGAGTGTCTGTGTGGTTGTATAAACTCTTTTCAAAATGTGTGTGTGTGTGTGTGTGTGTGTGTGTGTGTGTGTGTGTGTGTGTGTGTGTGTGTGTGTGTGTGTGTGTGTGTGTGTCAGCTACTTGGGCAGGGACACAAAGCACTGGTTGGACAGAGAGGGTGCTGGAGGTTTTAGTTTGCCCACTAGGCTGAGATTTGGACCCTATAGCTATGCCAGTGGGGAGTCTTACTGGGGACCTGGAGAGCAGGGGAGCGACCAGCCCCAGACTGACTGTGATCTCTGTGTGCTTTTAAGGGAAATTGCATTTTACTGTGGGAATTTGTTATCCTTTCCTCCTATATGACACACCCTTCACTGGTGTTAGTGGTGAGGACTGAGGCTCCTTGATTGCTGGGCCAGGGCACTGGCATCACAATTAGCAGTAATGAGCACTGTGTCCACTTATTACCAGTAATAAGAACTGTCTATGTACACTTATTAGCAGTAATAAGCACTGTCTGTGTCTGCTTATTAGCAGTAATAAGCAGTGTCTGTCTACGCTTATTAACAGTAATAAGCACTGTTTGTGTCTGTCTGCTTATTAGCAGTAATAAGCACTGTCTGTGTCTGTCTGCTTATTAGCAGTAATAAGCACTGTCTGTGTCTGTCTGCTTATTAGCAGTAATAAGCACGGTGTGTGTCCGTTTATTAGCAATAAATAACACGGTCTGTGTCTGTTTATTAGAAGTAATAAGCACGGTCTGTGCCTGCTTATTAGCAGAAATAAGCCCTTTCTGTGTCTGCTTATTAGCAGTAATAAGCACTGTCTATGTCTGCTTATTAGCAGTAATAAGCACTGTCTGTATCCACTTATTAGCAGTTATAAGTACTGTCTGTGTCCGCTTATTAGTAGTAATAAGTATTGTCTGTGTCCGTTTATTACTAGTAATAAGTACTGTCTGTGTCAGCTTATTAGGAGTAATAAGCACTGTTTGTGTCCGCTTATTAAAAGTAATAAGCAGTGTCTGTGTCTGGTTATTAGCAGTAAAAAGAACTGTCTGTGTCTGCTTATTAGCAGTAACAAATGGTGTCTTTGTCTGCTTATTAGCATTAATAATAAGCACCGTCTTTCTCTGGTTATTGGCAGTATTAAGCACTGTCTGTGTTTGCGTAGTAACAGTAATAAGCATGGTCTGTGTCTGCTTATTAGCAGTTATAAGCGGTGTATGTGTCTGCTTATTAGCAGTAATAAGCACTGTCTTTGTCCGCTTAATAGCAGTAACAAGCACTGCCTGTGTCTGCTTATCAGCAGTAGTAAGCATTGTCACTGTCTGCTTATTAGCAGTTATAAGCAGTGTCTGTGTCTGCTTATTAGCAGTTATAAGCAGTGTCTGTGTCAGCTTATTATCAGTAACAAGCAGTGCCTGTGTCTGCTTATTAGCAGTAATAACAACTGTCTCTGCTGGCTTATTAGCATTAATAAGCACTGCCTGTGTCCGTTTATTAACAGTAATAATCACTCTCTGTCTCTGCTTATTAGCAGTAATAAGCACTTTCTGTTGTGTTTTTAGCAGTTATAAACAGTGTCTGTGTCTGTTTAATAGCAGTAATAAGCACTGTCTGAGTCTGCTTATTAGCAGGAAAAAGCACTGTGTGCATCTGCTTATTAGCAGTAATAAGTGCTGTCTGTGTCTGTTTATTAGCAGTAATAAGCAATGTCTGTGTCTGCTAATTTGCAGTAATAAGCACTGTCTGCATCTGCTTATTATCAGCAATAAGCGCTGTCTGTGTTTGCTTATTAGCAGTAATAGCACAGTCTGTGTCTGCTTATCAGCAATTATAAGCACAGTCTGTGTCTGCTTATTAGCAATAATAAGCATTGTCTTTCTCTGCTTATTGGCAGTATTAAGTACTGTCTGTGTCTGCTTATTAGCAGTTATAAGCACTGTCTGAGTCTGCTTATTAGCAGTAATAAGCACTGTCTGTGTCTGCTTATTAGCAGTAATAAGCACTGTCTGTGTCCGCTTATTAAAAGCAATAAGAACTGTCTGTCTCTGCTTATTAGAAGTAATAAGCACTGTCTGTGTCTTCTTATTAGCAGTTATAAGCAGTGTCTGTGTTTGCTTATTAGCAGTAATATGCATGGTCTGTGTCTGCTTATTAGCAGTTATAAGCATTGTCTGTGACTGCTTATTAGCAGTAATAAGCACTGTCTGTGTCTGCTTATTAGCAGTAATAAGCACTGTCTGTCTCTGCTTATTAGCAGTTATAAGCATGGTCTGAGTCTGCTTATTAGCAATAATAAGCACTGTCTGTGTCTGCTTATTTGCAGTAATAAGCACTGTCTGTATCTGCTTATTAAAAGCAATAAGCACTGTCTGTCTCTGCTTATTAGAAGTAATAAGCACTGTCTGTGTCTTCTTATTAGCATTTATAAGCAGTGTCTGTGTTTGTTTATTAGCAGTAATAAGCACTGTCTGTGTCTACTTATTAGCAGTAATAAGCACTGTCTGCATCTGCTTATTAGCGGTAATAAGCACTGTCTGTGTTGGCATATTAGCAGTAAAAAGCAATATCTGTGCCTGCTTATTAGCAGTAAAAAGCGCTGTTTGTGTCTGCATATTAGCAGTTATAAGCACTGTCTGTGTCTGCTTATTACCAGTAGTAGTACAGTCTGTGTCCACTTATTAGCAGTAGTAAGTGCTGTCTGTGTTTGCTTATCAGCATTTATAAGCACAGTCTGTGTCTGCTTATTAGCAATAATAAGCACTGTCTTTCTCTGCTTATTGTCAGCATTAAGCACTGTCTGTGTCTGCATAGTAACAGTAATAAGCATGGTCTGTGTCTGCTTATTAGCAGTTATAAGAGGTGTATGTGTCTGCTTATTAGCAGTAATAAGCACTGTCTGTGTCCGCTTAATAGCAGTAACAAGCACTGCCTGTGTCTGCTTATCAGCAATAGTATGCAGTGTCACTGTCTGCTTATTAGCAGTAACAAGCACTGTCTGTGTCTGCTTTTTAGCAGTAAAAAGCAGTCACTGTGTCTGATTATTATCAGTAATAAGCACTGTCTGTGTCCACTTATTAACAGTAATAGCACAGTTTGCATCCACTTATTAGCAGTAATAAGCACTATATGTGTCTGCATATTAGCAGTAATAAGCAGTGTCTGTGTCCGCTTAGTGAGAGTAATAAGCACTGTCTGTGTATGCTTATTAGCAGTAACAAGCACTGTCTGCATCTGCTTATAAGCAGTTATAAGCAATGTCTGTGTCTTCTTATTAGCAGTAACAAGCACTGTCTCTGTCTGCTTATTAGCAGTAAAAAGCAGTGTCTGTGCCTGCTTAGTAACAGTAATAAGCATTGTCTGTGCTGCTTATTAGCAGTAATAAGCACTGTCTGTGTCCGCTTATTAAAAGTAATGAGCAGTGTATGTGTCTGGTTATTAGCAGTAATAAGAACTGTCTATGTCTTCTAAGTAGCAGTAATAAGCACTGTCTGTGTCTGCTTATTAGTGTGAAGATTGGTTGAAGATAGGTGAAGGCTGCCAGCCTAGCCAGAAGGAATTTTGGAGATAATTCTGTCATCTGCAAATATTAATGTAAACCACAGGCTTGTTGTCTTAAATGGTAAAAATAGTGCTACATGTGGAACTGGAAAAAATGTAACAAAAGTGCACTCTACTGACCAAGTAAAGCATGTTGTGACCATTTGATATAAAACTCGGAGCCAGTACGTCTAGAGTGAGGCATCCTGCCTATTTTTTTAAGGCCAGAGTTAATGGCCAGAATTTGCATGCATAAATGTAACATAGGGAAGTGTGAAGAATGATGTAATGTAACCCAGGGAAGTGTGAAAAATGATGTAATGTGAACCAGGAATGTGATTTTAAAAACAGAGAGAATCAGAGATTCAGCATTTTTGGTTTGACCATCCAACTCACCAGCACTGTCTTGCTCTATATGTAAGTTTATCTTAGACTTGTGTTTTCTCTTAGAAATATCTACAAACTAGAAAGATTAGACTAAGTGTTTTTCTGTGATGTCAGAACTGTACTACTGAATTATTTTAAGTATTTCTCTGTGATCTCTGAACTCTTGACTAGCACTGTGTAGTAAAACGTATTGTCTTGTGTTTTGACTATTTGTTATTAAATATTTTTAACCCTTTCAACTGTGGCTCTTTTTCTAGAGATAATTTGAGCTCTTTAGAGTACTTGCATGGCTTTGGTAAAATTGTACAAAGCCACTTCAATAGCTTTAGGCCTTGGCTATACTACCAATTGGATAATATTACACGGTAATAATTGGACACCCTTTTAAGGCCTTTGAGTAGCTGAAATATATTGCTGGGTGGTGGCAGCTGGTACTACTGTACAGTCTGGGAAAAAGGGCAGTGCTGTAGAACCTGTGCCAGCCTTCCCCAAGAGTGTCTGTGTGGTTGCATAAACTCTTTTCAAAATGTGTGTGTGTGTGTGTGTGTGTGTGTGTGTGTGTGTGTGTGTGTGTGTGTGTGTGTGTGTGTGTGTGTCAGCTACTTGGGCAGGGACACAAAGCACTGGTTGGACAGAGAGGGTGCTGGAAATTTTAGTTTGCACACTAGGCTGAGATTTGGACCCTATAGCTATGCCAGTGGGGAGTCTTACTGGGGACCTGGAGAGCAGGGGAGCGACCAGCCCCAGACTGACTGTGATCTCTGTGTGCTTTTAAGGGAAATTGCATTTTACTGTGGGAATTTGTTATTCTTTCCTCCTATATGACACACCCTTCACTGGTGTTAGTGGTGAGGACTGAGGCTCCTTGATTGCTGGGCCAGGGCACTGGCATCACAATTAGCAGTAATGAGCACTGTGTCCACTTATTAGCAGTAATAAGAACTGTCTATGTACACTTATTAGCAGTAATAAGCACTGTCTGTGTCTGCTTATTAGCAGTAATAAGCAGTGTCTGTCTACGCTTATTAACAGTAATAAGCACTGTTTGTGTCTGTCTGCTTATTAGCAGTAATAAGCACTGTCTGTGTCTGTCTGCTTATTAGCAGTAATAAGCACTGTCTGTGTCTGTCTGCTTATTAGCAGTAATAAGCACGGTGTGTGTCCGTTTATTAGCAATAAATAACACGGTCTGTGTCTGTTTATTAGAAGTAATAAGCACGGTCTGTGCCTGCTTATTAGCAGAAATAAGCCTTGTCTGTGTCTGCTTATAAGCAGAAATAAGTCCTGTCTGTGTCTGCTTACTAGCCGTAATAAGCACTGTCTGTCTCCACTTATTAACAGTTATAAGCACTGTCTGTGTCCATTTATTAGTAGTAATAAGCATTGTCTGTGTCCGTTTATTACCAGTAATAAGTACTGTCTGTGTCAGCTTATTAGGAGTAATAAGCACTGTTTGTGTCCGCTTATTAAAAGTAATAAGCAGTGTCTGTGTCTGGTTATTAGCAGTAAAAAGAACTGTCTGTGTCTGCTTATTAGCAGTAACAAATGGTGTCTTTGTCTGCTTATTAGCATTAATAATAAGCACCATCTTTCTCTGGTTATTGGCAGTATTAAGCACTGTCTGTGTTTGCGTAGTAACAGTAATAAGCATGGTCTGTGTCTGCTTATTAGCAGTTATAAGCAGTGTATGTGTCTGCTTATTAGCAGTAATAAGCACTGTCTTTGTCTGCTTAATAGCAGTAACAAGCACTGCCTGTGTCTGCTTATCAGCAGTAGTAAGCATTGTCACTGTCTGCTTATTAGCAGTTATAAGCAGTGTCTGTGTCTGCTTATTAGCAGTTATAAGCAGTGTCTGTGTCAGCTTATTATCAGTAACAAGCAGTGCCTGTGTCTGCTTATTAGCAGTAATAACAACTGTCTCTGCTGGCTTATTAGCATTAATAAGCACTGCCTGTGTCCGTTTATTAACAGTAATAATCACTCTCTGTCTCTGCTTATTAGCAGTAATAAGCACTTTCTGTTGTGATTTTTAGCAGTTATAAACAGTGTCTGTGTCTGTTTAATAGCAGTAATAAGCACTGTCTGAGTCTGCTTATTAGCAGGAAAAAGCACTGTGTGCATCTGCTTATTAGCAGTAATAAGTGCTGTCTGTGTCTGTTTATTAGCAGTAATAAGCAATGTCTGTGTCTGCTAATTTGCAGTAATAAGCACTGTCTGCATCTGCTTATTATCAGCAATAAGCACTGTCTGTGTTTGCTTATTAGCAGTAATAGCACAGTCTGTGTCTGCTTATCAGCAATTATAAGCACAGTCTGTGTCTGCTTATTAGCAATAATAAGCACTGTCTTTCTCTGCTTATTGACAGTATTAAGCACTGTCTGTGTCTGCTTATTAGCAGTTATAAGCACTGTCTGAGTCTGCTTATTAGCAGTAATAAGCACTGTCTGTGTCTGCTTATTAGCAGTAATAAGCACTGTCTGTGTCCGCTTATTAAAAGCAATAAGAACTGTCTCTGCTTATTAGAAGTAATAAGCACTGTCTGTGTCTTCTTATTAGCAGTTATAAGCAGTGTCTGTGTTTGCTTATTAGCAGTAATATGCATGGTCTGTGTCTGCTTATTAGCAGTTATAAGCAGTGTCTGTGACTGCTTATTAGCAGTAATAAGCACTGTTTGTGTCCACTTATTAGCAGTAATAAGCACTGTCTGTGTCTGCTTATTAGCAGTTATAAGCATGGTCTGAGTCTGCTTATTAGCAATAATAAGCACTGTCTGTGTCTGATTATTTGCAGTAATAAGCACTGTCTGTATCTGCTTATTAAAAGCAATAAGCACTGTCTGTCTCTGCTTATTAGAAGTAATAAGCACTGTCTGTGTCTTCTTATTAGCAGTTATAAGCAGTGTCTGTGTTTGTTTATTAGCAGTAATAAGCACTGTCTGTGTCTACTTATTAGCAGTAATAAGCACTGTCTGCATCTGCTTATTAGCGGTAATAAGCTTTGTCTGTGTCGGCCTATTAGCAGTAAAAAGCACTATCTGTGCCTGCTTATTAGCAGTAAAAAGCACTGTTTGTGTCTGCATATTAGCAGTTATAAGCACTGTCTGTGTCTGCTTATTACCAGTAGTAGTACTGTCTGTGTCCACTTATTAGCACTAGTAAGTGCTGTCTGTGTTTGCTTATCAGCATTTATAAGCACAGTCTGTGTCTGCTTATTAGCAATAATAAGCACTGTCTTTCTCTGCTTATTGTCAGCATTAAGCACTGTCTGTGTCTGCATAGTAACAGTAATAAGCATGGTCTGTGTCTGCTTATTAGCAGTTATAAGCGGTGTATGTGTCTGCTTATTAGCAGTAATAAGCACTGTCTGTGTCCGCTTAATAGCAGTAACAAGCACTGCCTGTGTCTGCTTATCAGCAATAGTATGCAGTGTCACTGTCTGGTTATTAGCACTTATAAACAGTGTCTGTGTCTGCTTATTAGCAGTAATAAGCACTGTCTGTGTCTGCTTATTAGCAGTAATAGCACAGTTTGCATCCACTTATTAGCAGTAATAAGCACTGTCTGTGTCTACTTATTAGCAGTAATAAGCACTGTCTGCATCTGCTTATTAGCGGTAATAAGCACTGTCTGTGTCGGCATATTAGCAGTAAAAAGCACTATCTGTGCCTGCTTATTAGCATTAAAAAGCGCTGTTTGTGTCTGCATATTAGCAGTTATAAGCACTGTCTGTGTCTGCTTATTACCAGTAGTAGTACAGTCTGTGTCCACTTATTAGCAGTAGTAAGTGCTGTCTGTGTTTGCTTATCAGCATTTATAAGCACAGTCTGTGTCTGCTTATTAGCAATAATAAGCACTGTCTTTCTCTGCTTATTGTCAGCATTAAGCACTGTCTGTGTCTGCATAGTAACAGTAATAAGCATGGTCTATGTGTGCTTTTTAGCAGTTATAAGCGGTGTATGTGCCTGCTTATTAGCAGTAATAAGCACTGTCTGTGTCCGCTTAATAGCAGTAACAAGCACTGCCTGTGTCTGCTTATCAGCAATAGTATGCAGTGTCACTGTCTGGTTATTAGCAGTTATAAGCAGTGTCTGTGTCTAATTATTAGCAGTAATAAGCAATGTTTTTGTCTGCTTATTAGCAGTAAAAAGCACTGTGTGCATCTGCTTATTAGCAGTAATAAGCACTGTCTGTGTCTGCTTATTAGCAGTAACAAGCACTGTCTGTGTCTGCTTATTAGCAGTAATAAGCACTGTCTGTGTCTGCTTATTAGCAGTAATAGCACAGTTTGCATCCACTTATTAGCAGTTATAAGCAGTGTCTGTGTCTGCTTATTAGCAGTAATAGCACAGTCTGTGTCTGCTTATTAACAGTTATAAGCAGTGTCTCTGTTGGCTTATTAGCAGTAATAAGCACTATCTGTGTCTGCTTATTAGCAGTAATACCACAGTCTGTGTCTGCTTATCAGCAGTTATAAGCAGAGTCTGTGTCTGCTTATTAGCAATAATAAGCATTGTCTGTCTCTGCTTATCAGTAATAAGCACTGTCTGTGTAAGCTTAGTAACAGTAATAAGCACTGTCTGTGTCTGCTTATTAGCAGTTATAAGCACTGTCTGTGTCTGCTTATTAGCAGTAATAGCACAGTCTGAATCTGCTTATTAACAGTTGCAAGCAGTGCCTCTGTTGGCTTATTAGCAGTAATAAGCACTATCTGTGTCTGCTTATTAGCAGTAATACCACAGTCTGTGTCTGCTTATCAGCAGAGATAAGCACTATATGTGTCTGCTTATTAGCAGTAACAAGAACTCATTGTGTCTGCTTATTAGCATTTATAAGCAGTGTCTGTGTCTGGTTATTAGCAGTAATAAGCACTGTCTGTGTGTGCTTATTAACAGTAATAAGTACTGTCTGTGTCCACTTAGTAACATTAATAAGCACTATCTGTGTCTGCTTATTAGCAGTAACAAGCACTGTCTGTGTCTGCTTATTAGCAGTTATAAGCAGTGTGTGTGTCTGCTTATTAGCAGTAACAAGCTTTGTCTGTGTCCGCTTATTAGCAGTAACAAGCACTGTCTGTGACCACTTATTAGCAGTAACAAGCACTGTCTGTGTCTGCTTATTAGCACAAATAAGCACTGTCTGTGTCCACTTATTAGCAGTAATAAGCATTGTCTGTGTCCTATTAGCAGTAATAAGCACTGTCTGTGTCTGCTTATTAGCAGTTATAAGCACTGTCTGTCTCTGCTTATTAGCAGTAATAAGCACAGTCTGTGTCAACTTATTAGCAGTAAGAAGCACTGTCTGTGTTTGCTTATTAGCAGTAATAAGCTCTCTTTCTGTCCACTTATTAGCAGTAATAAGCACTGTCTGTGTCTGCTTATCAGCAGTAACAAGCACTGTCTCTGTCTGCTTATTAGCAGTAATAAGCACTGTCTGTGTCTACTTATTAGCAGTTATAAGCACTGTCTTTGTGTTCTTATTAACAGTAATAGCACAGTCTGTATCTGCTAATTAGCAGTTATAAGCAGTGTCTGTGTCTGCTTATTAGCAGTAATAAGCACTGTCTGTGTCCGCTTAGTAACAGTAATAGGCACAGTCTGTGTCTGCTTATTAGCAGTTATAAGCACTGTGTCTGTGTCTGCTTATTAGCAGCAATAAGCACTGTCTGTGTCCGCTTTTTATCAGTAATAAGAACTGTCTGTGCCTGCTTATTAGCAAAAATAAGCACTGTCTGTTTCTGCTTAATAGAGGTAATAAGCACTGTCTGTGTCTGCTTATTAGCAGTTATAAGCACTGTCTGTGTCTACTTATTAAAAGTAATAGCACAGTCTGTATCTGCTTATTAGCTGTTAGAAGCAGTGTATGTGTCTGCTTATTAGCAGTTATAAGCATTGTCTGTGTCTGCTTATTAGCAGTAATAAGCACTGTCTGTGTCCACTTATTGGCAGTAATAGGACTTTCTGTGTCTGCTTATTAGCAGCAATAAGCACTGCTGTGTCTGCTTATTAGCAGTTATAAGCGGTATCTGTGTCTGCTTATTAGCAGTAATAAGCACCGTCTGTCTCTGCTTATTAGCAGTAATAAGCATTGTGTGTGTCCATTTAGTAACAGTAATAAGTACTGTCTGTGTCCTTTTATTAGCAGTAATAAGCACTGTCTGTGTCTGCTTATTAGCAGTAAAAAGCATTGTCTCTCTCCGCTTATTAGCAGTAACAAGTGTGTCTGTGTCTGCTTATTAGCAGTAATAACCATTGTCTGTGTCTGCTTATTAGCAATAATAAGCACTGTCTGTGTGTGCTTATTAGCAGTAATAAGCAGTGTCTGTGTCTGATTATTAGCAGTAATAAGCACTGCATGTGTCTGCTTATGAGCAGTAATAAGCACTGTCTGTGTCCACTTATTAGCAGTTATAAGCACTTTTGTGTCCGCTTATTAGCAGTAATAAGCACTGTGTCCACTTATTAACAGTAATAAGCAGTGTCTGTGTCTGCTTATTAGCAGTAATAAGCACTGTCTATGTCCACTTATTAGCAGTAATAACCAGTATCAGTGTCCGCTTATTAGCAGTAATAAGCACTGTGTCCGCTTATTAGCAGTAATAAGCACTGTCTGTTTCTGCTTATTTGCAGTTATAAGCAGTGTCTGTGTCTGCTTATCAGAAGTAATAAGACTATACGTGTCTGCTTATTAGCAGTAATAAGCAGTGTCTGTGTCCGCTTAGTGCCAGTAATAAGCACTGTCTGTGTCTGCTTATTAGCAGTAACAACACTGTCTGTGTCTGCTTATTAGCAGTTATAAGCAGTGTCTGTGTCTTCTTATTAGCAGTAACAAGCACTGTCGCAGTCTGCTTATTAGCAGTAATAAGCACTGTCTGTGCCTGCTTAGTAACAGTAATAAGCATTGTCTGTGCTGCTTATTAACAGTAAAACACTGTCTGTGTCCGCTTATTAAAAGTAATGAGCAGTGTATGTGTCTGGTTATTAGCAGTAATAAGAGCTGTCTATGTCTTCTAAGTAGCAGTAATAAGTACTGTCTGTGTCTGCTTATTAGTGTGAAGACTGGTTGAAGATAGGTGAAGGCTGCCAGCCTAGCCAGAAGGAATTTTGGAGATAATTCTGTCATCTGCAAATATTAATGTAAACCACAGGCTTGTTGTCTTAAATGGTAAAAATAGTGCTACATGTGGAACTGGAAAAAATGTAACAAAAGTGCACTCTACTGACTAAGTAAAGCATGTTGTGATCATTTGATATAAAACTCGGAGCCAGTACGTCTAGAGTGAGGCATCCTGCCTATTTTTTTAAGGCCAGAGTTAATGGCCAGAATTTGCATGCATAAATGTAACATAGGGAAGTGTGAAGAATGATGTAATGTAACCCAGGGAAGTGTGAAAAATTATGTAATGTGAACCAGGAATGTGATTTTAAAAACAGAGAGAATCAGAGATTCAGCATTTTTGGTTTGACCATCCAACTCACTAGCACTGTCTTGCTCTATATGTAAGTTTATCTTAGACTTGTGTTTTTTCTTAGAAATATCTACAAACTAGAAAGATTAGACTAAGTGTTTTTCTGTGATGTCAGAACTGTACTACTGAATTATTTTAAGTATTTCTCTGTGATCTCTGAACTCTTGACTAGCACTGTGTAGTAAAATGTATTGTCTTGTGCTTGACTATTTGTTATTAAATATTTTTAACACTTTCAACTGTGGCTCTTTTTCTAGAGATAATTTGAGCTCTTTAGAGTACTTGCATGGCTTTGGTAAAATTGTACAAAGCCACTTCAATAGCTTTAGGCCTTAGCTATACTACCAATTGGATAATATTACACGGTAATAATTGGACACCCTTTTAAGGCCTTTGAGTAGCTGAAATATATTGCTGGGTGGTGGCAGCTGGTACCCATTACAGTCTGGGAAAAAGGGGCAGAGCTGGAGAACCTGTGCCAGCCTTCCCCAAGAGTGTCTGTGTGGTTGTATAAACTCTTTTCAAAATGTGTGTGTGTGTGTGTGTGTGTGTGTGTGTGTGTGTGTGTGTGTGTGTGTGTGTGTGTCAGCTACTTGGGCAGGGACACAAAGCACTGGTTGGACAGAGAGGGTGCTGGAGGTTTTAGTTTGCCCACTAGGCTGAGATTTGGACCCTATAGCTATGCCAGTGGGGAGTCTTACTGGGGACCTGGAGAGCAGGGGAGTGACCAGCCCCAGACTGACTGTGATCTCTGTGTGCTTTTAAGGGAAATTGCATTTTACTGTGGGAATTTGTTATCCTTTCCTCCTATATGAGATGCTCCTCACTGGTGTTAGTGGAGAGGACTAAGGCTCCTTGATTGCTGGGCCAGGGCACTGGCATCACAATTAGCAGTAATGAACATTGTGTCCGCTTATTAGCAGTAATAAGAACTGTCTATGTACACTTATTAGCAGTAATAAGCACTGTATGTGTCTGCTTATTAGCAGTAATAAGCAGTGTCTGTGTCCGCTTATTAACAGTAATAAGCACTGTCTGTCTGCTTATTACAAGTAATAAGCACTGTCTGTGTCTGTCTGCTTATTAGCAGTAATAAGCACTGTATGTGTCTGTCTGCTTATTAGCAGTAATAAGCATGGTCTGTGTCCGTTTATTAGCAATAAATAACACGGTCTGTGTCTGTTTATTAGAAGTAATAAGCGCGGTCTGTGTCTGCTTATTAGCAGTAATAAGCACTGTCTGTGTCCACTTATTAACAGTAATAAGAAGTTTTCTGTGTCTGGTTATTAGCAGTAATAAGCACTGTCTGTGTGTGCTTATTAACAGTAATAAGTACTGTCTGTGTCTGTCTACTTATTAGCAGTAATAAGCACTGTGTCTGCTTATTAGCAGTAATAAGCACTGTCTGTGTCTGCTTATTAGCAGTAATAAGCACTGTCTGTGTCTGCTTATTAGCAGTAATAAGCACTGTCTGTGTCTGCTTATTAGCAGTAATAAGCACTGTCTGTGTCTGCTTATTAGCAGTAATAAGCACTGTCTGTGTCTGCTTATTAGCAGTAATAAGCACTGTCTGTGTCCACTTATTAGCAGTAATAAGCACTGTCTGTGTCCACTTATTAGCAGTAATAAGCAGTGTCTGTGTCTGCTTAATAGCAGTGATAAGAACTGTCTGTCTCTACTTAGCAGTTATAAGCACTGTCTTTGTGTTCTTATTAACAGTAATAGCACAGTCTGTGTCTGGTTATTAGCAGTAATAAGCACTGTCTGTGTGTGCTTATTAACAGTAATAAGCATGGTCTGTGTCTGCTTATTAGCAGTTATAAGCACTGTCTGTGTCTGCTTATTAGCAGTAATAAGCACTGTCTGTGTCTGCTTATTAGCAGTAATAAGCACTGTCTGTGTTTGCTTATTAGCAGTAATAAGCATTGTCTGTGTCTGCTTATTAGCAGTTATAAGCAGTGTCTGTGTCTGCTTATTAGCAGTAATAAGCAGTGTCTGTGTCCGCTTATTAGCAGTAACAAGCACTGTCTGTGTCTGCTTATTAGCAGTAATAAGCACTGTCTCTGTCTGCTTATTAGCAGTAATAAGCACTGTCTGTGTCCACTTATTAGCAGTAATAAGCACTGTCTGTGTCTGCTTATTAGCAGTAATAAGCACTGTCTGTGTCTGCTTATTAGCAGTAATAAGCAGTGTCTGTGTCTGCTTAATAGCAGTAATAAGCACTGTCTGTGTCAGCTTAATAGCAGTAACAAGCAATGTGTGCATCTGCTTATTAGCAGTAATAAGCACTGTCTGTGTCCGCTTATTAACAGTAATAAGCACTGTCTGTTTCAGCTTATTAGCAGTAATAAGCACTATCTGTGTCTCTTTTTAGCAGTAATAAGCAATGTCTGTGTCTGATCATTTGCAGTAATAAGCACTGTCTGCATCTGCTGATTATCAGCAATAAGCACTGCCTGTTTCTGCTTATTAGCAGTAATAGCACAGTCTGTGTCTGCTTATTAGCAGTTATAAGTAGTGTCTGTGTCTGCTTATTAGCAGTAATAAGCACTGTCTGTGTTTGCTTATTAGCAGTAATAGCAAAGTCTGTGTCTGTTTATCAGCAGTTATAAGCACCGTCTGTGTCTGCTTATTAGCAATAATAAGAATTGTCTGTCTCTGCTTGCTTGCAGTAATAAGCAGTGTCTGTGTCTACTTATTAGCAGTAATAACCACTGTCTGTGCCTGCTTATTAGCAGCAATCAGCAAAAAGCAGTAATAAGCACTGCTGTGTCTGCTTATTTAATAAAACACAATAAAATCCAGAGGTGAGCGCTTTCGGGATAACACCCTTCTTCAGACATTTTAAAATCAGTGAATAACTGTTTAAGTTTTTACTGATTAGTAAACCTGTGACTCCCCAGTTCAAGGCTCTGCCCAAGATACACAAGTCCTTAGAAGATCCCCCCTTTCGACCCATAGTTTCTGGGAGGGGGTGGGTCACCGAAAATGCATCCATATGGTTGGAATACACACTTAAGCCATTATTAGATAAGTTACCAAATGTATTAAAGGATACTAAAGGCTTTTTACAGCTGGTAAAGGAGGTAAACTTGATGGATTCCAAGGATGGGCTGTTAATGGTCACCCTGGATGTGGAAAGCCTGTTTACTGTAATTAATAACATGTACGGTATACAGGCAGTAGGAAGTATTATGCAAGAATTGGGAGAGCCTATTTCTAAGGTTGATTTGGTAAAGATACTACTATCTATTGTTTTGGAAAACAATGTATTTATAGGTGGACAGCAGGTATATAGGCAGGCACAGGGGATAGCTATGGGCACCCCCTGTGCCAATACCTATGCAAACCTGGTTCTTTCGTACTGGGAAAGGAACTTTATATTGAGAAATGAGGAATGGAAGAATCATGTTGTAGTCTATACTCGTTTTATAGATGACATATTTATGTTTTGGAAGGGAGATTATATATCACTAAAGAATTTTATAGACTACTTACATTCGACCACCTCTTTCTTAAGATTTACTCTGACTTATTCAGAATATAGCATTAATTTTTTAGATGTTAATTTAATGCGAACCAGTGAAGGATTTTCTTCAGGCTTGCATAGGAAAGAATGTTGGAAAAATAGCCTGTTGAATTTTGATAGCATGCACCCGCGGTTTATGTTTTCCAATATAGTACAGGGACAAGTCTGTAGAACATCCAGACTTAGTATGGATGAGTCCAACTTTCAAAAAGAAATTACAGGGTTAAAAGAGTGTTTTCAGAATAGGGGATACAATGAACACTTAGTGGATAAAGTAGTGGCCAAAGGAATGAATAGTAGAAATAATAGATATAAACCATGGCTGAGGTGTGAGGACAATGAGTTGTCAGGTGAAGACAGCTCCAGAGCAGGGCTAGGGTTTCCCAGACTATATTTTACTTATAGTAGCAATATAAATGATATAAGAGGAATAGTGAATAAAAACTGGAACATTCTTAGAAGTGATAAAAAATTGAGGGAAATAGTAGGGCCTGTTCCTAACTATGGCTATAGACGTAATAAAAACCTTAAGGATCTGTTATGTGGTGAAAAGAACTTGATGGATTATAGGCAGCCCACCTTTAAGATGGGCAGCTTTCCATGTGGTAATAAACACTTTCTGTGTCTGCTTATTAGCAGTAATAAGCCCTGTCTGTATCTGCTTTTAGCAGTAATAAGCACTGTCTGTGATCACTTAGTAACATTAATAAGCACTGTCTGTGTCAGCTTATTAGCAGTAATAAGCACTGTCTGTGTCTGCTTATTAGCAGTTATAAGCAGTGTGTGTAACTGCTTATTAGCAGTAATAAGCTTTGTCTGTGTCGCTTATTGTATTAACAAGCACTGTCTGTGTCTGCTTAATAGCAGTAATAAACAGTGTCTGTGTCCACTTATTAGCAGTAATAAGCATTGTCTTTGTCTTCTTATTAGCAGTTATAAGCAGTGTCTGTGTCTGCTTATTAGGAGTAACAAGCACTGTCTGTGGCCGCTTATTAGCAGTAACAAGCACTGTCTGTTTCTGCTTATTAGCACAAATTAGCACTGTCTGTGTCCTTTTATTAGCAGTAATAAGCACATTGTCTAATCCTATTAAGTAATAAGCACTGTCTGTCTGCTTATTAGTAACAGTCAATTTTTTTTTAA